>NC_053391.1:197022695-197326275 GCF_905171765.1 Bufo bufo | reverse complement strand
AACACTGCCAAACTGTGACACTAGTGACCCCGTAACAGAGTGGTGAGAATGGTAACAGCATGAAGAGTCACAATAGTGGCTCAGGAGTGTGGATGGAGGGTTAACAGCAGTGGCAGTAACAGCACAGGATGGTAGCAGATCACAATAGGGACAGATGGCAGTAGAGGCAACAGGCGTGTGGCATCAGTCGGGTGACAGCATCAGAATAGTGGGAGCAGGACATGGGCAGAAGTAACAAACCATTTGTCACAATGTTCTGGTGTGGCTGCACACTACAGTGAGATCATTACTGCCAGAATAATCTACTCTGTTGTATCAGGCACCGACGTGTGTAAATCCTGTTTGAACCACTCCTGATTCATCTTTATAAAGGTTAGTCTCTCAACATTTTGGGTTAAACGGCAAGTTCTCTTTGGGGTAGCTATGCCACCCGCCACACGAAACACCCACTCTGATACCACACTACTGGCCAGGCAGGAAAGCTTGCCCAGGGCAAACTTGGCCAGTTGGGGCCACAATTCAAGTTTAGCTGCCCAGTAGTACAGAGCTTCTTTGATCTGGGATGACAGGTTGCAGTCCAAGTATGCCACCACCTGCTAGTTCAGGTTCTGCTCCATTTCCTGCTGCTGCTCCTTGGTGGTTTCTTCAGTAGGCGGCTGAAGAAATGTGTTCATCAGGGACCCAAGACTTAAGTTGCTGTTAATGGAGCTGGTACTGCCTCTCACCCCCTTTAGCTCCTCATGCTCCTCCTGCTCCTCTCCTGTTGCTTTGCAGATAAACCACCTAGTTCTGTAGAGAATTCCTGGGCATTTATGTCCTCCTCCACCTTTGCCAGTTCCAGCCCCACAGGGCTAAGGTGGCCGTGAGATTTAGACACTATGTCTTCTCTCTTCTCACCAGTAAGATTTATCAGCATCCCCTCCAGGACATGAAGGAGTGGAATGGCATCATTCTTTCCGTAGTCCTAGCAACTGACAAATAAAGTAGCCTCCTCAAAGGGCCTGAGCAAACGGCAGTTGTCACACATGAGCTGCCACTGTCTAATGTTGAAGTTACACCAGGGAGTAGTCCTGTCCATTTGCATCATCAAGAAATCGGTCACAGGTTTCCTCTGCTCATACAGTCGGTCCAACATGTGGAAAGTGGAGTTCCAATGTGTGGAAAGTTCAAATATGAGGAGATGTCAGAGACACAATTCTGCCTTTGCAGCACAAGAAGGGAGTGTTTTGGATGGTAAGAGTGGCTGAAGTGCATGCACAATTTTGTTGACATTTTCAAGACATCTTGCAGTTGGGTGGAGTACTTTAGGAATCGGGTGACAACCAGATTGAAGACGTGCACCATGAAGGGTGCATGGGTCAGCCCTCACTGATGAAGCGCAGACAGAGCGTTCTTCCCATATTCGGTGACTATGGTTCCTTTTAGAGTTGAGCGACTCAAAGTTGATGAAGTGGAATTCGATCAGAATTGCTGCAGAAATTTGATTAATCACAAAATAGAATTGCCTTGCACTTCATGGTAACAAATCAGATTTTTTCTAAAATGGTTCCTGCACATGTTAGAAAGAGGAAGTAAGAAGCCCCAGAACGAGGGATCACCCGTAATGCCGTGCAGCCAGCCAATCAGCAGATAGCCAGCCCCTGTGATGTCACAGCCCTATAAAAAGTTTCCTACTGCCCGGTCTCTGCCATTTTCCAATAAACTTAGTGCAGGGAGAGACGTTATAGGCACTAGGGACAGTGATTAGGAAAGACTTTATTCACAAAATAATACTTTTGAACAGTTCAGGCACAGTTTAGAGATAGTGTAGGGATATAATAGAGAGGCATTATCCACACTATTGGGAGAGAGCAGGGGCCAATTGAAGAGTGTAAAGCTTGCCCAATAGGAGCTATTCTATTAAAACTTGCTTCACTAATTGAGGTTAAAAAGTATTCTAATAGTGCTGATCGTAGGTTGTTTTCATTCTTGTATACATAAGTAATTCCATTAAACCTTGAATCTGTGATTGGGGTGAAATTGGGGTCTGATACTATAGATTTTAGGGTGTTCACATTCTTTTATACATAATTCAATTCTCTTTAATTGTAATTAGGTTGAAATTGTGATCTGATACTTCAGATTTTGGGGTGTTTACATATTTTTATTTTTTTACATAAATAAATCTGTTAATCCTCAATAGTATATTTGGGGTGAAATTGTGGCCTAATACTACAGGTTTTGGGGTGTTCATGTTGTTTTTTATATAAATAAATCCTTTAATTCTAAATTGTGTAATTGGGGTGAAATTGCGGCATGACACTACAGATTTTTGGGTGTTCATGTTCTTTTTTATATAAATAAATCCTTTAATCCTTAATTGTGTAATTGTGGTGAAATTGCGGCCTGATACTACAAATTTTGGGCTGTTTATGTTTGTTTATATATAAGTACATACATTCATCTTTGATTCTGGGGTGAAATTGTGGCCTGATGCTACAAATTTTAGGGTGTTCACTAGGGATTAGTGAACCCATAGATGTTTTGGTTTGGGTTCGGTCAAACTTGACCCGAACTTTACCCCGAACCCCATTAAATTTAACGGGGAAGCGAACTTTTGGGCTGTAAAATGGCTGTAAAATAGTCATAGAAAGGGCTAGATGGCTGCAAAGGGAAGCAAAATGGGACTAAAAGCAGGATAATTGCACTGCAAACAAATGTGGATATGGAAATGACTTAAAATAACATACAATATATAAAATAAAAATATATAATCTTGAACCAGTAGGCTGAGGTCCAAGTGGAGTAGGAAATTGAGAAATCTGTGGAGGTGTAGGTGGAAGAGGGAGAGGAAGCCAACACTGCTTTTGTGTTTTGTTTTTTTCTGTTAATTCTGTGTGTGACCTATAGCCAATTTTGGGATGCAGTCAGTATATTTCTCTATTCTGCCAATATAACAAATTATCTTAAACCAGGAGGTGGAAGTCCAAGTGGAAGAGGATGTAGATATTGTGGTGTAGGTGGAAGAGATGGAGAGGCTAGCCAACACTGTTTTCATTTTTTGTTTGGGGAGGCCCCAAAACATTGGCAAACTGCGCTGGAGTATATCAATGGCTGGGTGAGGACGGTATACTTCTCTACTCTGCCAATATAAAACTTTACTTTTTTCGCCACTTGTCCGTGCAGGGCAGGGACGGCCTGCCTGGAAATGTAGTGGCAGCTGGACATCAGGTACCGTGAGACAGCCGCCGTCATTAAATTTTAAAACTCTCCGTCTCTATCAGGCGGAATGGCAGCTCTTCAAAGGACAGGAATTTTTAAATGCAAAAATTCAGGGCCAAGGCTCTCAGGTGGGTAGGGGGTACTTCCTCTTTCTCTCCAGTGTTTGGGAAATGGACAGCTGAATGCTTCCATGGGACAGTGTGGAGATTGTCACATCCTCTCTTTGAAGGGAGCTAGGTGGCCCTGACGCTCCAAACGAGGAGGAAGAAGCTGAGGCTGCAGCATAGAAACATAGAAACATAGAAACATAGAATGTGTCGGCAGATAAGAACCATTTGGCCCATCCAGTCTGCCCAATATACTAAATACTATGGATAGCCCCTGGCCCTATCTTATATGAAGGAGAAGAGGGAGCAGGAAGAGCCTCAGATCTTTTGTGGTTTTTCAGGTGTCTACTCCACCTCAGCTCATGATATACAATTATATGCCTGGTCTTGAATGTGGTGCTCAGGTTTAGAACGTTAATGCCTCTTTTCAGGCCCTGACTGCACAGTGTGCAAACCACCCGTGTCTTGTTGTTAGCAGATTACCTGAAGTACTGCCATGCCAGTGAACTCCTTTGAGCTGGCTTTGGTGTGCTCAGTCTCTCAGTGCTGTGGGCAGAAGCAGGCATACAGTCTAGGGGCATGGCCACTACCTCTTCCTCCAAATTTGATTCCATGTGGGGTCTAGGGCCTCATCATCCTCCACTTCATCTTCCATCCACTGCTCACCCGTGCCCTCCTTGCCGGTCTGCACACTGCATAAAGCTGCAGCAGTTGACACCTGTGTTTTGTCATCATCATCAGAGACATGCTGCGGTTGTCCTCCCACATCTTCATCCTCAAACATAAGTGCTTGGGAATCAGTGCACTCAATCACTTCCACTTCTGGTGCAGAGCTAGGTGATTGGCTCATGGAACCCCCTCCAGCAGAGTCATCAAAAAGCTGTCACCGCCAGCTCTCTGAGAAGGTCTGGCAGACATTCTTCTGTACCTCTTGCATGATGTTCTTTGTTCTGGTTTCACTTTGTCATCTCCTTTCCTTCTCCCAGCTGTCACCTATTTACACTAATTGCCTCCCTTTATATTCCCTCCCATACTGCCTCACTTTGCGGTTTATACCACTTCCTGGATTGTGTTCACTGCTGGAGCTGCTGCTGCTGATTCCTCAAGATAAGTCTTTTTCCTTTATTTGTGTTTCTTTGCTGGCTTGATTCTAGGTGACCCTGAGTCCATCCGTATTAAGTGCAGGGAGCCAGTGGTCGTGTCCCCTCACTATTATAGGGTTTTCAGGTGTCACATAGGATAAGGTACGTGGGCATGCAATCGTCTAACATAAAGATCTTTGCATGGGCATAGCAGTTAGGGAGAGCTCTAGGGGTTTTATAGGGCTCACCCATATGCTCCTTAGTTTGGGATCAAGCCAGTCGGATGTTTATTTATAAGTTCCAGCTTTCTGCAACACCATCCGTGACATTATAAACCGCCATAACCGTCTTAAGCATGGATCCGGTTTCAGCCTTGATTGACCGCATGCAAGGTCTTTCCCTGGAGGTAGCAGATCTCCGTAAAACTGTGTCTGAGTTTCAGGTGACCAGTTCTGCTGGCATTCATGGAGTTTGTTGATACAGTATGTTCTCCGGGGTAGTGAGAATTTTGTTCGCTTTAGAGAGGCTTGCAAACTCCATTTTTGCCTACTTCCCCATTCCTCTGGTGATGAGTAGAGATGTCGCGAACATAACATTTTCCGTTTGCGAATGGCGAACGCGAATTTTTGCAAATGTTTGCGAACTGGCGAACCAGGCGAACCGCCATAGACTTCAATAGGCAGGCGAATTTTAAAACCCACAGGGAATCTTTCTGGCCACAATAGTGATGGAAAAGTTGTTTCAAGGGGACTAACACCTGGACTGTGGCATGCAGGAGGGGGATCAATGGCAAAACTCCCATGGAAAATTACGTAGTTGACGCAGAGTCGGGTTTTAATCCATAAAGGGCATAAATCACCTAACATTCCTAAATTGTTTGGAATAACGTGCTTTAAAACATCCAGTGTGTGTATACGATCAGGTATGATGTTGTATTGATCAGGTAGTGTAAGGGTTACGCCCGCTTCACAGTGACAGACCAAACTCTGACAGACCAAACTCCCCGTTTAACGCACCGCAAACAACCACAAATAGTCCATTTGCAAAACCGCAAACTCCCCATTTGCACAAGGTTGGATGCCAAGCTAGCCATGTCCCGTTCCTTGTCCTCACTGACGTCATTGAAGGTCTCTTCCTCCACCCAGCCACGTACAACACCAAGGGTCCCCGAAAGGTGACAACAAGCCCCCTGGGACGCCTGCTGTGGTTGGTCTTCCACCTCCTCAAAGCCACCTTCGTCCTCTGACTCCTCTTCTTCAGACTCCTCTCTCTGCGTTGCCTCTCTCTGCGTTATTATAAGGTGTGTTAAGTAGTACTATTCCTATCAGTTTAATCCCTGTTACGTCCCCTATCAGGGGACATGTAGATGGCATCGATTTTAGGAACAGGGAGATGGAAAAAGATGCTTGGTCGGTCCTCTTACTTCAAATTTGGGGCACTGCGCGTGCAATCTAATGTGCCCCAGATAGTTGTGGTGTGTTATGTTGTTCTATTCTTATCAGTTTAATCCCTGTTACGTCCCCTATCAGGGGACGTGTATATGGCATCGATTTTAGGAACAGGGAGATGGAAAAAGATGCTTGGTCGGTCCTCCTATTTCAAATTTGGGGCACTGCGCGTGCAATCTAATGAGCCGCCAGATAGTTGTGGTGTGTTATGTTGTTCTATTCTTATCAGTTTAATCCCAAGACGGCGTGACACTGCCGTAACCGGGATGTGGAATAGCCCCTGGGGAGCTGGGGGGGGGTGCCGTTGATGTG
Source organism: Bufo bufo (assembly GCF_905171765.1). Classification (NCBI taxonomy): domain Eukaryota; kingdom Metazoa; phylum Chordata; class Amphibia; order Anura; family Bufonidae; genus Bufo; species Bufo bufo. Next base: position 197,320,125 of record NC_053391.1, on the reverse strand, counting down.
GAGCAAGACGCAGCAGCAGAAGAGGACTCACCCGAGGAGGTTATGGAAGAGGATGGAGTAGGAGGAGTAGAGGAGGTGGCAGCAGTCCTGCCTGCAAGTCGTGGAGGTGTCACCAACTCCTCTGCAGAGCCATGCATTCCATGCTTGGCAGCCGTCATCAGGTTTACCCAATGTGCAGCGTAGGTGATATACCTGCCCTGACCGTGCTTTGCAGACCAGGTATCAGTGGTCAGATGGACCCTTGCCCCAACACTTTGTGCCAGACATGCCATGACTTCCTTTTCCACAATAGAGTACAGGTTGGGGATTGCCTTTTGTGAAAAGAAATTTTGGCCGGGTACCTTCAACTGCGGTGTCCCAATAGCTACAAATTTTTTGAAGGCCCCAGACTCCACCAGCTTGTATGGTAAAAGCTGGCGGGCTAAGAGTTCCGACAAGCCAGCTGTCAGACGCCGAGCAAGGGGGTGACTTTGTGACATTGGCTTCTTACGCTCAAACCTTTCCTTGACAGACACCTGACTGTGGGCAGATGAGCAGGAACTGCTGAAGGTGAGAGGCGGAGTGGCGGATGGTTGAGAGGGGGCAAGGAGGACAGCAGTGGTTGACGTGGCTGAAGATGCTGGACCAGGAGGAGGATGGCGGCTTTGAGTTTGTGTGCTGCTTGTACTCATGTGTTGATCCCATAGGCGTTTGTGATGTGCGATCATGTGCCTTCACACATGGGTGTTGGACTTCCCACGACAGGTGGGTGTTGGACTTCCCACGACTCAGTTTCTTTTGGCACTGGTTGCAAATGGCATCGCTGTTGTCAGAGGCAGACACACAAAATAAATGCCACACTGCTGAGCTCTGCAATGACGGCATTCTGGTGGTGGCAACAGCATGCGTTGATTGGCGTGCTGTCTGGCAGACCCCGGGTGCCGATGCATGCTGTCTGACTGTGCCACTAGCTCTTTGCGACGACCTCCCCCTGCTTCCAACTCGTCTCCTCCTCCTCTCTGTCTCCCCATCTGAACTTTCCCCTGTTCTTCTTCTCTTCTAGCGGGCACCCACGTGACATCCATGGACACATCGTCATCATCAACCGCTTCACTTGTATCTGACAACTCAGCAAAGGAAGCAGCCGCGGGTACAACATCATCATCATCACACCGTACGTCCATGTGTGTAATGCTGCCTGACTGAGACATATCCCTGTTATCTACATCCTCTGGCAATAATGGTTGCGCATCACTCATTTCTTCCAACTGATGTGTAAATAACTCCTCTGACAGATCAAGTGAAGCGGCTGTGGTGCTAGCGTTGGTGGTGGAGGCAGGCGGGCAAGTGGTAACTTGAGAGGTGCCCGAAGCTAAGCTGGAGGAGGATGGTGCGTCAAGGTTCCGAGCGGAAGCTGTAGAAGATTGGGTGTCCTGTGTTAGCCAGTCAACTATGTCCTCAGAACTTTTCGAGTTCAGGGTACGTGGCCTCTGAACACTGGGCATTATTCTAGGGCCAAAGGGAATCACAGCACCACGACCACGACGGCCCCTGCGGGGTGGCCTTCCTCTACCTGTAATTTTTTTTTTAGATTAGTTAAGTAGAGATGGCCCGAACTATCCGACGGCGAACAGTTCCCGGCGAACATAGCTTGTTCGCGTTCGCCTCTGCCGGGCGAACACATGCGATGTTCGGTCCGCCCCCTATACATCATCATTGAGCAAACTTTGACCCTGTACCTCACAGTCAGCAGACACATTCCAGCCAATCAGCAGCATACCCTCCCTCCCAGACCCTCCCACCTCCTGCACAGCATCCATTTTAGATTCATTCTGAAGCTGCAGTCTTAGTGAGAGGAGGGAGACTGTAACTGCTGCTGATTTAATTGGGAAATCGATAGCTAGGCTAGTGAATTCAGTGTCCACTCCAGTCCTGAAAGACTCATCTGATCTCTGCTGTAAGGACAGCGTCCTGACAGCACCCCAAAAAGCCCTTTTTAGGGCTGCAACATTAGTCTGCTTTTTTTTTTTCCCTTTATATACATATTGCAGTTGCCTGGCCTGCCTGTGTGTGAGGAGCTGCAGGCCCACAGACTGTAGTGTGCCCACTGCCAGTGCTCACCCCTGTCATTCCGTGTGGCACAGGACTTTGCTTAAAAAAAGGCACTTAATTTTTACACTTTAATCTAAGGTTAGTTGCCTGCCAGTGTGTGTCAGGCTGACTTCCACTGACTGTAGTGTGCCCACTGCCAGTGCCCACCACTCATACCGGCTGGCACAGGACTTTGCATAAAAAAGGCATTTAATTTTTACACTTTAGTGTAATTTCAGCTGCTTGCCTGCTGCTAGTGTGTGTCAGGCCGACTTCAACTGACTGTAGTGTGCCCACTGCCAGTGCCCACCCCTGTCATTCCGTGTGGCACAGGACTTTGCTTAAAAAATAGGCACTTAATTTTTACACTTTAATCTAAGGTTAGTTGCCTGCCAGTGTGTGTCAGGCTGACTTCCACTGACTGTAGTGTGCCCACTGCCAGTGCCCACCACTCATACCGGCTGGCACAGGACTTTGCATAAAAAAGGCATTTAATTTTTACACTTTAGTGTAATTTCAGCTGCTTGCCTGCTGCTAGTGTGTGTCAGGCCGACTTCAACTGACTGTAGTGTGCCCACTGCCAGTGCCCACCCCTGTCATCCCGTGTGGCACAGGACTTTGCTTAAAAAAAAGGCACTTCATTTTTACACTTTAATCTAAGGTTAGTTGCCTGCCAGTGTGTGTCAGGCCGACTTCAACTGACTGTAGTGTGCCCACTGCCAGTGCCCACCCCTGTCATCCCGAGTGGCACAGGACTTTGCTTAAAAAATAGGCACTTAATTTTTACACTTTAATCTAAGGTTAGTTGCCTGCCAGTGTGTGTCAGGCTGACTTCCACTGACTGTAGTGTGCCCACTGCCAGTGCCCACCACTCATACCGGCTGGCACAGGACTTTGCATAAAAAAGGCATTTAATTTTTACACTTTAGTGTAATTTCAGCTGCTTGCCTGCTGCTAGTGTGTGTCAGGCCGACTTCAACTGACTGTAGTGTGCCCACTGCCAGTGCCCACCCCTGTCATACCGAGTGGCACAGGACTTTGCTTAAAAAATAGGCACTTAATTTTTACACTTTAATCTAAGGTTAGTTGCCTGCCAGTGTGTGTCAGGCTGACTTCCACTGACTGTAGTGTGCCCACTGCCAGTGCCCACCACTCATACCGGCTGGCACAGGACTTTGCATAAAAAAGGCATTTAATTTTTACACTTTAGTGTAATTTCAGCTGCTTGCCTGCTGCTAGTGTGTGTCAGGCCGACTTCAACTGACTGTAGTGTGCCCACTGCCAGTGCCCACCCCTGTCATACCGAGTGGCACAGGACTTTGCTTAAAAAATAGGCACTTAATTTTTACACTTTAATCTAAGGTTAGTTGCCTGCCAGTGTGTGTCAGGCTGACTTCCACTGACTGTAGTGTGCCCACTGCCAGTGCCCACCACTCATACCGGCTGGCACAGGACTTTGCATAAAAAAGGCATTTAATTTTTACACTTTAGTGTAATTTCAGCTGCTTGCCTGCTGCTAGTGTGTGTCAGGCCGACTTCAACTGACTGTAGTGTGCCCACTGCCAGTGCCAACCACTGATACCGGGTGGCACAGTAGCTTGCCGATAAATAAGGCATTTAATTTTTAGACAGTAGTCTAAATTCAGTTGCTTGCCTGCTGCCAGTGTGTGTCAGGCCCGCTTCCACTGACTGTAGTGTGCCCACTGCCAGTGCCAACCACTGATACCGGGTTGCACAGTAGCTTGCCGATAAATAAGGCATTTAATTTTTAGACAGTAGTCTAAATTCAGTTGCTTGCCTGCTGCCAGTGTGTGTCAGGCCCTCTTCCACTGACTGTAGTGTGCCCACTGCCAGTGCCAACCACTCATACCGGGTGGCACAGTAGCTTGCCGATAAATAAGGCATTTAATTTTTACACTTTAGTGTAATTTCAGTTGCTTGCCTGCTGCCAGTGTGTGTCAGGCCCGCTTCTACTGACTGTAGTGTGCCCACTGCCAGTGCCAACCACTGATACCATCTCCCCGTTCGAAAAATCTATTCAATAAATGGCACCCAGATTGGGGACGTTAGAGGGATTAAACTGATGAGAATAGTACTACAGAAAATACCACTCATATCGGGTGTGACAGTAAATTGCACGGCGCAGACGCAGTCACCGTGGATAAAAACAAAGGGGAGGGAGCCAGCGTTTTTTTAACCATCTCCCCGTTCGAAAAATCAATTCAATTGACCTTTCGGGGACCCTTGGTGTTGTACGTGGCTGGGTGGAGGAAGAAACCTTCAATGACATCACCGGGACGTGGCTAGCTTGGTATCCAACCTTGTGCAAATGGGGAGTTTGCGGTTGTGCAAATGAACTGTTTGCGGTGCATTAAAAGGGGAGTTTGGTCTGTCAATGTCTGTGATGCGGGCGTAACCCTTACACTACCTGATCGATACAACATCATACCTGATCGTATACACACACTGGATGTTTTAAAGCACGTTATTCCAAACAATTTAGGAATGTTAGTTGATTTATGCCCTTTATGGATTAAAACCCGACTCTGCGTCCACTACGTAATTTTCCATGGGAGTTTTGCCATAGATCCCCCTCCGGCATGCCACAGTCCAGGTGTTAGACCCCTTGAAACAACTTTCTCATCACTATTGTGGCCAGAAAGAGTCCCTGTGGGTTTTAAAATTCGCCTGTCTATTGAAGTCTATGGCGGTTCGCCCGGTTCGCCAGTTCGCGAACATTTGCGGAAGTTCTCGTTCGCTGTTCGCGAACTGAAAATTTTATGTTCGCGACATCACTATAGTTAAGTTGTACTATGCGTGCAAGCTACTGTGACACCAGATATGAGTAGCACTGTGCACTGGCAGAAGTTGGCAGAGTAGACGCTGTAGGCCTGACACACACGCTTGCAGACAACTAACTACTATTCAATCTATTACAGTCAAAATTGTATTATTTTTTTTAAATGTGCATTACTGTTACACCAGATATGAGTTGCACTGGTGTGACACTGTGCCCTTGCAGGCCCTGAAACGCACACTTGTGAAGGAAAATGACTGCTATTATTTCAGTCCAAAAAGTGTTGTTTTTCAGTATATCAGTCATATTATTTCACAGTCAAAAAAGTTTTTTTATTTTTTTAAATGCAAGCTATTGTGACACCAGATATGAGTGGTGGCACTGGGCAAGTGGGCACAGTATACGCTGTGAGCCTGAAACACATGCTGGCAGCCGCAGTCAGGCAACTGCAATTAGATTACACAGGAGAAAAAAAAGCAGACTGATGTTCTAGACCTAAAAAGGGCTTTTTGGGGTGCTGTCCTTACAGCAGAGATCAGATGAGTCCTTCAGGACTGTAGTGGACACTGAATATACTACACTAGCCTAGCTATCGATTTCCCTATTAAATCAGCAGCAGCTACACTGTCCCTCCTCTCACTAAGAATGCAGCTTCTGAATGAATCTAAAATCGATGCTGTCCAGGAGGTGGGAGGGTCTGGGAGGGAGGGTCTGCTGCTGATTGGCTGGAATGTGTCTGCTGACTGTGAGGTACAGAGTCAAAGTTTATTCAATGAAGAATAGGGGGCGGACCGAACATCGCATATGTTCGCCCGCCACGGCGAACGCTAACAAGCTCTGTTCGCCGGGAACTATTCGCCGGCGAACTATTCGGGACATCTCTAGTGATGAGGAGCAGAGGGTGGGGATCATCATCTCGCTGCTCAGGGATAACGCTCAATCTTGGGCCTTTTCGCTGCCGGTGGGGGCACGGCCCCTCCGATCGGTGGATGAATTTTTTGTAGTGCTGGGGCAGATATATGATGACCCGGATCGTATTGCTCTGGCTGAATCTTTTATGCCAGGGTAAACAGTCCGCAGAGATATATTTTTCTGAATTTCGGGGATGGGCAGCTGATACTGGTTGGAATGATGCTGCACTCCGAAGTCAATTTTGCCATGGTCTTTCGGAAAGATTGAAAGATGCATTTGCTTTTCATGAGAGAGCAGCCTCGTTAGAATCTGCCATGTCTCTAGCTGTTCGTATTGACAGGCGTCTTAGAGAGAGAGAGGAGACTAGTCCTTCCTGTCATATTCAGTCCAAGGACAGTGGGGCTGTCTCATTCAGTGCGCAGGGGTCTCAGTCTCTTTTAATCCCCTCTGAGGAGGAGGCCATGCAGCTGGGTTTGCTTGCCTCTAATAGTAGAGGATTCAGCTCTCAGAGGAGGGTTTGTTTCTGTTGTGGGGATATAAATCATTTGGCGAATGTTTGCCCCTCTAGGAGATTCATGGAGTTTTCTGAGGGTAATAAAAAAAAAAGAAAAAAGAAAAAAACCCTCTAAAAACTTTCCATATGCTACTATTGGCAAGGTTGATGCGAAAATTTAATTTTTGCCGTTTACTTGTAGTTCCCGTTTTCTCCTACCTGCCAGGGTGGCGCTAGATAGCAAGAACATTGTTTGTGAGATTTTTGAAGATAGTGGAGCAGCTGTCAATCTTGTTGATAATCAATTTGCAATAACGCATGGTTTCCAGGTATGCACTTTGGAAAAGGATATACCTGTTTTTGCTATCGATTCCGCTCCACTTTCTCAAAGATCGTTAAAGGGCATAGTTCACAATATCCGTCTGACTGTGGGTGACGCTCATGTTGAGGATATGTCATGTTTCGTCTTAAGCGGATTACCTACTCCTCTAGTGTTGGGGCTACCCTGGCTCACTAAACATAACCCCACCATTGATTGGCAAGCAAGGCAAATAAATGGTTGGAGTGAGTTTTGCAGAGAGAAGTGTCTCACGGCGTCTATTTCAGAGGTTTCTACCAAGACTGTGCCATCTTTTCTCTCTGAATTATCGGATGTGTTTTCCGAGAGGCGCCAAGCTGCCAAAATCACGTTTATACAATCTCTCCCAACCTGAAAGAGTCGCTATGCGTACTTATATCTCTGAGAGCCTGAGAAAGGGACACATCCGACCCTCGAAGTCACCTGTTGCCGCTGTTTTTTTTTTTTTGTTAAAAGATGGTTCTTTAAGACCTTGTCTGGATTTCAGAGAGCTGAACCGTATCACAATTCGTGACCCATATCTGCTTCCTCTGATCCCGGACCTGTTTAACCAGATTGTTGGGGCTAAGGTTTTTTCTAAGTTGGATTTAAGAGGAGCATACAACCTAGTCATTGTCAGGGAAGGGGACGAATGGAAGACGGCCTTCAATACCCCTGAGGGTAATTTCGAGAATTTGGTTATGCCCTTTGGTTTGATGAATGCTCCGGCCATTTTCCAACATTTTGTGAACAGCATTTTTTATCATTTAATGGGAAAATTTGTACTGGTGTATCTAGATGACATTTAGATTTTTTTCTCCTGATTTCAAGACTCATCGAGACCACCTACGTCAGGTCCTGCTAATTCTGCGGGAGAATAAATTGTACGCTAAACTGGAAAAATGTGTGTTTGCGGTTCCAGAGATTCAATTTCTTGGTTTTCTTCTCTCCGCTTCTGGTTTTCGCATGGACCCTGAGAAGGGTCAGCGCTGTGCTTGATTGGGAGCTCCCTGAGAATCAGAAGGCGCTGATGCGGTTTTTGGGTTTTGCCAATTATTGCAGAAAGTTCATTTTGAATTATTCCTCTGTTGTTAAGCCACTCACTGATATGACTAAAAAGGGGGTAGATTTTTCTTTGTGGTCGGTAGATGCGCTTAAAGCCTTTTCTAGTATCAAAGAGAGTTTTTCTTCCGCTCCCATTTTGGTACAAACTGATGTCTCTCTACCTTTTATTGTTGAGGTGGACGCTTCTGAGGTGGGTGTGGGTGCGATCTTATCTCAGGGTCCCTCTCCTGCCAAATGGCGACCGTGTGCCTTTTTCTCAAGGAAACTCTCCTCTGCAGAGAGAAATTACAATGTGGGAGATAGGGAGTTGTTGGCCATCAAATTAGCTTTTGAGGAATGGCGCCATTGGTTAGAGGGAGCCAGACACCCTATTACTGTGTTTACAGACCATAAGAATCTGGCCTACTTGGAATCGGCCAAGCGTCTGAACCCGAGACAGGCCAGATGGTCTTTGTTCTTTTCTAGGTTTAATTTTGTTGTTACGTTCCGCCCTGGGGTTAAAAATGTGAAGGCGGATGCCCTGTCACATTGTTTTCCGGGAGGGGGGAACTTTGAAGACCCAGGTCCCATTTTGGCTGAAGGGGTGGTCGTCTCTGCTCTTTATCCTGATTTGGAGGCAGAGGTTCAGGCAGCCCAGGCAGAGGCTCCTTATCTTTGTCCTCCTGGGAGGTTGTTTGTGCCTCTCGCTTTACGACACAAGGTTTTTAAGGAGCACCACAATACTGTCCTTGCTGGGCACCCGGGGAGTAGAGCCACAGTGGATCTCATTGCTCGGAGATTCTGGTGGCCGACTCTTCGTAAGACGGTTGAGGGTTTTGTGGCAGCCTGCGAGACCTGCCCTCGTGCCAAGGTCCCTCATTCATGGCCATCGGGTGCACAAATCTTTAATTGCGGCCTAGTGTGGTTCAGGGCGTGTGAGATACACCCTTTAAATACAGGGGTTATATTCAGTTATTAGAAATACAGCCATTTTGGGCACAAATCTTTAATTGCGGCCTAGTGTGGGTCAGGGCATGTGAGATACACCCTTTATATACAGGGGATATATTCTTCTATTAATAAAACACCCTTTTTTAGGCAAAAACACACAATTGTTGCGCCCTTGCAGTATCCAGACGTTTGAAATTCCAGGGTTATATACTGCTGTCATATTCAGTTATTTAAAAAAAAATAATGTTTGGGCAAAAAAAAAATTTTGGACAGCCTTTGCTGCAGATGTTTTTGTGAGATACACCCTTTATAAACAGGGGTATATTAGAAATACAGCCATTTTGAGCACAAATCTTTAATTTCAGCGTAGTGTGGGTCAGGGCGTGTGAGATACACCCTTTAAATACAGGGGTTATATTCAGTTATTTGAAATATAGCCATTTTGGGCGCAAATCTTTAATTGCGGCCTAGTGTGGGTCAGGCCGTGTGAGATACAGCGGTTATATTCAGTTATTTGAAATACAGCCATTTTAGGCACAAATCTTTAATTGCGGCCTAGTGTGGGTCAGGGCATGTGAGATACACCCTTTAAATACAGGGGTTATATTCAGTTATTTGAAATAAAGCCATTTTGGGCATAAATCTTTAATTGCGAACTAGTGTGGGTCAGGGCATGTGAGATCCACCGTTTAAATACAGGGATTATATTCAGTTATTTGAAATACAGCCATTTTCGGCACAAATCTTTAATTGCGGCCTAGTGTGGGTCAGGGCATGTGAGATACACCCTTTATATATAGGGGTTATATTCTTCTATTAATAAAACACCCTTTTTTGGACAAAATACACAATTGTGCCCTTGCAGTATCCAGACATTTGAAATTCCAGGGTTATATACTGCTGTCATATTCAGTTATTAAAAAAATTTAAATGTTTGGGCAAAAAAAATAATATTTGGCAGCCTTTGCTGCAGATGTCATTGTGAGATACACCCTTTATATACAGGGGTATATTAGAAATACAGCCATTTTGAGCACAAATCTTCAATTTCAGCCTAGTGTGGGTCAGGGCGTGTAAGATACACCCTTTAAATACAGGGGTTATATTAAGTTATTTGAAATACAGCCATTTTGGGCACAAATCTTTAATTGCGGCCAAGTGTGGGTCAGGGCGTGTGAGATACACCCTTTAAATACAGCGGTTATATTCAGTTATTTGAAATTCAGCCATTTTGGGGACAAATCTTTAATTGCGGCCTAGTGTGGTTCAAGGCGTGTGAGGTACACCCTTTAAATACAGGGGCAATATTCAGCTTTTTGAAATACAGCCATTTTGGGCACAAATCTTTAATTCCGGCCTAGTGTGGGTCAGGGCATGTGAGATACACCCTTTTTATACAGGGGTTATATTCTTATATTAAGAAAACTCCCTTTTTTGGCCAAAATACACAACTGTTGTGCCCTTGCAGCATCAAGACGTTTGAAATTCCAGGGTTATATACTGCTGTCATATTGAGTTATTAACCACCTCAGCTCCCCTAGCTTAAACCCCCTTAATGACCAGTCCACTTTTTACAATTCTGCACTACACTACTTTCACGGTTTATTGCGCGGTCATACAACTTACCACCCAATTGAATTTTACCTCCTTTTCTTCTCACTAATAGAGATTTCATTTGGTGGTATTTCATTGCTGCTGACATTTTTACTTTTTTTGTTATTAATCGAAATTGACCGAATTTTTTGCAAAAAAATTAAATTTTTCACTTTCTGTTGTAAAATGTAAAAAAACTACATTTCTGTATAAATTTTTCTCTAAATTTATTGTTCTACATGTCTTTGATAAAAAAAAATGCAATAAGTGTATATTTATTGGTTTGCGCAAAAGTTATAGCGTTTACAAACTATGGTACAAAAATGTGAATTTCCGCATTTTGAAGCAGCTCTGACTTTCTGAGCACCTATCATGTTTCCTGAGGTTCTACAATGCGCAGAAAGTAAAAACACCCCACAAATGACCACATTTCGGAAAGTAGACACCCCTAAGGTATTCGATGATGGGCATAGTAAGTTCATAGAAGTTTTTATTTTTTGTCCCAAGTTAGCGGAAAATGATGATTTTTTTTTTTTCTTACAAAGTCTCATATTCCACTAACTTGTGACAAAAATTAAAAACTTCCATGAACTCACTATGCCCATCACAAAATACCTTGGGGTGTCTTCTTTCCAAAATGGGGTCACTTGTGGGGTATTTATACTGTCCTGGCATTTTAGGGGACCTAAAGCGTGAGAAGAAGTCTGGAATCCAAATGCCTAAAAAATGCCCTGTGAAATTCTAAAGGTGCTCTTTAGAATTTGGGCCCCTTTGGGCACCTAGGCTGCAAAAAAGTGTCACACATGTGGTATCGCTGTACTCAGAAGAAGTAGGGCAATGTGTTTTGGGGTGTATTTTTACATATACCCATGCTGGGTGAGAGAAATATCTCTCTAAATGTCAACTTTTCCCATTTTTTTATACAAAGTTGTCATTTTAGAGAGATATTTCTCTCACCCAGCATGGGTATATGTAAAAATACACCCCAAAACACATTGCCCAACTTCTCCTGAGTACGGCGATACCACATGTGTGACACTTTTTTGCAGCCTAGGTGCGCAAAGGGGCCCAAATTCCAATGAGTACCTTTTAGGAGGGCATTTTTAGGCATTTGGATTCCAGACTTCTTCTCACACTTTAGGGCCCCTAAAATGCCTGGGCAGTATAAATACCCCACATGTGACCCCATTTTGGAAAGAAGACACCCCAAGGTATGCTGTGAGGGGCATGGCGAGTTCATAGAAGTTTTTTTTTTTGGTACAAGTTAGCGGAAATAGATTTCTTTTTGTTTTTTCTCACAAAGTCTCCCTTTCTGCTAACTTGTGACAAAAAGTTCAATCTTTCAAGAACTCAATATGCCCCTCAGCGAATACCTTGGGGTGTCTACTTTCCGAAATGGGGTCATTTGTGGGGTGTGTTTACTGTTCTGGCATTTTGGGCGGGGCTAAATTGTGAGCAACCCTGTAAAGTCTAAAGGTACTCGTTGGACTTTCGGCCCCTTTACGCACCTAGGCTGCAAAAAAGTGTCACACATGTGGTATCCCCGTACTCAGGAGAAGTAGGGAAATGTGTTTTGGGGTGTATTTTTACATATACCCATGCTGAGTGAGAGGAATATCTCTGTAAATTGACAACTTTGTATAATTTTTTTTAAAAAGTTGTCATTTACAGAGATATTTCTCTCACCCAGCATGGGTATATGTAAAAATACACCCCAAAACACATTTCCCAACTTCTCCTGAGTACGGCGATACCACAGGTGTGACACTTTTTTGCAGCCTAGGTGCGCAAAGGGGCCCAAATTCCAATGAGTACCTTTTAGGAGGGCATTTTTAGGCATTTGGATTCCAGACTTCTTCTCACACTTTAGGGCCCCTAAAATGCCTGGGCAGTATAAATACCCCACATGTGACCCCATTTTGGAAAGAAGACACCCCAAGGTATGCTGTGAGGGGCATGGCGAGTTCATAGAAGTTTTATTTTTTGGTACAAGTTAGCGGAAATAGATTTTTTTTTGTTTTTTCTCACAAAGTCTCCCTTTCTGCTAACTTGTGACAAAAAGTTCAATCTTTCAAGAACTCAATATGCCCCTCAGCGAATACCTTGGGGTGTCTACTTTCCGAAATGGGGTCATTTGTGGGGTGTGTTTACTGTTCTGGCATTTTGGGCGGGGCTAAATTGTGAGCAACCCTGTAAAGTCTAAAGGTACTCGTTGGACTTTCGGCCCCTTTACGCACCTAGGCTGCAAAAAAGTGTCACACATGTGGTATCGCCGTACTCAGGAGAAGTAGGGAAATGTGTTTTGGGGTGTATTTTTACATATACCCATGCTGAGTGAGAGGAATATCTCTGTAAATTGACAACTTTGTATAAAAAAATTTAAAAAGTTGTCATTTACAGAGATATTTCTCTCACCCAGCATGGGTATATGTAAAAATACACCCCAAAACACATTTCCCAACTTCTCCTGAGTACGGCGATACCACATGTGTGACACTTTTTTGCAGCCTAGGTGCGCAAAGGGGCCCAAATTCCAATAAGTACCTTTTAGGAGGGCATTTTTAGGCATTTGGATTCCAGACTTCTTCTCACACTTTAGGGCCCCTAAAATGCCTGGGCAGTATAAATACCCCACATGTGACCCCATTTTGGAAAGAAGAAACCCCAAGGTATGCTGTGAGGGGCATGGCGAGTTCATAGAAGTTTTTTTTTTTGGTACAAGTTAGCGGAAATAGATTTTTCTTTGTTTTTTCTCACAAAGTCTCCCTTTCTGCTAACTTGTGACAAAAAGTTCAATCTTTCAAGAACTCAATATGCCCCTCAGCGAATACCTTGGGGTGTCTACTTTCCGAAATGGGGTCATTTGTGGGGTGTGTTTACTGTTCTGGCATTTTGGGCGGGGCTAAATTGTGAGCAACCCTGTAAAGTCTAAAGGTACTCGTTGGACTTTCGGCCCCTTTACGCACCTAGGCTGCAAAAAAGTGTCACACATGTGGTATCGCCGTACTCAGGAGAAGTAGGGAAATGTGTTTTGGGGTGTATTTTTACATATACCCATGCTGGGTGAGAGGAATATCTCTGTAAATTGACAACTTTGTATAAAAAAATTTAAAAAGTTGTCATTTACAGAGATATTTCTCTCACCCAGCATGGGTATATGTAAAAATACACCCCAAAACACATTGCCCTACTTCTCCTGAGTACGGAGATACCACATGTGTGACACTTTTTTGCAGCCTAAGTGCGCAAAGGGGCCAAAATTCCAATGAGAATCTTTACGATTTCATAGGGCATTGTTTACGCATTTGGATTCCAAACTACTTCTCACGCTTTAGGTCCCCTAAAATACCAGGGCAGTATAAATACTCCACAAGTGACCCCATTTTGGAAAGAAAACACCCCAAGGTATTCCGTGAGGGGCATGGAGAGTTCCTAGAATATTCATTTTTTGGCAGAAGTTAGCGGAATTTTTTTTTTTTTAATTTTAATTTTAATTTTCTCTTACAAAGTCTCATATTCCACTAACTTGTGACAAAAAATTACATTTTACATGAACTCGCCATGCCCCTCACGAAATACCTTGGGGTGTCTTCTTTCCAAAATGGGGTCACATGTGGGGTATTTATACTGCCCTGGCATTTTAGGGGCCCTAAAGCGTGAGAAGAAGTCTGAAATATAAATGTCTAAAAAATTTTACGCATTTGGATTCTGTGAGGCGTATGGTGAGTTCATGTTAGATTTTAATTTTTGTCACAAGTTAGTGGAATATGAGACTTTGTAAGAAAAAACAATAAAAAAAAAATCAATTTCTGCTAACTTGTGACAAAAAAAATAAAAAATCTTCTATGAACTCGCCATGCCCCTCAAAAGTGATCTTTTTATAGCGCACGGTGTTTTTGCAGTGTGCGCACAAGATCAGGCCTGATCGGGCGAACTCTGCATTTTTTGTAGAGCCTATAGAACATGTCCTATTCTTGTCCGCAATTGCGGACAAGAAAAGGCATTTTCTATATAGTTCTGGCAATGTGCGGATCCGCAAATTGCGGAAAGCACATTGCCGGTGTCCGTGTTTTTCTGATCCGCGGTGTACGTGCCATACAGGGGGGTGATCAATGACAGGGGGATAATCAGGGAGTCTATATGGGGTGATTATTCTTCTGTCATTGATCACCCCCCCTGTAAGGCTCCATTCAGACGTCCGAATGTGTTTTGCGGATCCGTGGATCCACGGATCCGCAAAACACATACGGACGTCTGAATGGAGCCTTACAGGGGGTGATCAATGACACGGGGGTGATCAGGGAGTCTATATGGGGTGATCACCCCCCTGTAAGGCTCCATTCAGACGTCCGAATGTGTTTTGCGGATCCGCAAAACACATACGGACGTCTGAATGGAGCCTTGCAGGGGGGTGATCAATGACCGGGGGGTGATCAGAGAGTCTATATGGGGTGATCACCCCCCTGTCATTGATCACCCCCCTGTAAGGCTCTATTCAGACGTCCGTATGTGTTTTGCGGATCCGTGGATCCGATCCGTGGATCTGCGGATCCGCAAAACACATACGGACGTCTGAATGGAGCCTTACAGGGGGGTGATCAATGACGGGGGGTGATCAATGACAGGGGGATGATCAGGGAGTCTAATATGGGGTGATCAGGGTTTAATAAGGGGTTAATAAGTGACAAGGGGGGGTTTGTAGTGGTGTTTGGTGCTACTTTACAGAGCTGCCTGTGTCCTCTGGTGGTCGATCCAAGCAAAAGGGACCACCAGAGGACCAGGTAGCAGGTATATTAGACGCTGTTAACAAAACAGCGTCTAATATACCTTTCAGGGGTTAAAAAAATCGGATCTACAGTCTGCCAGCGAACGATCGCCGCTGGCAGGCTGTAGATCAGCTCATTTAACTGCAGTTCCTGTGAACGCGCGCTCCTGTGTGCGCGCGTTCACAGGAAATCTCGCGTCTCGCGAGATGACGCACCGGCGCGTCTAGGAGGAATGAATCGACCGCCTCCGGAACGCAATCCTGCGTTAGGCGGTTAGAAAAAAAAAATGTTTGGGCAAAAAAAAAAGAAATTGACAGCCTTTGCTGCGGATGTCATTGTGAGATATACACTTTATATACAGGGGTTATATTCATTTAATTGAAATACAGGCATTTTGTGCACAAATCTTTAATTGCGGCCCAGTGTGGTTCAGGGCGTGTGAGATACACCCTGTACATACTGTCGTTCTATTCTACTATTAATTAAACACCCATTTAGGGCAAGATCCTAAATTCGAGAAATATGAGGAGAGCGTCAAATAAGGGACGTGGCCCATGTCGTGGTGCTGCTGGTGGAGCCCCTGTTGTAGGCAGAGGACGTGGTTGATCTGTGCCACCTACACGCACAAGTGAAACCCCTTCCTCAGCTGCGAGTATGTGACAGAACCTGCAGCGGTATTTGGTCGTGCCTAATGCTGCTCTATAAATGGTGAGGCCTGAACAAGTACAGGCGATAGTAGATTGGGTTGCTGACAGTGGCTCCAGTTCCTTCACATTGTCTCCTACCCAGTCTCCTGCTGAAAGATCAGAGTTGGCACCTGCAGCTGATGTCCATCAGTCTTTCACCTTACCCCTTGCAAATTAGCCAAGCAGTCTGAGCCCCAAGTCATGCAGCAGTCTCTTCTTTTTTTTGATGACTCTGTTAGCAGGGTTTCCCAGGGCCATCCACCTATCCCTGCCCCAGAAGTTCAAGAGATTGAGTGCACCGATGCCCAACCACTTATGTTTCAAGATGAGTACATGGGAGGACCATTGCAGCACGTCTCGGATGATGACGAAACATAGGTGCCAACTGCTGGGGCTTTCAAAAGTGTGCAGACTGACATGGAGGGCAGGCGTGGATACTGGGTGGAAGATGATGTGGAGGACGATGACTTCCTCGACCCCACATGGAATCAAGGTCATGCGAGTGACCTATGTAGTTCGGAGGAAGAGGCGGTGGTCGCACAGAGCCAACAGCACAACAGAAGAGGGAGCAGGGTGCAAAAGCGAAGCGGCCGTCCTCTAGACAGTACGCCTGCTACTGCTCACCGCAGCAAGGGACCGAGCACACCAAAGCCAGCTCTAAGAAGTTCCCTTGCATAGCAGTTCTACAGACAATGTGCTGACGACAAGACACGAGTGGTTTGCACGCTGTGCAATCAGAGCCTGAAGCAAGGTATAAACGTTTTCAACCTGAGCACAACCTGCATGACCAGGCATTTAAGTGCTAAGCACGAGCTGCAGTGGAATAGACACCTCAAAAATCAAGAAAGGTCTCTGGCTCCTCCTGCTTCCTCTTCTGCTGCAGTCTCGGCCTTTTCATCCACCTCTGGAGAATCTTCCAGCAACACCACCACCTTGGTCACCAAGCATCTCCACAATATCCCACAGAAGCGTTCAGCTCTCCATCTCCCAAACACTAGAGTGGAACAGGAAGTACCCCCCTACACACCAGCGATCCCTAGCCCTGAATGCCAGCATTTTTAAATTACTGACATTTGAAATGCTGTCATTCCGTCTGGTGGAGACGGATAGTTTTAAAGGCCTTATGGCGGTGACTGTCCCACAGTACGTCGTGCCCAGCCGCCACTACTTTTACAGGCGAGCCATCCCTTCCCTGCACAACCAAGTAGGGGACAAAATCGGGGGTGCACTGCGCAACGCCATCAGTGGCAAGGTGCACCTCACTACGGATACGTGGACCAGTAAGCAAGGTGAGGGACGTTATATCTCCATAACAGCACACTGGGTAAATGCAGTGGCGGCTGGGCCTGAGGCGGAAAGTAGTTTGGCGCATGTCCTTCCACCACCAAGGATTGCAGGGCACTTCAGTTTGCCTCCTGTTGCTTCCTCCCCCTACTCCGCTTCCTTATCCTCTACCGCCTCCTCATCCGGTCAGCGTAACACCTTCACCACCAACTTCAGCACAGCCAGGGGTAAACGACAGCAGGCAGTTTTAAAACTTATCTGTTTGGGGGACAAACCCCACACCGCACATGAGCTGTGGACGGGCCTTGAACAACAGACCGATGAGTGGTTTGTGCCAGTGAGCCTCAAGCCCGGCCTGGTGGTGTGCAATAATGGGCGAAATCTCGTAGCAGCACTGGGACTAGCCGGTTTGACGCACATCCCTTGCCTAGCTCATGTGCTGAATTTGGTGGTGCAGAAATTCCTTAAAAATTACCACGATATGTCAGAGCTGCTGCATAAAGTGTGGGCCGTCTGTGCGCGCTTTCGGCGTTCTCACCCTGCTGCTGCTCGCCTGTCAGCGCTGCAGCGTAACTTCGGCCTTCCCGCTCACCGCCTCATATGCGACGTGCCCACAAGGTGGAACTCCACCTTGCACATGCTGGCCAGACTGTGTGAGTAAAAGCAGGCAATAGTGGAATTTCAGCTGCAGCACTCACGGGCCAGTCGCTCTGAGGAACAGCACCATTTCACCACCAATGACTGGGCCTCCATGCGAGACTTGTGTTCCTTGTTGCGCTGTTTCGAGTACTCCACCAACATGGCCAGTGCCGATAACGCCGTTCTCAGCGTAACTATCCCACTTCTATGCCTCCTTGAAAAAACGCTGCTGGCGATGATGGAAGAGGATGTGGCACAGGAGAAGGAGGAGGAAGAGGGTTTCGGGCCAGTCATTCACAAGTGGCTCCGAGGGTGGGTTCCTGCACCCACAAACGCCAGGTACACAATTGTCCAGCCAGGGCAAAGTTCTGGAGGATAAGGAGGTGGAGGATGAGGAGATGGAGGAGGAGGATCCATGTTCACAGCAGGGTGGCACCCAGACCAGATCATGGCCATCACTGGTGCGTGCCTGGGGGGATACAGAGGACACAGACGATACACCTCCCACAGGGGACAGCTTTTCGTTGCCTCTGGGCAGCCTGGCACACATGAGCGATTACATGCTGCAGTGTCTCCGCAACGACCGCCGAGTTGCCCACATTCTAACTTGTGCTGATTACTGGGTGGCCACGCTGCTGGATCCCCGTTAATTCCCTCACTAGAGCGTGATCGTAAGATGCGCGAGTACAAGCGCACGCTGGTAGATGCGCTGCTGGTGGCATTCCCACCTGACAGCGGGGGCACAGTGGAAGAACAAGGCGAAGGCAGAGGACGAGAAAGAGGTCACCAACGCAGCTAAGGGACCGCCAGCACCTCAGAAGGCAGGGTTAGCATGGCCGAAATGTGGAAAAGCTTTGTCAGCACGAAACAACAACCAGAAGCACCAGCTGATATGGAAGATATGGAACGTCTTCACCAACATGGTGTAGCAGAATGTGTGCACACGCCTACTCGTACTGAATGACGGGTCTGCCCCCTTCATCTTCTGGGTCTCCAAATTTGGCACATGGCCTGAGCTTGCCCTTTACGCCTTGGAGGTGCTGGCCTGCCCTGCAGCCAGTGTATTATCTGAACGTGTGTTTAGCACGGCAGGGGGCGTCATCACAGACAAGCGCAGCCGCCTGTCCACAGCCAATGTGGACAAGCTCACGTTCATTAAAATGAACCAGGCATGGATCCCACAGGACTTGTCCGTACCTTGTGCAGAATAGACATGTATACCGGCCTTAGGGTCCATTCACACATCCGCGTGTGTTTTACGGATCCACGGATCCGCAAAACACGGACAGTGGCAATGTGGACCGCACATTGCCGGCACTAAGAGAATATGCCTATTCTTGTCCGCTATTGCGGACAGGAATAGGACATGTTCTATTTTTTTTTAGGATTGGAATTGCGGACCTGGAAGTGCGGGTCCACAATTCCGGATCGGTGCCGCACGTCGTGCAGCCCCATAGAAATGTATGGGTCCGCAATTCCGTTCCGCAAAATGCGGAATGGAATTGCGGATGTGTGAATGGAGCCTTAACCAGCCATTGTTATACTGCAGCGCAATTGCTCATTCGTGTATTTTGTATTTCACTCTCTTTTGTAGTGTACCCTAATTAAAAAAATAATAATAATTAAATCCAAAAAACAGTGTTGGCTACTTCGTCCTCCTCCACCGCCGGTTCCACCTACACCGCTACGTCCACCACCTCCTTAAACTCCTACTACATTTTTGCTGGGTATCATCATTAGCAACGGGCCACAAGTGCAGGATTTGCTCCCCTATATATATGCACAACTGCATGTGGGTTTGAGCACTTCCTGTTTGTTTGGTACCACGCCATTCTTTTCAGTTTGTATATATAGAGATGCCTGGAGGTGTATAAAGTCCAATTTAAATGTGCCTGTTTTCCATCTACAGGCTATATTTAGGTTAGGTGCACCTGTGAGGCCTGGGCCTTATCAGCCAGTCTTGAGTGGGACTCGCAGACTCCTCCCTCCTCCCATTGCTAGCATGGTTACATGCTGGAGGTAACTGGTGAGTTGTTTGTGAGTCGGCCTCATGCTCCTGTAATTTGCCCACTGGCTCCTGGTGTTGCCCACATAGGCACAGGTAGGTGATTGTTGGGTCCCGAGCTACTTGAGAAACCTTGGCGCGGTGCTCGGGCTCAGACATGTCCTACACCGTAGGACATGTTGGCTAATCTCTCAATTTTAAAATCTGTTTCAGGGTTTAGTAAGACCGCAGAGTGCACCTGTCTTTGCTATTATATTGTTATATTGATTATCACATCCACATAATTGCTATCTTATGTAGGATGTCTATTGTGGTACTTGTGGTTCGCTGCGGTCATCCTCCACTATATGCATTTTTGCTGGGGATCGTCATTTGCAACGGGCCACAAGTGCAGGATTTGCTCCCCTGTATATATATGCACAACTGCATGTGGGTTTGAGCACTTCCTGCTTGTTTAATACCACTCCATTCTTTTCAGTTTGTCAATATGGAACTCCACCTCATAAATCAAATTCAAATTTTTTTTATTTGTACATATTTTGTCATTTCACTACTTTGTCAGTTACATTTTCTGGTGAAATTCAGCAATTTTTGGGTGTGATGTACCACTACTATACCGAGTAGACAGGTAAAAAAATAAAAATTTGTCTGTTACATATTTGGGTGAAATTCACAATTTTTTGGGTGTAATATACCCCTCCTCTACCTTGTTGACAGCTTCAATAATTTTTCATTTACATTTTTGGGTGTCAATAAACAATTTTTTTCTGTCATAGACCCCCTGCTCTACCAAGTAGACAGGTTTATAAATTTCAGTAATTTTTCTGTTACATTCTTGGATTGACATTTTACAATTTTAGACGTGAATAAACCCCTGCTCTGCATAGGTGACAGGGAATACAATTTCAGACATTCTTCTTTATTTGATGCGCGCCACCTCCTTTCATTTAATGCTTAAATAAGTTGTACCACATTTGCGCTTCAATAATTTTTCACACATTTCCGCTTTACTCATTTGGCCAACATTTGCACTTTAATAATGTGTCCCACATTTCTGATTTACCCATTTGTCCCATATTTGCACTTTAATAATTTGTCCCACATTTCCGCTTTACTAATTTGTAAAACATTTGCGCTTCAATAACTTTTCCCACATCTGCGCTTCTGTAATTTGTCCCACATTTGCGCCTCAATAACTTTTCCCATATTTCCGCTCGATCCAAAAAAAATAATTATAAATTTATCTCCCTTAAATTTGGTCTCTTTTTCTCACGCTCCCTCTCCAGGGTGGAACCCTGATTCGCTGATAACTGTGATCAACATGGTAGGCTCAGAAAAGAACATCGAAAGTTGATAGAGAAGATATCCAAATGGATGGTGGATGTCACTGGTGCACCTCTACATAGGTGACAGGAACATAAATTTAAAAAAAAATTGTCAATTACCTTGTCAGGTGACATTTTTCAAATTTTGCCAGATAAAAACCCCTGCTCTGCATAGTTGACAGGGAATAAATTTTAAGAAATTCTTCATTAATTGATACGCAACACATCCTTTCATTCAATGCTCAAACTTTAAAAAGTTGTCCCACTTTTACACTTTAAGGCTCCATTCACACGTCCGCAATGTGATTTGCGGATACACGGAGACACGGATCCGCAAAACACGGAAAGCGGCAATGTGTGTTCCGCATTTTGCGGATCACACATTGCCGACATAATAGAATATGCCTGTTCTTGTCCGCAATTGCGGACAAGAATAGGACATGTTCTATTTTTCTGCGGAAACGGAAGCACGGATGCGGAAGTGCGGATCCGCAAATGTGGATGCGGACAGCACATTCTGTCCCCATAGAGAATGAATGGGTCCGCACCCTTTCCGCAAAATCGCGGAAAGGATGCGGACACATTTTGCGGACGTGTGAATGGAGCCTAATACTTTTGTCCCATATTTCCACTCTATAATTTTAAATTTGAAAAAATAAATCCTCCTTTGGATGTGGTCTCTCTTTCTCACGCTCCCTCTCCGGCCTGGAACCCTGATTCCCCGCCACCCGTGATCACCATGGTAGGCGCATTAAAAGAACATCGAAAGTTGATAAAGCAGATATCAAATTGGATCGTGAACATCACGGGGACGTGCGACATGGTGGGGCAGTAAGTGTGCACACGCCCACACGAACTGACTGACAGGGGTCAGCCCCCTTCAACTTCTGGGTCTCCAAATTGGGCACATGGCCTGAGCTTGCCCTTTACCCCTTGGAGGTGCTGGCCTGCCCTGCAGCCAGTGTATTGTCTGAACATGTGTTTAGCATGACTGGAGGGGGTTATCACAGGTTATATTGTTTTGGGGTGTACCCTAATTAAAAAATAATAATTTAAAAGCAAAAAGCAGTGTAGGCTACCTCCTCCTCCACCGCCGCTTCCACCTACACCGCCACATCCACCGCCTCCTCAACCTCCTACTCCATATGGACCTCATCCTCCTAGATCAAGATTTTTTTTTTTTTTTTGTACGTATTTTGTGTTATTTAAAGTCATTTCCCTATCGACATTTGTTTGCAGAGCACTTGTCATGCTCTTAACCACATTTTGATGCCAATTTCAGCCCTCTAGCCCTTTCCATGATATTTTTACAGCCATCTTAGTGCTCAAAAGTTCGAGTCCCCATTGACTTCAATGGGGTTCGGGTTAGGGGTCAAGTTCGGGTCCCGAATTCGAACTTTTTTCTGAAGTTCGGCCGAACCCGTCGAACACTGACATCCAGGTGTCCGCTTAACTCTAGAAAGGAAGCCTCTCAGAGTGACTGTGGGGGAAAAGGGGGGGGGGGGCATTGGATTACTGTGTGGATGATAAGGAGTCTGACCTTAGAGAATTGATTCATTTAGAATACATATAAATAAATACTTGAATTAATTGCATCTATAGATAAATTAATTTCTGCAAGGTAGCAATGATAATAAAAAAAAATTAAAAAAATGAAGGAATAGAAAAGATAGGTTTAACCTAATATGTATCAAATTCATATTCATAATAATATAACAAAAATGAGTTGAAATGAAAGGCAGTTAATCAGAAGTAATAATAATAATAAAAATAATAATAAAAAAATTATGTATATAAAGAAGAAAAATATATATAATAAAAATAATAAAAAAATAAAAAAATATAATTTTCCTACATAATAAAATCCCGTAAGGACAACGACAGACAGAGACAGCCCACACATACACTGCTAGATATCGGGTAAGAAGGAGATTTTGACCGCTACGGTTAAATATATTATTTGCATCTTATTGCTGTGTAGCAATGTATTATTAAGTACCGCATCAGTCGGATCACATAGATGTCATCTATCCCCATATATCTATATCACATGGTCTAGATAGCTAGATGCAGCTTGATTGAACACATCGATTGTAGAATAAACAACAATAATTTTCTACCATTTGGCAGCGGTGTTATTGTGGACTGCCGCTGTGGGCACTTTGGTTTGTCTCTACATATATATGTATTTGTATTTATGTTTTTATGTCATAATAAAGATTTGATATATTTGGGGTATTATATAGTACCTGTTCTCTTTTGTTGGTATATAATAAAATCCCTGTGTGAGTGCGCTGTGTCCATGTGTGTGTTCTGTTTGTTATACTGGGCATGCGTGGAGCGGGGATCTATCAGCAAACGGCGCTACACACGTCCCCCGTAGTGATGAGCGGCAGGGGTCATATTCTAATTCGCTATATTTTGCGAATATTTAGTTGATTATTCGCAAATTTGAATATTCGTTATAGTCTACGATTTTTTTTTTTACTCGAAAAATCGACAAGGTAATAATCGCGTAATATGCGAATTTTCGTAATGCAAATTTTTTTTCGCTAATTTTTCAATTGCTGAGCAAAAACATGATTCCTCCCTGCTTCTTGCTTGTGGGCCAATGAGTCATAGCACTATATCGAATATATTTGTTTTTTCAAATATTCGTAATATTCTAAAACAAGAATATATAGCAATACAGCGAATATTAGAAAAAAACCAATGTAGAGCAATTTCGCTAATATAGTGCTATTATCTTGTCTAATAGTTGTAATTTTTTTCTTATCTGAAGTACAGATTGGAAAAAAAATTCAACTATTGAAAAAAAAGATTATAGCACTATATTAGCTAAATTGCTCTACATTAGTTTTTTTCTAATATTCGCTGTATTGCTATATATTCTTGTTTTAGAATATTACGAATATTCGAAAAAAACTAATATATTCGTTTTTTCGAATGTTGGTACCTGCATCCCTTGTAATGGAGGCCATTTTGGCACAAAAAATGGAAAAAGGTAGAGTGGATCCAACATGCATGTGGGTCCAACACTCCCTGAATTTTATGGCGATCATTATGGCGCATAACAGGTAGTATTTAGTGTTAGGACCCATCTAACAGAGATCGCCTTGACGTTCGGCAGACGGGCTTAGATGGTTTTGTACAAAATGCATAGTCCAAGCATCTCACTTTTATAAATAAGCGTAGTATTAGCACCATAATTTTTGTAAGCATTGTTGTACTTTGTCTGAGTTGCAGAGTGCTGCTGCATTGTCTCTTTTTTTCCTCTAGGTCTTTTCCATGGCAGAGTGCACCTGCGCACTGGGAGGTGCTGACTAACCCCCTTTTTTGCAGTCTGACTTACCAGTCGCTACCAGCAGTCTCAGCACCAGCAGTCAGTGCCACCAGCCACAGCCACCAGTCAGTGCCACATCCATCAGTCAGTGCAAGCACTCTCAGGCACCAGCCGCAGCCAGCACTTTCAGCCACAGCCAGCAGTCAGTGCCAACAGTCTGAGCCACAGCCGACAATCAGTGCAAGCAGTCCCAGCCGCAGCCAGCACTGTCAGCCACAGCCAGCTTTCAGTGCCAACAGTCTAAGCCACATCCAACAGACTCTGCCACCTGCCACAGCCATAAGTCAGTGCCAGGAGTCTCAGCCACCAGTCTCAGCCACCAGTCAGTGCCAGCATTCTCAGCTACAGCCAGCACTCAGTGCCAGCAGTCTCAGCCACAAGCCACAGCCAGCAGTCTCAGCCATAGCTAGCAGTCTCAGCCACAGCCACCAGTCAGTGCCAGCAGTCTCGCCACCAGCTGCAGTCAGCACAGCAGTCTCAGCTACAGCCAGAACTCAGTGCCAGCAGTCTCAGCCACAGCCGCCAGTCTCGGCCACCAGGCACAGCCACCAGAGGTAAAAAAATAAAAAAAATTTTTTCGAAATATCTGCTTCAGATATTGTATATTGCAGATTGTTACAAAGTTTTACACTAAGGCTCTAATAATTATACTTACTGTATTGTGATATATGCGTTTCAAATTATTATTATTTTTTTATTATTTTACTTTTGACTTCTTGCCAAAATATTTTTGACAAATAAATAAATACAATGTGCTCAAATTACCTTGCTATTTAATATAGACTGTTCCTACTAATGTTTATGCACTACTGTTCTAGCGTCCGTTATTGTAACAGGCTTATTGTCTAGTGTATTATATATTTATCTATTCATCTTTTCCAAAAATTGTGAATCATTTTCTGCATAAACTTTTTGAAGTCTGTTCATGTATTTTGTTTTCTGTCCTGGCTCATTAACTTACTCTTTTTCTGGACATACAGCATGACAAACTGTCTCGCTTAACTCTCTCAGTTAGGTAATTCCTGTGGCTAGTGGGGTGACTCAATTAGAGCACCATACTTTACCCTAGTTAATCCAATGCTTCTCTGTGAACATATTCATCTAGGCCTATGAAAATAACAATAGATCTGTCACACTGTTATGCCAGTTTTATACATACCACTAGACATTAAGCCCAATACAATAATTGGCGCTAGAACAGTAGTTCATACATATTAGTAGGAACAGTCTATATTAAATGGCAAGGGAACTTGACCACACTGACTGCTGGCACTGACTGGTGGCTGTGGCTGAGACTGCTGGCACTGACTGCTGACTGAGACTTGTGGCTGGTGGCTGTGACTGAGACTGCTGGCTATGGCTTGTGACTGAGACTGCTGGCACTGACTAGTGGCTATGGCTGAGACTGCTGGCTGAGGCTGAGACTGCTGGCACTGACTGGTGGCTGTGGCTGGAAACTGCTGGCTGTGGCTTGTGGCTGAGACTGCTGGCACTGAGTGCTGGCTGTAGCTGAGAATTCTGGCACTGACTGGTGGCTGTGGCGGAGACTGCTTGCACTGGGTGCTGGCTGTAGCTGAGAATTTTGGCACTGACTGGTGGTTGAGACTGCTGGCTGTGGCTGGTGGCTGACATTGCTGGCTGTGGCTGAGACTGCTAGCACTGAGTGCTGGCTGTGGCTGAGACTGCTGACTGCGACTGGTGCCTGAGACTGTTGGTACTGATTGCTGGCTGTGGCTGAGACTGCTGGCACTGAATGGTGGCTGTGGTTGAGACTGCTGGCTGCGGCTTGTAGCTGAGACTGCTGGCACTTAGTGCTGGCTGTGGCTGAGACTGCTGGCACTGACTGGTGGCTGAGACTGGTGGCTGTGGCTGGTGGCACTGACTGATGGTTGAGATGGCTGGCACTGACTGGTGGCTGACACTGCTGGCACGGTGGCTGTGGCTGTACGACTGGCACTGACTGCTGGTAGCGACTGGTGGGTCAGACTGCTGACAGGGGCTCCTCTCTATATGGTTGATAGTGCTGTGACTGATGAACAGAAATGGCGGCTGGGACTGGCGAACAGAAATGGTGGCGCTTCGATCTTCTTGCCGGCGCGCAGGTGTGGGCGGTGCAGGCGGCATGTGGATCGCCGTGTCCTGATTGGTCGGCTCACTGGTGTGAGTGGTGCGGGGTGTGTGTGTTTTTATTAGGGTTATTCCTGCAGTATAGAAATTTTTGCTAGAGGTAGTTATGCATTGTGTGTGTGTATATGTATGTATATATGTGTGTACATATATATATATATATATATATATATATGTATAGATATATATGTTATAATTTTACTCTTTTTATGAGGCAATGTTCTTGCACATTTTTTTTTTTTGTTTGTTTGTTTTTTACAATTTACAGAGTATTGTGATACTTTTATAGAGCAGGGCGTAACAATGTGGTGATACCTAATAAGTAAATTTTTTTTACATTTTTTTTTTTTGGGATTTACGAAATAAAATATTTTTTGAAAAAAATCATGTTTTTGAGTTTCCATTTTCTGGATGATTGTCTTAGATAGGGTCTCATTTTTTGCTGGAAGAGATGATGGTTTGATTGGTACCATTTTGGGGCACATATGAATTTTTGATCGCTTGGTATTACACTTTTTGTGATATAAGGTGATAAAAAATGTTTTTTTTGGCATATTTTATTTTTTATTTTTTACGGTGTTCACCAGGCAGGTTGGATCACATACCATTTTATAGAGCAGGTTGTTACGGACACAGCGATGCCTAATATGTGCATTTTTTTATTTAATTTTACACAATAAAAGTATTTTTGAAAAAAAAATCATGTTTTTTGTTTCCATTTTCTGAAAGCTATATTTTTTTATTTTTTGGGCGATTGTCTTAGGTAGGGTCTCATTTTTATGAGGGTTTTGATGACTGTTTGGTACCATTATGGAGCACATATGACATTTTGATTGCTTGGTATTACACTTTTTGTGATGTAAGGTGATCAAATTTTTTATTTTTGGCACATTTTTTATTTTATTTTTTATGGTGTTCACCAAATGGGTTGGATCACATGCTATTTTTATAGAGCACGTTGTTACGGACATGACGATACCTAATATGTGTATTTTTCTAACTTTATTTTATTTAATATAAGCATGTTTAAAAAAAAAACAAAACATGTTTTTGTGTCTGCACATTTTATTTTTTTGACGATTGGCTTATGTAGGGGACTATTCAGTGGACCTGTATGTGCTGGTTACACATTTACTGCATACCGCACTTTGCTCTAATTGTATACAATTTTTTAATGTGTCTGTTGGTGTGTCTAATAAACTTTATATATTTTTATACGGATTTATTGTCGGATTTGCATTTATAAGGGGGTTCTAGCGACTCTCTCTTGGGTCAATACTGTTTAATGGCTTATGTAGGGGCTCATTTTTTGTGGGATGAGGTAACAGTTTTCATAGCATTTTTTGGGAAGTACGGTGGGCAAAATTGCAATTTCATCATAGTTTTTCTTTTCATTTTATGGTGTTCACCGTGCAATAAAAGTAACATGATCCTTTTATAGATCAGGTCCTTATGGACGCGGCGATACCAAACATGTTTAGTGTTTTTTATTTTTTACATTATTAACCAATTATGTGTGGATATAGAATTTTTTTATTTCTTTTTGTACTTTCTTCACAATTTCTTTTTACATTTTTTGGACCCAGTCCCACTTGGTTCTTGAATATCCAGTGGGTCTGATGGCTTACAATACAGTGCAGTAAACTATAGAACTTTAGCAGGAGCTTCACCAGGCTTAGTTATACCATGGCAAGCTAGATGCCTGTGAAGGTGTCCGGTTGCCATGGTAACCACTGGGACACTGCCACAGCGCAGCGGCCCGATGGGGGAGGGAGGGAGCTGCCTCCCTCAGTTTAACCTTCAAGCATCGGCCGCTGCCCAATAGTGAGCCCCTCCATACAGCGGTCCCTAAGAACCACGGCATGGAAGGGGTTAAACGGCCATTTCAAGCAGCGTGTTAGCTGGACATTACAGCTAACACTCTACCTCACTGCCGCTCTGACATCCTGAAAGGGGGGGGGGGGAGCATGGCAAGGGTGGGAAGAAGTCGTGGCCAGTCACTACAACAAATTTATCTTTATGCAACTTTTCTGGAGCAAATGAAGCCAGAAATCTATGGCAGCTCAGAGCTGTCCTAGATTTCTATTTAGGCACATCCTCCAGCTGCTTTCTGTGCCAGTCTTGAAAAATCTCCCTCAATAGTTTTTTTTTTAATTTTCAATGGTATAATTATAGTACTGTTGAAAAGAAAAAAGTTAGAAATTCAAAATAATTCATTTTTCTATAAATATGGAGTTTAAAAAATACCCCTTTCTAAAAGAAGTGTCCCTTTTAGCTCCTGATTTTTGGCATACAAATCCTGATGCAAAATACTGACCGGAATACTGCAATAACCTAGCACTGAAAAGGCCCCTTTCGCACGGGCGAGTTTTTTCGTGAGTGCAATGCGTGAGGTGAACGCATTGCACCCGCTCTGAATCCGGACCCATTCATTTCTATGGAGCTGTGCACACGAGCGATGATTTTCATGCATCACTTGTGCGTTGCGTGAAAATCGTAGCAAGCTCTTTTTTGCACATTTTTTTACGCAAAGCAGGCCCCATAGAAGTGAATGGGGCTGCGTGAAAATCGCAAGCATCCGCATGCAAGTGCGGATGCGGTGCGATTTTCACGCACGGTTGCTAGGATACAATCTGGATGGGGACCCAATCATTATTATTTTCCCTTATAACATGGTTATAAGGGAAAATAATAGCATTCTTAATACAGAATGCATAGTACAATAGGGCTGGAGGGGTTAAAAAAATAAACATTTTTAACTCACCTTAATCCGCTTGTTCGCGCAGCCCGGCTTCTCTTCTGCCTTCATCTGTGAGGAAAAGGACATGTGGTGAGGTCACTACGCTCCTCATCATCACATGGTCCATCACCATGGTGTTGGATCATGTGATGGACCATGTGATGAGCGCAGTGACGTCACCACATGTCCTTTTCCTCACAGATGAAGGCAGAAGAGAAGTCGGGCTGCGCGAACAAGTGGATTAAGGTGAGTTAAATTATTTTATTTATTTATTTTAACCCCTCCAGCCCTATTGTACTATGCATTCTGTTTTAAGAATGTATTATTTTCCCTTATAACTATCTACACAACTAGAGTTGAGCGGCCACCTGGATGTTCGGGTTCGGCCGTACTTGAAAAAAAAGTTCGGGTTCGGGACCCGAACTTGACCCGAACCCCATTGAAGTCACTAAAATGGCTCTAAAATAGTCCTGGAAAGGGCTAGAGGGCTGCAAAAGGCATAAAAATGTGCTTAAGAGCATGACAACTGTTCTGCAAACAAATGTAGGAGGTTGAGGAGGCGGTGGATGGGTGAATGTGGCGATGTAGGTTGACGTTGTGGTGTAGGTGGAAGCGGCGGTGAAGGAGGAATAGGTAGCCAACACTGATTTGTGTTATTTTTTTTTTTTTAATTGGGGTATCCCCCAAAATATTGGGACATATAACAAAATAAAACAAAGAATAAGTGCACTTGAGTACAAGAATGGATGGTTGAGGCTGGTATAAATGTCTATTCTGCACAAGGTACGGACAAGTCCTGTTGGATCCATGTCTGGTTCATTTTAATAAACGCAAGCTTGTCCACATTGGCTGCGGCCTGTGATAATGCTCTCTGCCGTGCTAAACACACGTTCACACTATACACTGGCTGCAGGGCAGGTCAGCACCTCAAAGGCTGACAAAGCTTTTTCACATTTTGGCCATGCTAACCCTGCCTTCTCAGGTGCTGGTGGTGCCCCAGCTGCGTTGGCGACCTCTTCCTCCTCCTCTGCCTTCGCCTTGTGCTTCCACTGTGCCACCACTGTCAGGTAGGAATGCTATCATCAGCGTGCGCTTTTAGTCACGCATCTTCCGATCAGTAATAGATGTTCTCACTAAATTTTGTTCCCTGTCAGCAATGCACAGCAGGGGTTCATTCACGGCAAAAGGGGGTTTATGTCACCCAGCAATAGAACAGAGGATTTTGAGAGATTTAGGCCCCTGTCACCCAGGCACAGCAGGGGTTTATTCACGGCAAAAGGGGGTTCATGTCACCCAGCAATACATCAGAGGATGTTGAGAGATTTAGGCCCCTGTCACCCAGGCACAGCAGGGGTTTGTATACACCAAAAATGTTAAAATGTCACCCGACAAATGAAAATAAGATTTTTTTCAATTTAGGGCACTAAAATTGGCACTTTTTTAAAATTAAAATCTAAAATAGTCCTTGAAAAGGCTAGAGGGATGTAAAATGTGCTTAAGAGCATGGCAACTGCTCTGCAAACAAATGTGGATAAGGAAATATCTTAAAATGAAATAAAATAACTAAAAATTACAAATTATTAACCTGCAACACAGAGAAGGAGGTGGATATGGAGTCGGAGGTTGAGGAGGCGGTGAATGTGGTGTTGTAGGTGGAGGCAGCAATGAAGGAGAAGGAGGTAGCCAACAATGTTTTTTTATATTTTTTATTGGGGTAGGTAGCCCCCAAAATATTGGGACAAATAAAAAAGAAAACAATGAATCATTGCACTTGACTTGAGTACAAGAATGTATGTTTGATGGTGGTATAAATGTCTATTTTGCACAAGGTACAGACAAGTCTTGTGGGATCCAAGCCTGGTTCATTTTAATGAACGTGAGCTTGTCCACGTTGGCTGTGGACAGGCGGCTGCATCTGTCTGTAATGACGCCTCCTGCCGTGCTAAATACACGTTCAGAGAGTACACTGGCTGCAGGGCAGGCCAGCACCTCCAAGGCATACAGGGCAAGCTCTGGCCATGTGGAAAATTTGGAGACCCAGAAGTTGAATGGGGCAGAACCATCAGTCAGTACGTGTAGGCGTGTGCACAGGTACTGTTCCACCATGTTGTTCAAATGCTGCCTCCTGCTAACACGCTCCATATCAGCAGTTGAGGCCGGTTGTTGGGGCGAGGTGACAAAGCTTTTCCACATTGTCGGCAATGCTAACCCTGCCTTCTGAGGTGCTAGCGCTGACAGAGCTGCGTTGGCGACCTCTTCTTCCTCCCCTGCCTTCGCCTTCTGCTTCCACTTGTCCCCCGGCGTGAGTCGGGAATGCTCTCAGGAGCGCGTCTACCAGCGTGCGCCTGTAGTCGCGCATCTTCCGATCACGCTCCAGTGAGGGAATTAAGGACGGCACATAGTCTTTGTAACGGGGATCCAGCAGGGTGGCCACCCAGTAGTCAGCACACGTTAAAATGTGGACAACTCTGCTGTCGTTGCTCAGGCACTGCAGCATGTAGTCGCTCATCTGTGCCAGGCTGCCCAGAGGTTAGGACAAGCTGTCCTCTGTGGGAGACATATCGTCTGCGTCCTCCGTATCCCCCCAACCATGCACCAGTGATTAGCCAGAGCTGCGTTGGATACCACACCGCTGTGAACATCCCTATCCTCCTCCTCTTCCAGTAGTGGGCCCTGGCTGGCCAAATTTGAACCTGGCTTCTGCTGTTGCAAAAATCCTCTTTCTGAGCCACTTCTAAAAGACTGGCCTGAAAGTGTTAAAAATGATCCCTCTTCCTCCTCCTCGTCCTGGGCCACATCCTCTTCCATCATCGCCCTAAGAGTTTTCTCAAGGAGAGATAGAAGTTGTATTGTAACGCTGATAACAGTGTCATCGCCACTGGCCATGTTGGTGGAGAACTCGAAACAGGGCACACAGGTCTCGCATGGAGGCCCACATATTGGTGGTGAAGTGGTGCTGTTCCGCAGTGAGACTCACCTGTGCGTGCTGCAGCTGAAACTTCACTAACGCCTGCTGCTGCTCGCACAGTCTCTCCAGCATGTGCAAGGTGGAGTTCCACCTGGTGGGCACGTCGCATATGAGGCGGTGAGCCGAAGTTACGCTGTAGAGCAGACAGCCGAGCGGCGGTAGAATGAGAACGCCGGAAGCGCGCACAGACGGCCCGCACTTTATGCAGCAGCTCTGACATGTTGGGGTAGTTGTGAAAGAATTTCTGCACCACCAAATTCAGCACATGCGCCAGGCAAGGGATGTGCGTCAAACCGGCTAGTCCCAGAGCTGCAATGAGATTTCGCCCATTATCGCACACCACCAGGCCGGGCTTGAGGCCCACTGGCAGCAACCACTCATCGGTCTGTTGTTCTATACCCCGCCACAACTCCTGCGCGGTGTGGGGCCTGTCCCCCAAACACATCCGTTTCAGAATGGCCTGCTGACGTTTACCCCTGGCTGTGCTTTAGTTGGTGGTGAAGGTCTGTCACTGACCGGATGAGGAGGTGGTAGAAAAGAAGGAGGAAGCCGAGTAGGAAGAGGAGGCAAAGAATAATGCCCTGCGATCCTTGGCGGCGGAAGGACGTGCGCCAAACAGCTCTCCACCTGGGGCCCAGCCGCCACTACATTTACCCAGTGTGCAGTTAGGGAGATATAGCGTCCCTGGCCGTGCTTACTGATCCACGTATCTGTGGTTAGGTGGACCTTGCCACAGATGGCGTTGCGCAGTGCACACTTGATTTTATCCGATACTTGGTTGTGCAGGGAGGGCACGGCTCTCCTGGAGAAGTTGTGGCGGCTGGGAACGACGTACTGTAGGACAGCAAGCGACATGAGCTGTTTGAGCTGTCCGTCTCCACCAGCCCGAATGACAGCATTTCAAAGGCCAGAAGTTTAGAAATGCTGGCATTCAGGGCCAGGGATCGAGGGTGTCTAGGTGGGAATTTACGCTTTCTCTCAAAGGTTTGTGAGATGGAGAGCTGAATGCTTCCGTGTGACATGGTGGAGATGTTTGGTGACGGAGGTGGTGTTGTTGGTGGCACATCCTCTGTTTGCTGGGCGGCAGGTGCCAACGTTCCTCCAGAGGCGGAGATTAAGGTTGAGGGAGCAGAGAAGAGGCAGCAGGAGGGGCCTGAGCCCTTTCTTTGTTTTGAAGGTGCTTACTCCACTGCAGCCCATGTCTCGCATGTAGATGCTGGTCATGCAGGTTGTGCTAAGGTTCAGAACGTTAATGCCTCGCTTCAGGCTCTGATGGCACAGCGTGCAAACCACTCGGGTCTTGTCGTCAGCACATTGTGTGAAGAAGTGCGATGCCAGGGAACTCCTTGAAGCTGCCTTTGGTGTGCTCGGTCCCTGGTGACGGTGGCCAGTAGCAGGCGAACTGTGTTGGCGATGGCTGCTCTGCTTTTGCACCCTGCTCCCGCTTTTGCTACTCTGTTGGCTCGGTCTCACCACTGCCTCTTCCTCCGAACTCTGAAAGTCAGTGGCACGGCCTTCATTCCATGTGGGGTCTAGGACCTCATCGTCCCCTGCATCGTCTTCCACCCAGTCTTCCTCCCTGACCTCCTTTTCGGTCTGCACACTGCAGAAAGATGCAGCAGTTGGCACCTGTGTTTCGTCATCATCAGAGACATGCTGAGGTGGTATTCCCATGTCCTCATCAGGAAACATAAGTGGTTGTGCGTCAGTGCATTCTATGTCTTCCAACCCTGGGGAAGGGCTAGGTGGATGCCCTTGGGAAACCCTGCCAGCAGAGTCTTCAAACAGCATAAGAGACTGCTGCATGACTTGAGAATTAGACAGGTTCCCCGAGATGCACGGGGGTGATGTGACAGACTGATGGGCATGGGTTTCAGGCGCCACCTGTGCGCTTTCTGCAGAAGACTGGGTGGGAGATAATGTGAATGTGCTGGATCCACTGTCGTCCACCCAATTGACTAGCGCCTGTACTTGCTCAGGCCTTGCCATCCTTAGAACGGCATTTGGCCCGACCAAATATCGCTGTAGATTCTGGCGGCTACTGGGACCTGAGGTTGTAGGTTCAGTAGGACGTTTAGCTGTGGCTGAACGGCCACGTCCTCTCCCTGCAACAGAGGCTCCACCAACACCACGACCATGACCGCGTCTCTTATTAGATGATTTTCCTCATAGTTAGCGTTTACAAAGCAAAGTAAAAAGTGGTTAAGTATGTTAAAAATAATTAACCGCCAATAAAAACCCTGATGTAGGGTATTGCACTTAATTTTTTTTTTAAACTCTATATGACAGCGGTATTTCTGGCCTAAATGTGACAGTCACCTATGCAAGTGTAATCCCAGATGTGCAGTATATCAGAGGGATTTTTCAACACCGTATCCTAAAAGCCTTATTTGTGGCCTAAATGTGACAGTCGCCTATGCACGTGTAATCACAGATGTGCAGTATATCAGAGGGTTTTTTCACCACAGTATCCTATAAGCCTTATTTGTGGCCTAAATGTGACAGTCACTTATGCTTGTCTAATCCCAGATGTGCAGTATATCGGAGGCTTTTTTCACCCCAGTATGCCAAAGCTGTATTTCTGGACTTGCAGATATCCAGATATCGTTGCATAAAATGGCTGCCGATCATGTATTGATATTGAGTAAAAAAGTTCGTTTTCAGCAGTAGTTGGCTCAGGGCAGGCTTAAAAAAATTGTGCACCTCACCCACAAAACACTTTTGCTGTAGATCGCTGAGTACAAAAAACAGTTCTTGATAAGATTTCTCCCTGATCTCTCCCTAACAGCAGCTGCAGCCTCTCCCTACACTAATCCGAGCAGAGTGACGGGCGGCGCTACGTGACTCCAGCTTAAATAGAGGCTTGGTCATATGCTGCAGTTGGCCAATCACAGCCATGCCAATAGTAGGCATGGCTGTGATGGCCTTTTGGGGCAAGTAGTTGTCATGGTCTTACCTTCTTGCTGTTCTCCTTCGTTTGACATGTGCTGGCGGCCATCTTGGTTTCTGGGTTTCTTGTAGCCTTCCACCCTGCGGCTCCTCCTTCCCACTGGGAGGAGCTGGATGCCTAACTCATATATATAGGAGGTCTGTGGCTTCAGTTCCTTGCTTGGTCCTCCTGTGTTCACATGCTTCTAAGACTGCTGCTGCTTCTGGTTCCTGATCCTGGCTTCGTCTGACTACCCTGCTGGTTCCTGATCCTGGCTTCGTCTGACTACCCTGCTGGTTCCTGATCCTGGCTTCGTCTGACTACCCTGCTGGTTCCTGATCCTGGCTTCGCCTGACTACCCTTCTGGTTCCTGATCTCTGGCCTCTCAAAGACTCTGCTTCGGTTTCACCATTCGTTTGGACTTTTGCTTTACAGCTTTATTTTCAATAAAGCCTTCTTATTTTCACTTATCTCTTGTTGTACGTCTGGTTCATGGTTCCGTGACAGTAGTATGACGCTTGTTGATTGGCTGCTGTGCAGCCTTTCAAAAATCGCTGAATACCGAACCCGAACTTTTACTTAAATGTTCGGGTCCGGGTGCCGAAAACCCTAAAGTTCGGTACGAACCCGAACTTTACAGTTCGAGTTCGCTCAACTCTATACACAACACCTAACCCAAACCCGAACTTCTGTGAAGAAATTCGCGTTTGGGTACAAAACATGCCGATTTTTCTCACGCACATGCAAAACGCATGAAATTGTTTTGCACTTGCACGGAAAAATCGCACATTTTACAGCGACGCACCCGCATCTTATCCGGGCCAAAAACATGATGTCCGTGTGAAAGAGGCCTAAGGCTACTTTCACACCTGTGTTAGGTGCAGATCCATCTGCACAGACAGATCCGCACCTATAATGCAAATGCTTGTATCCATTCAGAACGGATCCATTTGCAATATTCTGTCTAAAAAAAAGTCTAAGTCAAAACGAATCCGTCCTGACTTACATTGAAAGTCAATAGGGGACGGATCTGTTTTCAATTGCACCATATTGTGTCAGTGAAAATGGATCTGTCCCCATTGACTTACATTGCAAGTCAGGACGGATCCGTTTGGCTTCGCATCGCCAGGCTGACACCAAAACTCTGCGTCCAGAGCGGAATGGAGGCGGAACGAAGCCAAACTGATGCATTCTGAACGGATCCTTATCCATTCTGAATGCATTGGGGCTGAACTGATCCGTTTTGAACCGTTTGTGAGATCCCTGAAACGGATCTCACAAATGGAATTCAAAACGCCAGTGTGAAAGTAGCCTAAATAGCAATTCTTTCACACTTAAATTCTTATGAAGAGCAAGAGGCATTGACTTTGAAGTCTTATGACACTATGAGGGTTTATAATCCAAGGTTTATTAGTTCCAGGATGGCACCAGGGTGCTGATTGACCTGAATGTTAGTTTTCACACACCAATGTTGTTTTTAGTAACAATGGACTTTGCGAGTGCAAAACATTGTAATGCGTTTTGCACTCGCGTGAGAAAAATCGCGCATGTTTGGTACCCAAACCCGAACTTCTTCACAGAAGTTCGGGCTTGGGATCGGTGTTCTGTAGATTGTATTATTTTCCCTTATAACATGGTTATAAGGGAAAATAATAGCATTCTGAATACAGAATGCTTAGTAGGTGATCAATTGAGGGTTAAAGAAAAATTAAAAAATGAACTCACCTTCTCCTCTTGTTCGCGTAGTTCCCGGTCTCTTCTTTACTTCTTTAATGATGAGCTGTGGGCTAAAGGACCTTTGGTGACGTCAGATCACATGCTCCAATCACATGGTCCATCACCGTGGTGATGGACCATGTGATTGGAGCATGTGATCTGACGTCACCACAGGTCCTAGGCGGTAGTTCATCATTAAAGAAGTAAAGAAGAGACCGGGAACTACGCGAACAAGAGGAGAAGGTGAGTTAATTTTTTTTATTTTTTTTTTTAACCCTCAATTGATCACCTACTAAGCATTCGGTATTCAGAATGCTATTATTTTCCCTTATAACCATGTTATAAGGGAAAATAATACAGTGAATAGACTGTCACCTAGCAACCCTGCGTGAAAATCGCACCACATCCGCACTTGCTTGCGGATGCTTGCGATTTTCACGCAACCCCATTCACTTCTATGGGGCCTGCGTGAAAAACACAGAATATAGAGCATGCTGCGATTTTCACGCAACGCACAAGTGATGCGTGAAAATCACCGTTCATGTGAACAGCCCCATAGAAATGAATGGGTCGGTATTCAGTGCGGGTGCAATGCGTTCACCACAAGCATCGCATGCGCGCGGAATACTCGCCCGTGTGAAAGGGGCCTTAATGTAACACACCTTGAATTTACTCCAGTTGCAGTTAAGGGATCAGAAATTTGATTAGATGAGATAGGGCGTGTTCAAAGATACTCTCCTTACAAAATATTTTGTCACAAAGCAAATTGCTTAGTAAAATTCGGCTAAGCAGCTGAATCAAATTTTTGTAAACTTCACTCAACACTATTGTATACACATGATTCATGGTTGCGGATATTTTTTTTTTATTAAAGTGTTAAGAAAGGAAAAAAAAAAAAGAAATTTGATTAGGTTTCATTCACACGACTGTATGTGTTTTGCGGTCCGCAAAATACAGATTTACACAAAATAAATATGGATGAGGTCCTTTTGACATCCGTATTGCATCCTTTTCTTCCGTATTGCATTGTAACAATGCCTATCCATGTCCTCAAAATGGACAATAATGGGGCATGCTCTATATTTTTTGCGGAGCTACGGAATGGACATAGGGATGCGGACAGCACACGGTGTGCTGTGCAGATTTTTTGCCGACCCATTGAAATGAATGAGTCCTCATCCAATCCCCAATACAAACGGAATGGACACGGAAACAAAATACGTTCATGTGCATGTAGCCTAATAGATAATTTAGCTTTTTATATCTCTTCCATTACTAATCCAGAACAATGTAGTCAAGACTTTTTTCTATTTAAAATGTTGAATTCTGGTGAATTTAACATAGTAATTATCCTCCAATCGTTATGAAACATCAAATTACTGTAGAATTAATGAAAATTACATCAAATGTCAATCCAATCACCATTATCATACAGCTACACACAGCAACATTTGCTTGTGATTTGTGACCATGACTCAACCTCAATCCTTAAATTAGATTTTCAGGTTTTGTCTTCTCTGCATCAAGAGATGACAAGCACTGAAATTTTTGTGTGGACTAGAGATGACCGAATCAATCAAAATTTTATTTGATTCAGCTGTATTGGTCAACCAAATCTATTCGGACCTGAATCACAATTGCTCCAATTAAACTGAAAATTTCTGTATGACCCTCTGATGTCTCTTAGAACTCAAATATTTTTTCTCTCTAGTCTCTCACTATTGTTTTCTCTCTTTGTCTCCCAATTTTAGCCAGAATCACTTCACCAAAAATTAGGATTTGGATGCAAACTAATTTTACAAACTTTGGGTCCAATCCAACTAGTTTAGAATTGATTTGCTCATCTCTAGAGTTTGGACCATTAGCTTGTTTTGCCAGGTGTCAGAGTATTTATGTCTATGTCTTGATTCCCATAGTACTCAGACTATTTCTATGTTCTATTCATAGTAATTCAGAAGCTAGACACACTTCTCTTCTCCTAGTCTAAAATCTCTTAGTATGAAACTTTAATTTCTATATCTAAAAAATGATCACAATTGTGTTATGAATTATGTCAATAAACTAGTGAACTATATAGTGCATTGCCAAAATTCTAGTCCCAGAGATAAACAGTCTGTATTTCATACTGTGGAGAGTGCAGATAACTGCTACATTTTGATGTGCTAAAAAACACTGGAGAATGAATGTAGATCACTGGAGGTATTGCTGAACATGCTGAATTTTAAAGAATAGAAGTTTCATGGTAGAACTAAATGTTTTACTAATAATATCTTAATAAGTAGTTAAAGGGGCTGTGTGAGTGTTTGAAATATGTTCTAAAGTGCCTGCCAAAATGGCATGTGTCCACTGAAACCAATTAATTGGCTCAGCA
Organism: Bufo bufo; assembly: GCF_905171765.1. Classification (NCBI taxonomy): domain Eukaryota; kingdom Metazoa; phylum Chordata; class Amphibia; order Anura; family Bufonidae; genus Bufo; species Bufo bufo. The sequence continues at coordinate 197,281,029 of NC_053391.1, read as the reverse complement.
GTTATATGTCATACTTACTGGCCTTACTGAGCTCTCCATACCATAAAAACTTTGTGGATGTCCAAATGTATTAAAATGTATAAAAACACTGTTGGACACAGAGTACATAAAGCGCTATGCAGAGTACATAAAACAAGCTTGCTTTTATTGGCTACTAGTGATGAGCAGCATAGGCAATATTCCTTTTCGCGATATTTCGCAAATTTTTTGCCTATTATTCGCAATAAATTAGCAAATTCTAGAATTTGTGATCTCCAGTCAATATTTTCTTGATTGGGAAAATCAGCAATGTAATATGCGCATAATGCGTGCGCAATACAGGCATGGCTCACTTTTACTACATTTTTCAAGCTGCTAGAAGTTTCCTGAGACTGGAGAAAATGCACAGTACAGTAATTCATATCACACTACCTAACACCCTGCACTGGAACAGCTACACTATATCACTATCTAATCTACACTGACTATCTCCCACTAACTATCTGTATTATATATACCGTTTTTTTCCGCTGTATAAGACGCACTTTTTCCCCCCCAAAAGTGGGGGGAAAATAGCAGTGCGTCTTATACGGCGAATGCTGCCAATTTTGTTGGGTTTTCAATGATACACCCGCCGCGATGCCGTGCGGCGGGTGTATCAGCTGTGAGGGAGGCGGGACTGGGGGCCGGCATCTGCTTTTAAAATGACAGCAGGGCCCGTGCAGTGACTGTGTTCTACTACACGGGCCCCGCTCACTGTATGATCCTATGTCTAATAGTTACCGTAATTGTAATTGTATGTAATCAGGAGCGCTGTGTATTGCCGGTACTTACAACTAGAAGCGGTAGGTAGCAGAGAGGAGGGAGGAGGGAGGAGGCAGGTATATATGAGCTAACTATCTAATGTAATTGACTCAGCAATGTAAATGACTCAGCAAAGCATAGAGAGAGCACAGCAATTACACTGCTCTCTCTCTCAGAACTGCAAAAAACTGTAGAAAATGGCTGCTGGGGAGTTTCTTACATCGTAAGGGGTAGGCAACTTTCCTATTGTTGCTAAGCTCAGACAAAGATATTGCAGCCTTCTCATTGGCCCACAAGCAAGAAGCAGGAGGGTACTGATGAAAAAAAAATCTAGAATATTCGCGATTACGAAGACTATATTCTACATCTTCGCAAATTCTGGAAGTACCGATATTCACGATAAAATTTTGTGATTAGAATATTCGCGATCAACACTATTTGCTACTCTTTTTTTGTCTACTGTACATTTTGGCAATATTTGACAATGTAACATATATTGTTTTTAGTGTTGAGTGAATAGAAGCAACTGAAGTGGAATTCAGTCCAAATTTTAGGAAAAATTCAATTTTAAATTAGCCTAATTTCCTCGTGCTTTGTGGTAATGAATCATTTGTCTTAAAATGGTGGCTGGAGTTGTCTTAAAAATAATGGGGGCCTGAATTAAAAAAAAAGAGTTGATGCATATTGATTGGTTATAATAGTATGTATGTATTCTACCTTTGTTTTTAATCTACTATTTATATGCCATACCTCAAATAACCTGATAGTATTGGTGGATGTTCAGACACTGCGGTTTTTGTATACAACAGTTGCTGGACGTTTCTTCTCAAGATTATTTGTGAGCCCAGCCATGTTGCATCTATTATGTTATCCAGTGTCTTTTATCCCCCACACTTGTTCAGGTTATATGTTATGCACATATCATTTTTATGAGGTTTTGATGTATTTGTTCGCAGAAAACGAAGTTAGTCAAGTGATCCACCTCCAACTAATTAAATTAGTATGCACACCTGAATTTTTTCCCCTCCCCTTGTACAGTCCTGATCAAAAGTCTAAGACTACTTGAAAAATGGCAAAAAAATCATATTTAGCATGGCTGGATCTTAACAAGGTTCCAAGTAGAGTTTCAACATGCAACAAGAAGAAATGGGAGTGAGAGAAAACATTTTTTGAGCATTCAATTTAATTAAAACAACGAATAAACTGAAACAGGCTGTTTTTCAGCTGATCAAAAGTTTAGGACCACAGCTCCAAAAAAAAAAAAAATGAATCCCCCCCCCCAAAAAAAATCCAACTTCCAAACATGAACCCAGTAATGAGTAGCTCCGCCGTTATTGTTTATCACTTCAAAAATTCGTTTCGGCAAGCTTGATGCAAGCATTTCCATGAGGTGAGTGGGAACATTTCTCCAAGTGGTGAAGACGGCAGCACGAAGGCCATCTACTGTCTGGAACGGTTGTCCATTTTTGTAAACTTCCCTTGCCATCCATCCTCAAAGGTTATCAATTGTATTTAGATCAGGGGAACACGCAGGATGGGCCAAAAGAGTGATCTTATTCTCCTGAAAGAAGTCCCTTGTCCTGCGGGCATTGTGTACTGTAGCGTTGTCCTGTTAAAAAAAAAAACTGTCGTTACCACACAGACGAGGGCCCTCAGTCATGAGGAATGCTCTCTTCAACATCTGGACATAGCCAGCGGCCGTTTGACTCCCCTGCACCTCCTGAAGCTCCATTGTTCCACTGAAAGAAAAAGCACCCCAGACCATTATGGCGCCCCCTCCACTGTGGCGCGTAGAAAACATCTCAGGTGGTATCTGCTTGTCATGCCAGTAACGTTGGAAACCATCAGGACCATCAAGGTTAAATTTTTTTCTCATCAGAGAATTAAACTTTCTTCCACCTTTGAATGTCCCATGTTTGGTGCTCTCTTGCAAAGTCCAAACAAGCAGTTCTGTGGCGTTAAAGGAGACGAGGTCTTTGAAGACGTTTTTTGTTTTTGAAGCCCTACTGTCTCAAATGCCGTCTGATGGTTATGGGGCTGCAGTCAGCACCAGTAAGGGCCTTAATTTGGGTTGAGGATCGTCCAGTGTCTTGACGGACAGCCAATTGGATCCTCCGGCTCAGTGCTGAGGACATTTTTTTGGGTCTTCCACTTGACTTTTTTGTTCCATAACCCTCAGGATCATTTAAGAAATTCCAAATGACTGTCTTACTGCATCCCACCTCAGCAGCGATGGCGCGCTGTGAGAGACCCTGCCTATGCAGTTCAACAACCCCACCACGTTCAAAAAGGGAGAGTTTTTTCGCATTTGCCATCACAACGTGTGACTACCTGACAGAAAATGACAATGAATCCACATCTTTGCACAGATTTGGCCTTTTAAAGGCATGTGGTCCTAAAATTTTGATCAGCTGAAAAACAGCCTGTTTCAGTTTATTTGTTGCTTTCAATAAATTAAATGCTCACAATTTTTTTTTGTCTCCCTCCTATTTCTTCTTATTGCATGTTGAAGCTCTACTTGGAACCTTGTTAAGATCCAGCCATGCTAAATATGATATTTTGCCATTTTTGAAGTGGTCTTCAACTTTTGATCAGGACTGTATGAGTGGGAGGAAGGAACTGACCTTTATATATGTTGATTATCTGGGTGATCTGATAGTCATGAGTAAGAACATTGTTTGTTCGAAACGCGTAGACTAAAGCGGGATATGATGAGAACGTGTTTTTTTTATTACTGTAATTCTAACTGCTGGAAATAAAGAAACCTTCACTCAAGTATGTATAATGCTGGATAAACTTTTTCTATTACAAGCTTTGAGGTCTGACCAATATTTTCCACGCACCAAGGGGCAAACATTAGGATAACAACTACAGGTGAGCTGGATTTCTTTGTTATATACACTATTGCTTTAGAGTACTCTGACTTCCTCCTACAATTCTATAACATAAAGAAGAAAGGAAAGTGATTCCCTCATGATTTCTGTGGCAGCTTCTGCCTCAAACTATTTAGAATATACTATAGAACAATGCGAGTTAATCGGGTTGTACAAAACACCTAACTCACATGGTGAAAAAGCATTGATTTTGCCTCTGACCTGCTTTTTTGGGGGTATAGCCAAATGGGAAACATTGTCTTAGTGTGCATGCATGTATTTGGAATTAGATTGTGAGCCTCATTGGGGACAATGATTTATGTAACTTCTAAATGGACTACGTTGGCGCTACCAACAGTTGTTTGTATGGAGTGGAAGTGAGATGTACGTAATTTTAATATATTGTTTCCTTTTGCCAACTAAACATGAAAATGCAGCTTTTATTTGGAAGTAAGTAGCAATACGGAAATTTAAAAAAGTATAACACAGTTTCCTTGGCTCCTCTCCTGTATAGTGAAGTAGCCAAAAAATGAGTAATTTATTTGATATTCTACTGTATATTAAGAACATACCGTATTTATCGGCGTATAACACGCACTTTTTCCCCCTGAAAATAGGGGGCAAATCATGTATGCGTGTTATACGCCGATATTCATTGCGCTGTATGAGCCGGGAGAGAGGAGGGGCTGGAGTCCGTAACTAGGGGCGGGGCCCGGTGCAGTCACTGTACTCTTACACCGGGCCCCGCCGCTCACCAAAGTATTTATAAACGTGAATCCTTATCCTGTTATTAAGCTGCCCTCTCCCATGTTCCCATGTCCCCCCTGTATCCCCATAGCACTTACTTAAGCTTCAATAGCAGGCAGAGCAGACGGCAGCAGTAACGTCACTCACTGACGTCGAGCGCCTGCTCCGCCCCCTTTATGAATGAAGCAGGCGGAGCAGACGCGCGACGTCAGTGAGTGACGTTACTGCTGCCGTCCGCTCTGCCTGCTATGGAAGCGTGTGAATCGTAAGTGCTGTGGGGATACAGGGGGGACATGGGAACATGGGAGAGGGCAGCTTAATAACAGGATAAGGATTCACGTTTATAAATACTTCGGCGGGGCCCGGTGTATTGGGGGACACTGTTATGAGGGGGATCTGTGGATGACATATAGCAGTGTCATCCACAGATCCCCCCCATAACAGTTCCATCCACAGATCCCCCCACCCCATAGCAGTACAATTTGACATTTAATTTTTTTCCTGAAATTTCCCTTAAAATGAAGGGTGCGTGTTATACGCCAGTGCGTGTTATACGCCGATAAATACGGTAATCAAATCTGAATAATGTCAGAAATATGTATACAACATTGATAGAACTAGTGGTAGGAAACTATATTTTCTTTTCCCCTTTATACCTTATGGTTTTTAGCATCACTGTCTTCCATCAGTTATGTCAGAGGTAATGGCTAAAGTGGTATTGTCTGTTGTATTTGGTACATAGATATAGGCACCAAAATTCTCTGTTATTTTAAAACTTACAGAAATGTTAGCAGTTGTTTTATATCTGCTTCTGCTATTAGCTTCCGTAGTGATGCATAAAAAATGCACTGACCTAATAATTATAGTTCATAGTTGTGTTGCCAGAAGAAATGTGTTTAAGTATGGGGTCTTGTCTCTCACTAAACAGATTCTGGAAGGGAGGAAATGAACCAAAACCTTCCGAATGTAGTTGAACATATGCCTCTCCGTTTGCTAGAGAACACGACAGCACAGGCTGCCTGACAGATGTTCTTTTTAGTTCTTTTGTTAATTCTGCAAGACTCGTAGCTTCCTTGTTTATTAGATTTAAGAATGATGCCTGTGATTCTATGCATCATTGAGTGAACAAGACGCTTTACCTCTTCCAAAAGGCAGAGAGCGCTTCTAACCTGCCTCATAAAAGAAGGCATTAAAATCAAATATCTTATTGACGCCAAAGTAAAACCAGTCTTCTGGGATAAACTAGATGATTCCCATTTTTAAACAGATGGTTCTAAAATTCATATTTTGTATCAACAGTTAGTAGAGCTGTCTATCAAACATAACTAGATATGTCTGTATAATGGACTTAAAGTGCCTAAAGATGCTGTTGAGAAAATTGAGTTTTTCAACATGCTTTCTGGAACACGCTCATATTTTAATACTAGTACTTTTGAATTTGATCCAGGTGCTTAAATCAGAAAGCGTATTAAAACTCCCACTGACTCACAAGGAATAAATTTAAGTATGAGAATGCATACAGATTTACACTACAATGATAACATGTCTACTTTATCTTTTTGTCCCAAAAATAAAGTTAAAGGGAATATGTCATCAGAAAATGACCTATTGTTTAAATCACATTTTTATGTTTAACATTTTCAAATAATTCTTTATGGTAATTTTTAATGTTCCATGTCAATATCTATAATTAAACTAAAACCATGAAATCCTACTAAGCCTAATAATAAGTGCCACTTCTTGGGCTGTACAGATCACTTTACTGCAGTTATCTGCTTATCTGTCATTCTAATATTTGCCTTTAATGATATCACCTCTGTTTATACATAAGACAGGACCCACCGTTCACAATAAGTCATTGTCAAACCTTATCTATTCTTTCCTTCTACAATGACCTCTGTGCAGGTCACAGAGCATGCCTAGAAAATTCTCCCATAGAAGTCAATGAAGTCTCCTCCAGACCATTGTGCCTATGGCCAATGTGGCTGCCATAAAGCAATTTTCTTTATGCTTTCTAAATGCTGTTAGGAAGAGCTTAGGCAAAATGGCTGCTAATCATGTTTAGGAAGTAGAATAAAAAAGTAGAAAAAAGTTATATGTGTCACTATTAGTGTTGAGCGAACCCGAACTGTAAAGTTTGGGTCCGTACCGAACTTTAAGATTTTTGGTACCCAGACCCGAAAACGTTGCTGGAAAAGTTTGGGTTCGAGTTTGGTGTTCGGGCATTTAATAAAGCTTGTTGAAAGGCTTCAGGGCAGCCTATCAACAAGCTTTTAAGCTGTGGGCACTTAGAAGCCATCACAGCCATGCCTACTAATGGTATGGCTGTGATTGGCCTGTGCATCATGTGACCCAGCCTCTATATAAGCTGGACCAAGTGTAGCACTGCCCATCATCTCTCAGTAGTGAAGGGACAGAAAGCAGGCAGCTGAAGTGGCTGTTAATTCTGTGGGTGACCTACAGTGATTTTTGTGTGGGTGCAATAAACCATCTTTGCACCCCTGACACAGAAAGCTAATCATAAATCTGGCTGTTAATTCTGTAGGTGACCTACAGGGTGACCTACAGCGATTTTTTTTTGTGGGCCGTCCACATAGCCCTGCTCCAGAAGTGGAAGAGATTGAGTGCACTGATGCCCAACCACTTATGTTTCAGGATGTGGACATGGGAGGACCACCGCAGCACATCTCTTATGATGATGAAACATAGGTGCCAACTGCTGTGGCTTTCTGCAGTGTGCAGATCGGCAAAGAGGGCAGGGGTGAATAGTGGGTGGAAGATGATGTGGAGTATGATGGGGTATGTATAGCAGCACCTCCAAGCACCTTCACAGTATCCTCCCAGGCTGCGACCTTTTCCGAACACAGCTCATCACACAGGGCTAAAGAAGTCACATGGGCACACAACCAACTAGAATTCTCAAGGTGGGAAGAGCATATATATAAAGAAAAAGAAAGAAAACAGCAGCGCTCTATAGGTATGCCAGGTGCAATTCCCACAATAATTCCTGGACCACGAACAGTGAAGTAAAACAGCAAAATGAAGGCAGCACTCCGGTCTTCAAGTGAAAAAGGTGGATTTTATTACACCCAACCGCAATGCAGCATTTCAGCTCTTTCAATGGAGCTTTTGTCAAGCTAGTGAACTTAGTGCCCCCAACATATTTAAATCAGGTAAAACTCATCAGTGTTACATAGTTGATCATAAATAAATAAACATGATTTCAAAATAATACATGTACATAAAATACAACGCTATTAAATAGTGACCGTGATAACAATAAATAATTTAATTTTGTCCATAATTCTGTGTTAAATCCATAATTACAAGTAATCTATACATAAAGTGCATCTGTGCTAATTAAAAAGAAGACAAACCCACGTCATGAATCCTCACAGGTGCCAAACAACTTCAGCGTCCCATGTTGGAGACTACTCAGGCCCCGGCATGTGTCCCACGACTGCGAGTGTTCCTTGCATCCCGCGCATGCACACCCTGTAAACTTTATCTGCCCACACTGAACAAGTCAGTCCGTGTGGTAAGCAACGATGGCGCATGACCAGCGGAACAGGCTGCGGTATTGTTGTAACAAGGCGATCATGGCAACAGTGATTGCATATAATACAGGAATAATAATAGTATGGAACCAAAGGATGTCTATAACGGGGCATGCACCAAGCGTCAACTCAGGTGCATATAAGTCCCATCGTGATAAGGGATCAGGGGCAAGTCATTGTCCCCGTCCCTAGCCATTACACCCCCGATACCGCACAGACTATATTAGGGAATAGTGCAGGGTCGCAGAAGCTCTACACAGGTACGCCCGTCCAAAGATTACCAGAACGTGCGCCCCCCATGCAGAACAGAGGAGAGGGACATCGAAAACGTCACCCCATCCCCTGCTCCCTCATCCGCCAACCACTACCCCACATCCTAATAAGGATGATAAAAGGTGATCTATTGCCACTCCAAATCACTGTTTATACAAATAAAAAGAATATATATTGCTATTGTTATTACTTCAGACCACCCCTATCCGTCTGGTCAAATTCTAAAAATATAAAAGAGAAAAAAGAATAAGAAAACCCCCCACATGGGCACATAACAATGTCACATGGAGGCTTCCTGTCGGGCTATGTCTTCACATTCATGACAATGATTTCCATCCAGATATCCTGAAACATAAAAAATAAAAGAGAGAAAAAACTGTTAATAGAGAACACCAATCTTAACTTATACATACAGGCACAGGGCAAAGACCCCACAAGTACATGATCAAACCACCCTAAATTCAACATTTAAAGAGAACCTGTCACCAGGATTTTGCGCATAGAGCTGGGGACATGGGCTGCTAGATGGCCGCTAGCACATCTGCAATACCCAGTCCCCACAGCTCTCTGCGCTTTTATTGTGTTAAAAAACAGTTTTGATCCATATGCAAATGACCTGATATGAGTCCTGTGTCCGGAGATGAGTCAAGCGGAAAGGAGCCCAGCACCGCCCCGCGCAGAGAGCTGTGGGGACTGGGTATTGCAGATGAGCTAGTGGCCATCTAGCAGCCCATGTCCCCAGCTCTATGCACAAAATCCAGGTGACAGGTTCCCTTTAATCCATTAGGCTTTAAAGTCTGCAAATGATAAATCCAGTAAAGTTCACGTTGCTTTAGTAAAATTGACCTGTCACCACCCTGGCGTGGCATGGTGATCTGGTCAATGATCCTAAAACATAAGTCCCTCTCAGTATGTTTAGCTTCGGTAAAATGTTTAGACACCAGTAAATCCAGTTTCTTTTCCCTAATCGTGTACCTATGTTGATTCAACCTTGTTTTAACATCCCACGTGGTTTCACCCTTATAAAGGAGATGGCATGGGCATTCCAGTAAGTACACAACATATGCGGAATCACAAGTCAAATAATGCTTGATTACACACTCATCACCTGTCCTTGGATGCGCAAAAGTAGCACTTTACACATCCATGTAACAACCCTTTATTGATGCACCAAAATAAGAACTAAACAAGACCTTTTTTGTACCAATATCCGCTCGTACCAGCTGGTCCTTGATATTACGTGTAATAGGACATCAATGGAGGGTGAACAAACTCTAGGACATGTTTAAAGTTACTGCCCAAAATGGGCCAATGTTTCCTCAAAATGTCACTGATTCTATTGCTCAGAGGGGGAAACCGTGTAATAAAGGGAATACGTTTTTCACCATCCACCTGTGTTTCCTCTTTTTCCAATAGCGACCTTCTGGAATGCATTTGGACCCTAGATGTATGTTGTTGTATAAGTTTCTTGGGATAACCTCTCCTGATAAACTTTGTCCCCCATCTCTGTCAATCTATCCACAACAACCTCCTCGTTCTGCACTATCCTCTTAACCCTAAGCAGCTGACTGTACGGTAATGACCTGATCATGCTCCTAGGGTGACAACAATAATATCTAAGCAAAGTATTTTTATCCGTCACCTTAGTGAAAAGATCCGTGCATAAGTAATCGCCTGATCTCCTTACTGTCACATCCAAAAATTGGATTTCCGTCTCTGAAGCAACAAGTGTAAATCTGAGTTCTGGGTAAATACTATTAGGAAAAAACCCTGTCCATAGGAGGAAAATGTCATCTATGTAGCGCCACCACCCCCGAACAAGTCTGAAGTGGTGGCTAACATAGATGTACTTCTCCTCCACATGTGCCATAAATATATTAGTGTAATTTGGCACCACATTCAAGCCCATTGCGGTCCCGCGTAATTGGATAAAAAATTCATCCTGAAACATAAAATAACTACAGGTGAGCACAATCTGTAGGAGTGTAATAAGAAACTCCCTGCATTGTGTGGAGTAAGGTGAATGAAGCAAACACACTCTCACCGCATCAATGCCCCTGACATGAGAGATCGATGTATATAAACTGACTACATCAAAGTCTACTGGAATCACCTGTCCTGGAAGTTGTATTTTGTTAATCTCATTAAAGGGGTTGTCCGAGTTATTTTTTTGTTCTTTCTATGTTCCTAACTAAGCAAATGTAACAGCTTTCCAATTAACTCACTTTATCTGCAGTGCCTGGTTTATCAGATTTCACTGAGGGTCACATGACCTGTGATGTCAGCTTCTCTCCCTGCTCTGATAAAGGTCGTTTACAAGCCTGTAAACGAGACGTCACTGTGCTGGCCACGCCCCCCTTCACTACCTCTGTCCTAGGATTCTTAACCCCTTCAGCTGCACACACAGGGTAGCCACTAGCTGCAGCAGTGACAATTCTGGGCAAAGGAGCTGAAGGACTAGAGAGAGCATTGCGCAAGAAGGTAGGGGGAAGATCCTGTGTGTATTAGCAGTGTCATTATACAGCTGGGACTTGTAGTTCTACACATACAACATGCTGCAGTCTCCCAGCAGGCAGACATGTCACTCAGGACAGCTCTTGTATTCACTCCCTTAGCAGTGTCATTATATAGCTGGGACTTGTAGTCCTACACATACAACATGCTGCAGAGTCTCCCAGCAGGCAGACATATCACTCAGGGCAGCTCTTGTATTCACTCCCTTAGCAGTGCAGGGGGAGGGGCAGAGGTTGTTTTATTGCAGGTAAACAAAGGGCCAGAAAAGAACCAGGGAAATGAGGAAATAGATATATTTTTGCATAAAACTTGCTTAGCTTAGTTATATATTGCTGCCCATCAGATTTTCAGTGCTATATATCTTTTTTTCATAACTCGGACAACCCATATATATGACCTTGCCCTCTGTACATACGGGGACAAAATCCTATCTAAAAAAATGGCGATCTGAGAAAAAAGGGAACCCACACCTGACACTATGAGGCGTCCTGGTGGAGATATAAGCAACTTATTTTCGGCAATATATATATTACCGGAGTTCTAGGACGATCCACATAAAGAAAAGAGTACAACCTGTCATCGATTATACCCTCCTCTTTAGCAGAGTCAAGTATCGTCCGAATTTTTCTCAAGAATTCAAATTTGGGATCACTTGGTAATTTATGATATACAGTCAGGTCCATAAATATTGGGACATCTACACAATTCTAACATTTTTTGCTCTTTACACCACCACAATGGATTTTAAATTAAACAAAGAAGATGTACTTTAACTGCAGACTGTCAGCTTTAATTTGAGTGTATTTACATCCAAATCAGGTGAACGGCGTAGGAATTTCAACAGTTTGTATATGTGCCTCCCACTTGTTAAGGGACTAAAAGTAATGGGACAGAATAATAATCATAAATCCCACTTTCACTTTTTTATACTTGGTTGCAAATCCTTTTCAGTCAATTACAGCCTGAAGTCTGGAACGCATAGACATCACCAGACGCTGGGTTTCATCCCTGGTAATGCTCTGCCAGGCCTCGACTGCATCTGTCTTCAGTTCCTGCTTGTTCTTGGGGCATTTTCCCTTCAGTTTTATCTTCAGCAAGTGAAATGCATGCTCAATCGGATTCAGGTCGACCCGAACTTCATCCCGAACCCGAACCCCATAGAAGTCAATGGGGACCCGAACTTTTGGGCACTAAAAAGGCTGTAAAACACACCCGGAAAGGGCTAGAGGGCTGCAAAAGGCAGCAAAATGTAGTTAAATCCCCTGCAAACAAATGTAGATAGGGAAATGATGAGTTAACATAAAATAAATAAAAATTAAACAATATTAATTGGAGTGAGGTCCCATAGCACAGAATCAGGCTTCAAGTCACCCACCAATGGAGAAGGTCACTTACTATTATTTTGACCACAGCACCCAGACAAAGGAGAGAGGTCCCACAGCAGAGAACCAGGCATCATATCACCCACCACAGGAGTAGGCCACCATTTAGTTACTTTGACCCCTACACCCAGACGGAGGAGAGAGGTTACACAGCAGAGAATCAGGCATTTAGATCACCCACCACAGGAGTAGGCCACCATTGAATCAGACCCCGGCAACCATGTCAGATGGCACAAGCATAAGCTTTATATCAATCAGCACAGGAGAAGGCGACTTTGACAGACTTTGACCCCTACACCCGGACGGAGGAGAGAGTTTTCAAAGCAGAGAATCAGGCATTTAGATCACCCACCACAGGAGTAGGCCCCAATTTAATGGGACCCCGGTAACCATGTCAGATGGCACAACCATCAGCTTCATATCAATCAGCACAGGAGAAGGCGACTTTGAAAGACTTTGACCCCTACACCCAGACGGAGGAGAGAGGTTTCACAGCAGAGAATCAGGCATTTAGATCACCCACCACAGGAGTAGGCCCCCATTGAATCAGACCCTGGCAACCATGTCAGATGGCACAACCATCAGCTTTATATCAATCAGCACAGGAGAAGGCGACTTTGAAAGACTTTGACCCCTACACCCAGATGGAGGAGAGAGGTTTCACAGCAGAGAATCAGGCATCATATCAACCACCACAGGAGAAGCCACCATTTAGTTACTTTGACCCCTGCACCCAGGAAGAGGAGAGAGGCACCACAGCACATATTCTGGCATCATATCAGCCACCACAGGAGAAGCCACCATTGAGTTACTTTGACCCCCGCACCCAGGAAGAGGAGAGAGGCACCACAGCACATATTCTGGCATCATATCAGCCACCACAGGAGAAGCCACCATTGAGTTACTTTGACCCCTGCACCCAGGAAGAGGAGAGAGGCCCCACAGCACATATTCTGGCATCATATCAGCCACCACAGGAGAAGCCACCATTTAGTTACTTTGACCCCTTCACCCAAACAGAGGAGAGAGGTTCCACATCAGAGAATCAGGCATCATATCAACCACCACAGGAGTGGGCCACAATTTAATGGGACCCCGGCAACCATGTCAGATGGCACAACCATCAGCTTCATATCAATCAGCACAGGAGAAGGCGACTTTGAAAGACTTTGACCCCTACACCCAGACGGAGGAGAGAGGTTTCACAGCAGAGAATCAGGCATTTAGATCACCCACCACAGGAGTAGGCCCCCATTGAATCAGACCCTGGCAACCATGTCAGATGGCACAACCATCAGCTTTATATCAATCAGCACAGGAGAAGCCACCATTGAGTTACTTTGACCCCTGCACCCAGGAAGAGGAGAGAGGCCCCACAGCACATATTCTGGCATCATATCAGCCACCACAGGAGAAGCCACCATTGAGTTACTTTGACCCCCGCACCCAGGAAGAGGAGAGAGGCACCACAGCACATATTCTGGCATCATATCAGCCACCACAGGAGAAGCCACCATTGAGTTACTTTGACCCCTGCACCCAGGAAGAGGAGAGAGGCCCCACAGCACATATTCTGGCATCATACTAACCACCACAGGAGAAGCCACCATTGAGTTACTTTGACCCCTGCACCCAGGAAGAGGAGAGAGGCCCCACAGCACATATTCTGGCATCATATCAGCCACCACAGGAGAAGCCACCATTGAGTTACTTTGACCCCCGCACCCAGGAAGAGGAGAGAGGCACCACAGCACATATTCTGGCATCATATCAGCCACCACAGGAGAAGCCACCATTGAGTTACTTTGACCCCCGCACCCAGGAAGAGGAGAGAGGCACCACAGCACATATTCAGGCATCATATCACACACCACAGGAGAAGGCCTCTTTCAGTGATTTAGGCCTTTGGACCCAGACAGAGGAGAGAGGCACCACAGCACATATTCTGGCATCATATCAGCCACCACAGGAGAAGCCACCATTGAGTTACTTTGACCCCTGCACCCAGGAAGAGGAGAGAGGCCCCACAGCACATATTCTGGCATCATATCAGCCACCACAGGAGAAGCCACCATTGAGTTACTTTGACCCCTGCACCCAGGAAGAGGAGAGAGGCCCCACAGCACATATTCTGGCATCATACTAACCACCACAGGAGAAGCCACCATTGAGTTACTTTGACCCCTGCATCCAGGAAGAGGAGAGAGGCCCCACAGCACATATTCTGGCATCATATCAGCCACCACAGGAGAAGCCACCATTGAGTTACTTTGACCCCTGCACCCAGGAAGAGGAGAGAGGCACCACAGTACATATTCTGGCATCATATCAGCCACCACAGGAGAAGCCACCATTGAGTTACTTTGACCCCTGCACCCAGGAAGAGGAGAGAGGCCCCACAGCACATATTCTGGCATCATACTAACCACCACAGGAGAAGCCACCATTGAGTTACTTTGACCCCTGCACCCAGGAAGAGGAGAGAGGCCCCACAGCACATATTCTGGCATCATATCAGCCACCACAGGAGAAGCCACCATTGAGTTACTTTGACCCCCGCACCCAGGAAGAGGAGAGAGGCACCACAGCACATATTCTGGCATCATATCAGCCACCACAGGAGAAGCCACCATTGAGTTACTTTGACCCCCGCACCCAGGAAGAGGAGAGAGGCACCACAGCACATATTCAGGCATCATATCACACACCACAGGAGAAGGCCTCTTTCAGTGATTTAGGCCTTTGGACCCAGACAGAGGAGAGAGGCACCACAGCACATATTCTGGCATCATATCAGCCACCACAGGAGAAGCCACCATTTAGTTACTTTGACCCCTGCACCCAGGAAGAGGAGAGAGGCCCCACAGCACATATTCTGGCATCATATCAGCCACCACAGGAGAAGCCACCATTTAGTTACTTTGACCCCTGCACCCAGGAAGAGGAGAGAGGCACCACAGCACATATTCTGGCATCATATCAGCCACCACAGGAGAAGCCACCATTTAGTTACTTTGACCCCTTCACCCAAACAGAGGAGAGAGGTTCCACATCAGAGAATCAGGCATCATATCAACCACCACAGGAGTAGGCCACAATTTAGTTTATTTGACCCCTGCACCCAGGAAGAGGAGAGAGGCCCCACAGCACATATTCTGGCATCATATCACACACCACAGGAGAAGGCCTCTTTCAGTGATTTAGGCCTTTGGACCCAGACAGAGGAGAGAGGTCAGAGATTAGCTTCATATCCCCCAGCACAGCAGAAGACCGCTTTATTTGACTTAGGCCTCAGCACCCAGACAGAAGACAGAGGTAGCATGGCAGAGGTTATGGCTTCATGTCACCCGTTAGTTTAACCGGCCACTTTCATCTGGTTAGGCCCCGGCGCCCAGACAGAGAAGAGTTTCATTCAACTGTGGGTTTCATAAAATTTGTATCAAATAAAGAAGTGGCCCGTAGCACAACAAGACATGTTTTAGGCAGTTAATAAGGACTACTCTGCACAAGGGAGGGACAGGTCCTGTGGGATCCATGCCTGGTTCATCTTTATGAAGGTCAGCTTGTCCACGTTGGCTGTGGACAGGCGGCTGCGCTTGTCAGTAATGACGCCCCCTGCCGTGCTGAATACGCGTTCAGATAAAACGCTGGCCGCCGGGCAGGAAAGCACCTCCAAGGCATAACATGCTAACTCTGGCCACGTGGACAATTTCGAAACCCAGTAGTTGAATGGGGCCGAACCATCCGTCAGGATGTGGAGGGGTGTGCAGACATACTGTTCAACCATGTTAGTGAAATGCTGCCTCCTGCTAACACGTTCCGTATCAGGTGTCGGTGCAGATAGCTGTGGCGTGGAGACAAAACTTTTCCACATTTCTGCCATGCTAACCCTGCCCTCAGATGAGCTGGCCGTGACACAGCTGCGTTGGCGACCTCTTGCCACTCCTCTGCCTTCACCTTCCACCTGTTCCCCTGTGACATGTGGGAATGCTCTCAAGAGCGCCTCTATCAGCGTGCGCTTGTACTCGCGCATCTTACGGTCGCGCTCCAGTTCAGGAATTAAAGTGGGCACATTGTCTTTATACCGGGGATCCAGCAGGGTGGCCACCCAGTAGTCTGCACACGTTAAAACGTGGGCAACTCTGCTGTCGTTGCGCAGGCATTGGAGCATATATTCGCTCATGTGGGCCAGGCTACCCATGGGTAAGGACAAGCTGTCCTCTGTGGGAGGCGTATCGTCATCGTCCACCGTATCCCCCCAGCCACGCACCAGTGATGGGCCTGGGCTGCCACCCCGCTGTGAACTTGCGTCATCCTCGTCCCCCTCCACCTCCTCCTCCTCATCCTCCTCGTCCTCCAGTACAGTGCCTTGGCTGGCGACTTGTGAACCTGTCCTCTGCTGCTTAAACAAACCTCCCTCTGAGCCACTTCGAACAGACTGGCCCGAAAGTGTTAGAAACGAGCCCTCATCCTCCTCCTCCTCCTCCACCTGGGCCACCTCCTCTAACATCATTGCCCTAAGTGTTTTCTCAAGGAGACATAGAAGTGGTATTGTAACGCTGATAAAAGTGTCATCGCCACTGGCCATGTTGGTGGAGTACTCGAAACAGCGCAGCAGGGCACACAGGTCTCGCATGGAGGCCCAATCATTGGTGGTGAAGTGGTGCTGTTCGGCAGTACGACTGACGCGAGCGTGCTGCAGCTGAAACTCCACTATGGCCTGCTGCTGCTCGCACAGTCTCTCCAGCATGTGCAAGGTGGAGTTCCACCGGGTGGGCACGTCGCATATGAGGCGGTGAGCGGGAAGGCCGAAGTTCCACTGTAGCGCAGACAGGCGAGCAGCGGCAGGATGTGAACGGCGGAAGCGCGCACAGACGGCCCGCACTTTATGCAGCAGCTCTGACATGTTGGGGTAGTGGTGAATGAACCTCTGCACCACCAAGTTCAGCACATGCGCCAGGCAAGGGATGTGCGTCAAACCGGCTAGTCCCAGAGCTGCCACGAGATTTCGCCCATTATCGCATACCACCAGGCCTGGCTTGAGGCCCACCGGCAGAAACCACTCGTCGGTCTGTTGTTCAATACCCCGCCACAACTCCTTTGCGCTGTGGGGCCTGTCCCCCAAACATATGAGTTTCAGAATGGCCTGCTGACGTTTACCCCGGGCTGTGCTGAAGTTGGTGGTGAAGGTGTGTGGCTGACCGGATGAGCTGGTGGAAGCAGTGGAGGAGGAAGCCGAGTAGGAGGAGGAGGCTACAGGAGGCAGAGAATGATGCCCTGCGATCCTAGGGGGCGGAAGGACGTGCGCCAAGGAACTGTCTGCCGGGGGCCCAGCCGCCACTACATTCATCCAGTGTGCAGTTAGTGAGATATAGCGTCCCTGGCCGTGCTTACTGGTCCACGTATCTGTGGTTAGGTGGACTTTGCCACAAATGGCGTTGCGCAGTGCACACTTGATTTTATCGGACACTTGCATGTGCAGGGAAGGCACGGCTGTCTTGGAGAAGTAGTGGCGGCTGGGAACCACATACTGCGGGACAGCTATGGCCATCAGCTGTTTGAAGCTGTCTGTGTCCACCAGCCGGAATGACAGCATTTCAAAGGCCAGCAGTTTAGAAATGCTGGCGTTCAGGCCAAGGGCTCGAGGATGACTCGGGGGGAATTTGCGCTTCCTCTCTAAGGTTTGAGATATTGAGAGCTGAACGCTGCTGTGTGATATAGTGGAGACGCTAGTTGACGGTGGCGGTGGTGGTGGTGTCGGTGGCACATCCTCTGTTTGCTGCTCGGCAGGTGGCAACATTCCTCTCGAGGCGGAAGCCGAGGCAGCAGCGGTAGAGGGAGCAGGGGGAGCCTCAGCGAGTGCCTGGTTTTTAAGGTGTGTACCCCACTGCAGTTCATGCTTTGCATGTAGATGCCTGGTCATGCAGGTTGTGCTGAGGTTCAGAACGTTAATGCCTCGCCTCAGGCTCTGATGGCAGAGCGTGCAAGTCACTCGGGTCTTGTCGGTAGGACATTGTTTAAAGAAGTGCCATGCCAGGGAACTCTTTGAAGCTGCCTTTGTGGGGCTGGGTCCCTGTTGGCGATGTCCAGTAGCAGGCGAACTCTGGGGGCGGCGGCTCGTCTGCTTTGGCCCCCTGCTCCCTCTTTGGCTTCGCTGTTGTCTCGGTCTCACCACTACCTCTTCCTCTGAACTGTGAAAGTCATCGCCACGACCTTCAGTCCATGTGGGGTCTAAGACCTCATCGTCCTCTGAATCGTCTTCAAACCCAGTCTCCCTCCCTGACCTCCTCCTGTTCAGTCTGCACACTGCAAAAAGACGCGGCAGTGGGCACCTGTGTTTCGTCATCATCAGAGAGTCGGTGACTCTGCTGTGGTGGTATTCCCATGTCCTCTTCATCTGGAGACATAAGTGGTTGTGCGTCAGTGCATGGTATGTCTTCCTCCACTGGGGAAGGGCTAGGTGGACGCCCCTGGGAAACCCTGGAAGCAGAGTCTTCAAACAGAAGAAGAGACTGCTGCATAACTTGTGGCTCAGACCGTTTCCCTGATATGCTTGGGGGTGATGTGACAGACTGATGGGCTTGGTTTTCAGGTGCCACCTGTGCGCTTTCCGCAGAAGACTGGGTGGAAGACCATGTGGTGAATGTGCTGGAAGCACTGTCGGCCACCCAATCGATTAATGCCTGTACCTGCTCAGGCCTTACCATCCTAAGAGCGGCATTGGGCCCCACGAGATATTGCGGTACATTCTGCCGGCTAGTTGAGGAAGTTCGTTCCCTACTGTGTGCGCCTGGGGCCGAACGGCCACGTCCTCTACCAGCAACAGAGGCTCCACGGACACCACCACGACCGCGTCCTCGTCCCTTAATAGTATTTTTCTTCATTGTTGCGATTCAACTCGCACCACAATGAAATATATTATTTTTTATAAGCAAAATCCCCTCACTGGAATACTTTCAGTCTTTTGACTGTATGGATTACAGATGGAATGACTGTTATATGTGAGTACCGCTTTCTTTGACAGATTCTAGTATGGGTACATATATGTTTTCCCAACCCCAGCACATTAGTTTGCTAATTCCAGATGTATGAAACGCAGGCCTAACTGTATCTAGTATATTGAACGCCAGATAAACTAACTTGGCCTTTTTTAAATAAAATAAAAATTCCCTCACTGGAATACTTTCAGTCTTTTGACTGTATGGATTACAGATGGAATGACTGTTATATGTGAGTACCGCTTTCTTTGACAGATTCTAGTATGGGTACATATATGTTTTCCAAACCCCAGCACATTAGTTTGCTAATTCCAGATGTATGAAACGCAGGCCTAACTGTATCTAGTATATTGAACGCCAGATAAACTAACTTGGCCTTTTTTAAATAAAAAAAAAATTCCCTCACTGGAATACTTTCAGTCTTTTGACTGTATGGATTACAAATGGAATGACTGTTATATGTGAGTACCGCTTTCTTTGACAGATTCTAGTATGGGTACATATATGTTTTCCCAACCCCAGCACATTAGTTTGCTAATTCCAGATGTATGAAACGCAGGCCTAACTGTATCTAGTATATTGAACGCCAGATAAACTAACTTGGCCTTTTTTAAATAAAAAAAATTCCCTCACTGGAATACTTTCAGTCTTTTGACTGTATGGATTACAGATGGAATGACTGTTATATGTGAGTACCGCTTTCTTTGACAGATTCTAGTATGGGTACATATATGTTTTCCCAACCCCAGCACATTAGTTTGCTAATTCCAGATGTATGAAACGCAGGCCTAACTGTATCTAGTATATTGAACGCCAGATAAACTAACTTGGCCTTTTTTAAATAAAAAAAAACCCCTCACTGGAATACTTTCAGTCTTTTGACTGTATGGATTACAGATGGAATGACTGTTATATGTGAGTACCGCTTTCTTTGACAGATTCTAGTATGGGTACATATATGTTTTCCCAACCCCAGCACATTAGTTTGCTAATTCCAGATGTATGAAACGCAGGCCTAACTGTATCTAGTATATTGAACGCCAGATAAACTAACTTGGCCTTTTTTAAATAAAAAAAATTCCCTCACTGGAATACTTTTAGTCTTTTGACTGTATGGATTACAGATGGAATGACTGTTATATGTGAGTACCGCTTTCTTTGACAGATTCTAGTATGGGTACATATATGTTTTCCCAACCCCAGCACATTAGTTTGCTAATTCCAGATGTATGAAACGCAGGCCTAACTGTATCTAGTATATTGAACGCCAGATAAACTAACTTGGCCTTTTTTAAATAAAAAAAATCCCCTCACTGGAATACTTTCAGTCTTTTGACTGTATGGATTACAGATGGAATGACTGTTATATGTGAGTACCGCTTTCTTTGACAGATTCTAGTATGGGTACATATATGTTTTCCCAACCCCAGCACATTAGTTTGCTAATTCCAGATGTATGAAACGCAGGCCTAACTGTATCTAGTATATTGAACGCCAGATAAACTAACTTGGCCTTTTTTAAATAAAAAAAATCCCCTCACTGGAATACTTTCAGTCTTTTGACTGTATGGATTATAGATGGAATGACTGTTATATGTGAGTACCGCTTTCTTTGACAGATTCTAGTATGGGTACATATATGTTTTCCCAACCCCAGCACATTAGTTTGCTAATTCCAGATGTATGAAACGCAGGCCTAACTGTATCTAGTATATTGAACGCCAGATAAACTAACTTGGCCTTTTTTAAATAAAAAAAAAATTCCCTCACTGGAATACTTTCAGTCTTTTGACTGTATGGATTACAGATGGAATGACTGTTATATGTGAGTACCGCTTTCTTTGACAGATTCTAGTATGGGTACATATATGTTTTCCCAACCCCAGCACATTAGTTTGCTAATTCCACATGTATGAAACGCAGGCCTAACTGTATCTAGTATATTGAACGCCAGATAAACTAACTTGGCCTTTTTTAAATAAAAAAAATTCCCTCACTGGAATACTTTCAGTCTTTTGACTGTATGGATTACAGATGGAATGACTGTTATATGTGAGTACCGCTTTCTTTGACAGATTCTAGTATGGGTACATATATGTTTTCCCAACCCCAGTACATTAGTTTGCTAATTCCAGATGTATGAAACGCAGGCCTAACTGTATCTAGTATATTGAACGCCAGATAAACTAACTTGGCCTTTTTTAAATAAAAAAAATTCCCTCACTGGAATACTTTCAGTCTTTTGACTGTATGGATTACAGATGGAATGACTGTTATATGTGAGTACCGCTTTCTTTGACAGATTCTAGTATGGGTACATATATGTTTTCCCAACCCCAGCACATTAGTTTGCTAATTCCAGATGTATGAAACGCAGGCCTAACTGTATCTAGTATATTGAACGCCAGATAAACTAACTTGGCCTTTTTTAAATAAAAAAAAAATTCCCTCACTGGAATACTTTATGGCTTTTCACTGTATGGATTACAGGTGGACTGGTATTAGTAGGGGTGACACAAGCACACCCAAGTCCCTGATGTAGGATTTCTATGGCACAGACCACTATTACAAGTGATTAATGGACGTTGGGAGAGATTGTGCTGCAGCACTAGTCCCAAGATGGCCGCCGCCTATCAGCCCAGTAACATGTGCCACAAAATGGTCTGCACAACCTTTAAAAAAAAATAGCCTTGGACTGTGCTGCTAAATCGCTATTGGTCTGAATCCCAGGTGTAGATGTCTGACTTGTTTGGAGCTTTGGAATGCACACTGTGGCAGCTTCTGCTGCAGCACTACAAGTCGCAAAATGGCGGCCGGCGGTCAGCCCAGGTACATGTGGATGGAAAAATCACTCTGGCCACTCTAAAAATAGCCAATCCCTATCAAAAAAGCAGCTCAGCTGCAGTTGTTCAGATGAATCACAGGTGGAGGAGAGAAATTTGCTTCCAGTTATTCAATTATCCCTGCCTATTCTCGCCCTAGCATCAGCTGCGTCTATCCCTGTTCTATTCACATCGGGAGTGAGCACGTCCCGACGTGCGCACAAGCTTATAAAGAGGCTGAGTCACATGCTGCACTTGGCCAATCACAGCCTTGCCAATAGTAGGCATGGCTGCGATGGCATCTTAGGGCAAGTAGTATGATGCATGTTGATTGGCTGCTTTGCAGCCTTTCAAAATGCGCCAAAATACATGCCGAACGACGAACCCGAACCCGAACTTTTACGAAAAAGTTCGGGTTCGGGTCCGTGTCACGAACACCCCAAAATTCGGTACGGACCCGAACTATGCTCGAACTGTTCGCTCAACACTAGTCATTGTCCATCTGCACTGTCTAGCGCCATCCAATGAGTTCTGAAGCATTTGGCTGAATATGAGCAGATAATATTGCCCGAAACGCTTCAGAATTCATTCTGCTGCTTTTGTCAGCAGTCACATCATCAATAATTACAAGAGAACCAATTCCATTGGCAGCCATACATGCCCACGCCATGACACTACCACCACCATGCTTTACTGATGAGGTGGTGTGCTTAGGATCATGAGCAGTTCCTTTCCTTCTCCATCCTCTTCTCTTCCCATCACTCTGGTACAAGTTGATCTTGGTCTCATCTGTCCATAGAATGTTGTTCCAGAACTGTGAAGGCTTTTTTAGATGTCGTTTGGCAAACTCTAATCTGGCCTTCCTGTTTTTGAGGCTCACCAATGGTTTACATCTTGTGGTGAACCCTCTGTATTCAGTCTGGTGAAGTATTCTCTTGATTGTTGACTTTGACACACATACACCTACCTCCTGGAGAGTGTTCTTGATCTGGACAACTGTTGTGAAGGGTGTTTTCTTTACCAGGGAAAGAATTCTTCGGTCATCCATCACAGTTGTTTTCCGTGGTCTTCCGGGTCTGTTGTTGTTGCTGAGCTCACCGGTGCGTTCCTTCTTTTTAAGAATGTTCCAAACAGTTGTTTTGGCCACGCCTAATGTTTTTGCTATCTCTCTGATGGGTTTGTTTTGTTTTTTCAGCCTAATGATGGCTTGCTTCACCGATAGTGACAGCTCTTTGGATCTCATCTTGAGAGTTAACAGCAATAGATTCCAAATACAAATAGCAGACTGGAAATGAACTCTGGAACTTTTATCTGCTCATTGTAATTGGGATAATGAGGGAATAACACACACCTGGCCAAGGAACAGCTTAGAAGCCAATTGTCCCATTACTTTTGGTTCCTTAAAAAGTGGGAGGCACATATGCAAACTGTTGTAATAACTACACCGTTCACCTTATTTGGATGTAAATACCCTCAAATTAAAGCTGACAGTCTGCAGTTAAAGCACATCTTGTTTGTTTTATTTCAAATCCATTGTGGTGGTGTATAGAGCCAAAAATTTTAGAATTGTGTCGATGTCCCAATATTTATGGACCTGACTGTACATCCCCATCATTTAATTGGCGATTGAATTCACTTACATAATCAGTCGTATCCATGATGACCACTGCCCCGCCCTTGTCCGCCGGTTTAATGGTCAGACATGGGTTGTTGGAAAGCTCCTTCAGGGCATTGGTCTCACTGGATGTCATATTCCTTTTAAAACATATCCTAACATACTCGGCTGTTTTCAAAGTATCCAAATCTGATCTAACTGCATTCATAAAAGTATCAAGAGCAACATGATTAATAGATGGTGAAAAATCACTCTTCAAATGTAGCTAAACACTATTAAGTGTAAGTTCAGAATCAGACACAGGCACTGCGGAAATAGCTGCAGTGGTCTGTTTATCAAACCATAATTTTAATCTTAGTAAATAGGTGGTTGGCTCTCACCTAGTGGCTATGACGGGTGCTACTAACTCACAATTGGGTGCCCTACCTCAAGATAAAATAATATATAAAAAATAGAAAAGAGGAGTGAGCACTCACAACACTTGGACCATAAAAGTATAGGGAATATATTTATTTGTTTGTACAATAAGACCTTCTAAATCTGATAAATGGATTGCATACAATCACACATAGTTCATATATCACACAATATTATAAAAGTACAGTAAAATACAATTGGTACCAATAACTTAAAAATTAAGGGTACTAGTATCGGGGTGGTGTCCCTATTGCCACAATTATGTAGGTGATGTATTTGTTGCAATGGATAGTCCCTATTAGTGCTTTAGGTACCGCAAACCGCAAACCAATAGGAACGTCCTGTCCTATAGTAGGTCACCTGTGACAGTGACTTATCTATAGTGCATACATATAATATAGACAAATATAGAGATTGCTGCAGCACTCAACTCACACCAAATAGAGCACGGATGTACAGACCTGGACTCAGTCTGGAGCAAAATGTAAAAAAGAAAACGAATTCCAGCTCTTCACAATAAAAGGCTTCTTTATTCCACTTCTTTAAAAACAGACATCAAGAGCAGAGTAGTATGCTGTGACGCGTTTCGGGCTGTTATATCTTAGCCCTTCATCAAGACAACTAAACAAACTTAAAATCTCCTTTTTATACTCTGTGAGGAACAACCCCTCCCATTTGATTGGTTAGTTTCCATGCTCTAGAACAGCATCAGGTGTTCCTGACCTGTTAATCACTAGGAGAAACAATTCCAATCAGGTGGGAAGTGATCCACAGTTTCAGAAAAGACAAAAAACACTTCATTTATATTGTAAAGTTAGGTCATGTTTCCTATTCAATCCTTTAGGTATACATGTTCCTAAATTAAACATCCAGTATGTTTCACGACTGTATAATTTTTGCCTACGGTCTCCTCCTCTGACTGGAGCCGTGACTCTGTCAATTCCTTGCACACAAAACGCAGAGGTATCGCCCTTATGTACTACCGCAAAGTGTGATGTGGCCGCTGAAACATTGCGTGTTGCGATATGTGGGATGTCGCTCAGATGCTTACGAATTCTCACTTTGAGCTGGTTGATTGTACATCCCACATATTGCAACATACAGGCACGGCATGTGATGATATAGACTACATACTCTGTATTGCAATTGATATATTGCCGCATTTTGTGTATGCTGTTGATCGATGTAGATGCAATATCTTTACTCACTGACATGTACGTGCAACATATACATTTTTTACTTCCACATTTGAAGTTTCCTTTAGTGTTCAGCCACACCGGTTCACACCTTGCGTTTTCCATATACAGACTAGGACTGACTTTTTGTCCTACAGTTGGTGCTTTTTTCGCGATACATCTAATGCCTGCCTCCGCGATGTCCCCCCAACCTTCATCAAAACCTATAACCGGAAAATGTCTACGTAAAATGTTGCAGATAAGGGGGTATTCTACACTAAAATTAGTGACAAAAGTCGCAGGGTTGCTCGAATTTTGACTGCGGCCCTGAACATTCTTATTTTGATTTTTTTCTCTTCTTTTTTTAACTAGTGATGAGCGGCAGGGGTCATATTCGAATTCGCAATATTTTGCGAATATTTTGTAGAATATTCATCGAAAATTCGCAAATTCGAAAATTCACAATTTTTTTTTTTACTTGAAAAATCGGAAAGGTAATGATTGTGTAATATGCGAATTTTCGGAATTCGAATTTTCGTATTCAAATTTTTTATTGCAAATTTTTCAACTTACAACTATTAGACAAAGAAGATTATAGCACTATATTAGCTAAATTGCTCTATTAGATTTTTTTCGAATATTCTCTATATTGCTATAACTTCGTTTTTTCTAATATTCGTAATATTCTAAAACAAGAATATATAGCAATATAGCGAATATTCAAAAAAACAAATATAGAGCAAAATTCGCAAACACTACTACTCCTAAAGTCAAGTATATTGCAGCCTTCTTATTGGCCCACAAGCTAGAAGCAGTGAGGGATCATGTGTACTGATAAAAAAAAAAAAAATAAAAATATTTGAATATTCAAAATTACGAATATATATAACTATATTTGAAATTTTCGCGAATTTTCGAAGTACCTATATTCGCGATAAAAATTTGAAATTAAAATATTCGTGATCAACACTATTCTTAACTCGAGCAAATATAAGCGACTCCCTATCCACCGAAAATTGCATATTCCTTGGCTTTTCGAATATTTTCTCTCGAATATCCCCTGATCTTCAACCTGTTCGAAATATCAGATGCCTCTTTCACAAATAGATCAAAAGATGAGCAATTTTGACGTGCCCTCAACATCTCCCCTTTGGGTATATTTTTGGCCACATGTGGGGGATGGCAGGATGATGCATGAAGCAATGTATTCCCAGCTGTAACCTTACGATGTGTACAGGTACTAACTTTTTTGGTCATATGATCAGCCGATAATACTAGGTCCAAAAAGACAATTGAGGTAGGATCGCTGATCATAGTCAGTTTGATCGATGGAATACAACCATTCAGAAAGTCCACAAATGATATCAAATCTTCTGCAACACCCCGCCAAACCCACAACATGTCGTCAATGAAACGCCCATACCATTTCAGAGATGTTAAATATGGGTTATAATCTGAAAATAAAAAATTCATCTCCCACTATGACATGAACACATTTGCCACTAAAGGCGAAAATTTGGCACCCATTGAAACTCTGGATATCTGTAGGTAATATAAACCATTAAACATAAAATAGTTGTGTTTAAGTAAAAAATCGGTACATATACAGATATAATCACGGAGTTCCAAGGTGTAATTGCTGAATACATCTAAAAACCATATCAAGGCTGAGATCGCCAGGTGGTGGGGGATATTGGTATACAAAGATTTTATGTCTGCAGTGACGCACACAAACTCCTCCTCCCATACGAATTGATGGAAATTCTGAAGTACACTACATGTATCTCTCAGATAGCCAGGTATGTGAGGTACAAGGGGTTGCAGCAAGGAATCAACCCATTCTGACAGTCGTTCCGAGTACGACCCAATTCCAGCAACAATCGGTCTTAATGGTGGAGGGAAACCCTCCTTATGCACCTTCGGAAGAGCATGGCATATGGGTGTACTCGGGTGTTTGACATATATAAAATCCCTCTCCTTTTCAGATAGGATGCCAAGGTGCACCCCTTGTTGAAGGATGTCGTACAGCCTGGACTGATATTGGGGGAGATGGGTAGTTGCCACAGGTAAATACACTTCACTGTCTTTTAACATATTCTCAATTTGTGTTTTATAAACCTCACTATCTAGCAACACCACCGCTCCCCCCTTATCAGCCCTCCGGACGACAACATCCTTCATATCAGACAGACTCACTGGAGCCGTATATTCTCCCTTTGATAAGTTTCTCTGTCGGTCATTACTTCTGATATGATCCCTAAGAGTGCATAGATCTTTCTCCACTAAGTCTTGGAATCTATCGAGAGCCAGGGACCTCGATTGTATGCGATAAAAATCCCTATTTGAGGTTTTAAAACCAACAGAAGAATTCTGTAGAGGTGTATCCTCTGGCTCTCGATACATTCCCTGCAGTGAGGACACAAGAACAAGCTCAGAAAAATCAAAGGCATTCTGATTACAACACACATTATTATCATCAGACGAAATCATGGCTTGTGAAATATCGTCTGGGGCTGTTGATTGCCCCCCATCAACATTTTCATCCATATGGGAAAAATGCTTCCTTAAGGTGAGATTTCTTGCCAGGCGATTCACATCTATAATTGTGCGATAGAGATCAAAATGGCAGGACGGGGAGAAAGAAAGACCTTTACATATAATATAGAACTGCAGCACAAAAGTCTATCCAAAGTTTATCCAAAGTTGTCTTTGCTCTTCCAGCTGTTAGCGTTACCTCCAAGTTATGATTCCTCTCTGCTTAAGTTGCTTGTCAAGCGACTTAAGCAGGGAGGAATCAGGACTTCAGATGGAAAAAAGTAACGAATATTCTAAAATACGAATATATAGCACTATATTTGATATAGTGCAATATATTCGTTTTTTTAGAATATTCGTCATTTTTCATCATCCAGCTGAAGTGAACAGTACACATGATTCCTCCCTGCTTAGGGTGTCTGGTTCCCAAAAAAACTGCTCTTATCTGTCCGGGCTTCCTAGGATTTCAGCCCGCTCCAGTCAGTGCCTGTTGCCGTGCGCATGGAGCGTCCACAACACCATGGGAACGCCTCAGGGTTAGAATATACCATTGGATCTCAGTTTTCATGATCTCACAACAGCGAATAGTCTTGTCATAAGACTAGGCAACCAATAGAGAGTACAGATAATCAAGAGAGAAATATATCCACCATTTTATATGTTAAATGACAATATTGAACAATTGAACCACCATCTTATGCATATTTTGTGATATCTTTTCAACACGTGTTATGTACATGGACTATCTGCTGCGGAGGCGGCAGTCAGGGCCGTCTTTTCGAATAGGCACGCTGGGCAGTTGCCCGGGGGCCCCACTTGCCTGGGGGCCCGCCTGCCCAGTGAACCCACCAGCCAACTTCCCAACCGTCATTTAGCAGCGTTGCCGCCAGGGCCGTCTTTACCAAGGGGCAAAAGGGGCAGCTGCCCTGGGCCCAGTTGCTCCTGGGGGGGCCCAAGGCAGCTGCCTCTTGAGCCCTGCTAGCTACTGCCCCGGGTGTCAGGCTGTCGGCTACACAGGCATCATGATCGTACTGTGTTAATGATCTTAATTCTAGGACCTTAATGAGTTTTGATCTAGGACCTTAATGACATCATTACCATGTGACCAGTAACCTAGCAATTACTGGTCACATGGCTATGAAGTCATCACAGGTCCTATCAGGAGTGTTGCAGAAGTTAACTGTGGAGCTTTTCTGTGTAAAGATTACATCAGAAAAAGGTGACATGGGGTTGTTATTTTAATATACTGTAAACTACTGTATAGTGGGGTGCTGTGTACTGTGTGGGGGGCTGTATACTGTGTGGGGGCCTGTATACTGTGTGGTGGGCTGTATATTGTGTGGTGGGCTATATATTGTGTAATGGGCTGTATATTGTGTGGTGGGCTGTATACTGTGTGTGGGGGGGGGGGGGGGTGGCCTGTATACTGTGTGGTGGGCTGTATAGTGTGGGGGGCCTGTATAGTGTGGGGGGCCTGTATAGTGTGGGGGGGGGGCTGTATAGTGGGGGGAGTGCTATACTGCTGTACTGTATAGTGTGGGGGGCTGTATACTGTGGGTGCGGTATAGTGTAGAGTGCTGTACTGTATAGTGTGGGGGGCTGTATCGTGTATAGTTTGGGGTGCTGTATACAGTGAGGTGCTGTATAGTGTGGGGGTCTATACTGCTCTACTATATACTGTGGGGTACTGTATAGTGTGGGGTGCTAAACTGCATACTGTGTGGTGCTGTATACTATAGGGTGCTATACTGCATACTGTGTGGTGCTGTATACTATAGGGTGCTATACTGCATACTGTGTGGTGCTGTATACTATAGGGTGCTATACTGCATACTGTGTGGTGCTGTATACTATAGGGTGCTATACTGCATACTGTGTGGTGCTGTATACTATAGGGTGCTATACTGCATACTGTGTGGTGCTGTATACTATAGGGTGCTATACTGCATACTGTGTGGTGCTGTATACTATAGGGTGCTATACTGCATACTGTGTGGTGCTGTATACTATAGGGTGCTATACTGCATACTGTGTGGTGCTGTATACTATAGGGTGCTATACTGCATACTGTGTGGTGCTGTATACTATAGGGTGCTATACTGCATACTGTGTGGTGCTGTATACTATAGGGTGCTATACTGCATACTGTGTGGTGCTGTATACTATAGGGTGCTATACTGCATACTGTGTGGTGCTGTATACTATAGGGTGCTATACTGCATACTGTGTGGTGCTGTATACAATAGGGTGCTATACTGCATACTGTGTGGTGCTGTATACTATAGGGTGCTATACTGCATACTGTGTGGTGCTGTATACTCTAGGGTGCTATACTGCATACTGTGTGGTGCTGTATACTATAGGGTGCTATACTGCATACTGTGTGGTGCTGTATACTATAGGGTGCTATACTGCATACTGTGTGGTGCTGTATACAATAGGGTGCTATACTGCATACTGTGTGGTGCTGTATACTATAGGGTGCTATACTGCATACTGTGTGGTGCTGTATACTATAGGGTGCTATACTGCATACTGTGTGGTGCTGTATACTATAGGGTGCTATACTGCATACTGTGTGGTGCTGTATACTATAGGGTGCTATACTGCATACTGTGTGGTGCTGTATACTATAGGGTGCTATACTGCATACTGTGTGGTGCTGTATACTATAGGGTGCTATACTGCATACTGTGTGGTGCTGTATACTATAGGGTGCTATACTGCATACTGTGTGGTGCTGTATACTATAGGGTGCTATACTGCATACTGTGTGGTGCTGTATACTATAGGGTGCTATACTGCATACTGTGTGGTGCTGTATACTATAGGGTGCTATACTGCATACTGTGTGGTGCTGTATACTATAGGGTGCTATACTGCATACTGTGTGGTGCTGTATACTATAGGGTGCTATACTGCATACTTGGGGGTTTACATCCACTTTAATCATACAACTAAAAAAACGAAATAAATATAGATATATATATAAATGTACACACACTCTGGTGCTGGTGGGTAATGCTGGTGTGGGTACTGCTGGTGCTGGTGGGTATTAATGTTGGAGTGGCGTGTGTACTGCCTGGGTACTCTACATTGTGACATCACAAAAAAAAAAAATGTTTGGGTTTACATCCACTTTAAGTTATTAGTGCCCCTCAAGTTTTGACTGTAATATCTTATGTGTCCCCCTTATATAGCAATCTTAGAGTTGCCACTCGTTCGAGGAAGTGTAAAAAAGGTGAGGAAAAATAAAGTTTATTACGTGTTGGTGAAAATAACCTTTAGTGCAGAAATGAAACGTAATGTTTTGAGTGGAGCACAGAAGAGGAAAAAGGCTGCAGAGGAGAAAGAGAAAATGTGCAAACTTCCAAAACTAACATCTTGGCTCAATCCAGGTGCAACGTCAGCCAGTAGTTCTGCTCCTCCAGATGTAGCATCCACATCTACATGCACTCCAATTCCAGCAGAAATACCAATGGTATCATTACCTGATCCTACTGCTGGGGAAAATCCACAAGAGGAAATGCCCAATAAATATCGCCTTATTGATAATTTGCATTTTTATTCTAGTGCGTGATTGTGTAGACAGGGCCCCAGTGCACTGTATTGCCCGGGGGCCTATAATGCTCTTAAGATGGCACTGGCGGCAGTGTTATATGAACATAAGTTGAAGTTAATAAAGAAGTTATTTTTTAGCATTTGGTGTGCTCTTTAAACCTACTGTTTCCATAGAATGGCGCTAGAGGAATTACAGAGTAATAGACAGTCTGGTTAGACTAAAAGTCAGAGATATCCAAATTCTTTCAATGCCACAGCGCAAAAGGCACTTCAGAGTGTTGCACCTGCCACAGGCACTCGCCCCTAATGTTTTAGATGGTCAGCTCAGCAGCAGGCCCTCGCCCATAATGTTTTAGATGGTTAGCTCAGCAGCAGGCGCTCGCTCCTAATGTTTTAGATGGTCAGCTCAGCAGCAGACCCTCACCCCTAATGTTTTAGATGGTCAGTTCTGCAGCAGACCCTCACCCCTAATGTTTTAGATGGTCAGCTCAGCAACAGGCCCTTGCCCATAATGTTTTAGATGGTCAGCTCAGGACCAGACCTTTGCCCATAATGTTTTAGATGGTCAGCTTGGCAGCAGGCTTTCGCCCATAATGTTTTAGTTGGTCAGCTCATCAGCAGGCCCTCGCCCATAATGTTTTAGATGGTCAGATCGGCAGCAAGGTCTTGCCCATAATTTTATCCATGGTCAGATCAGCAGCAGGCCTTCACCCATAATGTTTAACATGGTCAGCTCGGCAGCAGGCCCTCATCCATATTGTTTTAGATGGTCAGCTCCTCAGCAGCAGGCCCTTACCCATAAATTTATCCATGGTCAGATCAGAAGCAGGCCCTCGCCCCTAATGTTTTAGATGGTCGGCTCAACAGCAGGCCCTCGGCCCTAATGTTTTAGATTATCAGCTCAGCAGCAGGCCCTTACCCATAATGTTTAACATGGTCAGCTCGGCAGCAGGCCCTCGCCCATATTGTTTTAGATGGTCAGCTCAGCAGCAGGCCCTTACCCATGATTTTATCCATGGTCAGATCAGAAGCAGGCCCTCGCCCCTAATGTTTTAGATGGTCGGCTCAACAGCAGGCCCTCGGCCCTAATGTTTTAGATGGTCAGCTCAGCAGCAGGCCGTCGCCCATAATGTTTTAGATGGTTACCAGCAGGCCCTTGCTCCTAATGTTTTTGATGGTCACCAGCAGGCCATCAATCATAATTTTTCAAGGCTGTGTATGATGCCCTCCTTTATGTGTAATAAAGGGTGTATTGGAGTGCCAGTTCCTTGCAAGTTTTGGCAGCCCTTTCACTTAGTGCATAGGCTTTATGAGTGTAGGAGTCCCACTACCTAAACATTTGCAACACAATGTGAATAAGGCCCTTCTTTATGTGATATACAGGTTGTATTGGAGTGCCTCTTCCTTGTAATTTTTGGCAGCACTTGCACTTTATATATTCGGTTTTGTGCGTATTATTGTCAGTCTGTAAAATTGGCGTACTACTCGGACAACATCGTTCCCAACAGCGATCTGAGAGACCAAGATGCATCCAGACATCCTCCTGATGCTGTTCCAGAACCATTTCAGTGGTGTTTCCATCAATTTCTGACCTTTTCTTTTGAACCAGACACCCTCCCCTCTTCAGAGCAGGGGGTACCTGGTTTAATGCTTGGGTTCTCCCATTGACTTCCATTGTGCTCAGGTGCTCGATAGAGCACCTGAGCATCCCGAGGTGTTCTAATCGAGCATGCAAACACTAGTACAAACCACATACATTCTCCCACAATTATTATATATCTTTCGCTCTCTTCCTAAATCAATACCCAGAACATATGTCAACAAATTAAAGATGGGAAAGTTGCTATGGGCAAATAAAAAGGCTAGATTACCCCTTTCTCTACTTACTAGGAAAAGGAAACAAGGAGGTATATCCCTGCCAGATATCTCAGTCTATATCCAAGCTATACACCTGGAAAGACACTTGACTCTGTCTAGACCCCAGCCAACACCCATACATGTAAGCATGGAAAAGGCTTTGCTAAGAGAAAAATAGAGAATTATGGCATAACACCCCCCTAACCAATACACAGGAGCTGATGAGTGAGCTCACAAGAAGTACTATCAGCTGCTGCCACAAATCTACTGCACTCAACATGAATAGTAAGCGCTTTTCGCCCCTAATCCCACTCCACATACTGCCACATGTGCTCTCGCATAGCCCTGTTGACACGTCCACAGTCTGGTCATCTGTCTCTGAGCTCAGATTAGGTGTTCTATCATGCCTGACAGCGACCTCAGACCATTATGCGGCCCTTACAGGCAGACTATTAAATGAAAGGAATATCTTGCAGAATTGGGGCTTTGAGAGCACATGCACTATGTTAAAAAAAATCCAAATAATTACCTTTACCTGACCCCACTTCGTTAAAAAACTATATATTGCTACCTACACTACCTCCAAAGTGTCTCTCTCTGATATATAAGCAATTGTTGAACAATCGAGACCAACAGAAATCCGCATATTTTAAAGCCTGGGAGGAAGAACTTAACATCAAACTGGACGACTCAAGTAGATAATTTATGTTGGCCCATTTACATGGGTTTTCCATATGCATTAGGGTCCAGAAAAACTCACTGAAGATCCTCACTAGATGGTACTGCACACCAGAGTTTCTGCACAAAATAAACTTGCTTCCCACTGATCAATGTTGGAGATGCTCTAATGGAACTGGTGGCATTTTTCATATCTGGTGGTCATGCCCAGTATTGAAACAATTTTGGAGAGAGGTAGAACCTGCCATTAACAAGATTTGTTCCCTTCAGTTGAGATTCTCAGCCCCGCTAGTTATGCTGTGGATGCCGGTGAATGGATTCAAACCGGTTAAAACTAACTTGCCAACTCATATGATCACTGCAGCCAAACTCCTCATTCCAATTCGGTGGAGAGAGGTTGATCCTTCCACTATTACCATGTGGTATGAGAAAATTATTCATTTGTGTCATATGGAGGAACTGGCAGGGTGGGAGAGTAACAACAGAAAAGGCTCCCTAAAAACTTGGCAGCCTTGGCTAACTCATATGAAAGAACAAATGGATCTCAATCAACATGACAGTGGGACATAAGTTACCAAAGAGTGTACTTGGCTAGAGAAGTTCGATGGACTGGGCTTATAACACCGGGCCTCAAATAGTAAGATACATCTAAGCTACAAAATTGATATATGCAGCGGAGAGTTAGGTCTACACCTGTTTCACGGTTTATTCATAAGTTGTACTTAGATGTTCTAATTGCTCATGGTGAACCCATTATTTGTTTTTTTTTTAAAGTAGAGATGCAAGTTGCACATTACGTGTTGTGTAGGGCAATGTAGCCCCAGTAAATAATGGTTAACATGTTAATTAAGGGTGGAACTGTATCTACATGCTATGTACCATTGTTTGGAATCTCACTATGGATGTAAGAGGATGTACTAATTTTATTTTACTTTGTTAAGATTTTCGTTCAATAAAAATAAAGAATTATAAAAAAAATAGAAATATTCCATAGAAGGACATGACAGTCAGAATGTAAAGATGGATCATGTGCTCCACGGAAGGAAGTGGTTGCAGAAAAGTTGCTGGGGGAAAGCCCCGTTCAAAAATTTGCTATGGGACCCAGTCACTTCTAGTTATGCCCCTGCACTTATACTATTTATTTATGCAAAGTATGTTGAAAGGACAGTACCTATTTAGGCTGACAACATCAAAGCAGATTTCATTAAAGTGCGTTCAGTGCAGGTTCAATTATTTAAAAAAAATTCACAGTAATTTACATTCTTATACATTCCATAGAGAATACTTAATTACCTAAGTAGTCGGTGATCTTCATGATATGCAAAAAATGCTTTTTATTTTACTGTGATGGGAATAATGTTTGTCTCTGTCAGAATAACTCTTTATCAAATCTTTGTGGAGCACATGAAATCAAGCATGAGCATTTAATTAGCAAAATTAGCTAAATAAAAATAGAAATAGATCAAATTTATTGGTGGGCCGTTATTTAGTCTATTGGGCTGATTTCCTTCTTACACTCTTTATTTTTATGCAGCCATGGAAAATGCATGTTTTAATATTTCATGCTTTGGGAGATATAAAATAATCTTCCTGTCTACTGTTATGTTCTAGCACTGATAGAATTACAATTTCATTAAATTGTGTTTGAAATGTGGTTATTACTAGCTTTAATACAATTGACAGAAACCTGTTGTAAAAGTCAATTTTGTAACATTACACATGGGGGCATTAGCTAATGCAAAATGTAAGATTTTTTAAATTATTTTGTTATGCTTTTTCCTATTAAATTTCTCAATGATTACCCACCACGTATTTGTATCCT
The DNA here is from genome assembly GCF_905171765.1 of Bufo bufo. NCBI lineage: Eukaryota > Metazoa > Chordata > Amphibia > Anura > Bufonidae > Bufo > Bufo bufo. The sequence continues at coordinate 197,245,420 of NC_053391.1, read as the reverse complement.
TTATGAAAATGTATTTATAGCTCAATTTTTATTTCAGAGATTTCAACCAATTATGTTTATAAGACTCAAATGCCAACCTTGAGCATTTCAAAAAAACAGACTCTTATTGTGAAAAATGATTTGCAGACTGTTATAGTAACCACTTCCTGGTCTGCTCTGTATTATTATGGTACAGTGGGAAGCAGTGGCGTAACTACCGGGGAAGCAGGGGAAGCAGCTGCTTCGGGGCCCGGGCTGCCAAGGGTGCCCGGCGTCGGCAGCGTGTGTGACAGTTTATTTTCAAGTTCTATCGATGTCTTAACTGTTCAGGGCCCCTTCACAGCAGCTGACCAGGCCCCCTCGCTAATTTGATCTAATCTTTCTGATTGCAAAGTCTGATTGCATCAGAGGCAAAGCATTAACCCTCACAACCATAAAGGCTGCATTACAACTGACTGTTGAAATGAGACTTCTACTGTTATAGCTGGCTTAGTGTACAGCTATACACATGACAGCTGCCCCAACACAACCAGCACTGCTATATCTCTATATGACAGCTATCCCAGCACACTCAGCTCTGCTATATCTCTATAAATGAGCAGCTGTCATGTGTATAGATGTACACTTAGCCAGCTATAACAGTAGAAGTCTCAAATTTTCAGTCAGCAGCAAGGTGTCTCCTATGGTCTAGTGGTTAGATGCTTTGCCTCTGATACAGAAGGTCGTGGGTTCGAATCCCAGCAGAAACCTTTTCTGAAATATAAGCACTGACATACAGGGCGGGACACAGGAAGAGGCTGCATCGCATCGCTGACATGGAGTTAAGTAGAAGTGTTTATATATTTTTTTTTAATACCCGACTGTTACCGCCATGGGGGGAGCGGGGGGCACTTGATACTGGCACCTGGGGGGGGGGAAGAGACGCACCTGATACTGGCACCTGGGGGGGAGGGGGGTTGGCACCTGATACTGGCACATTGGGGGGGGAGGGGAGAGGCACCTGATACTGGCACATGGGGGGGGAGAGGGGTTGGCACCTGATACTGGCACCTGGGGGGGGGGTTGGCACCTGATACTGGCACATGGGGGGGGGGGAGAGAGGCACCTGATACTGGCACCTGGGGGGGGAGAGGGGTTGGCACCTGATACTGGCACCTGGGGGGGGTTGGCATCTGATACTGGCACATGGGGGGGAGAGAGGCACCTGATACTGGCAAATGGGGGGGGGAGAGGGGTTGGCACCTGATACTGGCACCTGGGGGGGAGGGGGGGTTGGCACCTGATAGTGGCACATGGGGGGGGGGGGGGAGGCACCTGATACTGGCACATGGGGGGAGGCATCTGATACTGGCACCTGGGGGGGAGAGAGGCACCTGATACTGGCACATGGGGGGAGAGGGGTTGGCACCTGATACTGGCACCTGGGGGGGAGGGGGGGTTGGCACCTGATACTGGCACATGGGGGGGAGGCACCTGATACTGTGCTCTCATGGCACTTCACTGCCTGCTGCTTGGCTATCACTGACTCACCCCACACCTAACACTCAGGGTCAGGGAGTGACTCCGTACTCACACTGTGACACTGACTGACTGTCACTCACTGATAGCCAAGCAGGCGGCAGTCAGGGAGCTTCTGAAGGATGAATTGACCATAGACAGTACTGCCCAGAGGATGCCATATCTGCTGTCCATATAATACCAGTATTGCCCCTTCATATACCGCCTGGTCACCCCACACCTAACACTCAGGGAGTACTGTCATCAATAAAAACAATAATAGGTTTAATCGTGGCTGGCCCACACATGTGGTTCATCAATCAGTTTGGAGATTTAATTTGTGGACGTTCATACAAAAGAAACTGTATATTGTGTGGCACAGTGTAGGCTATATGTGTATAACATAAATATATTTTACATGAAAACTTACAGTTACTTGGCTTGGCCCTTGGAGATCTCGGACACCTCTTCACCACTTTGGTCGGGGGCTCGGCGGAGCTGATGTGTTTTATCCTAATGAGAAAGATTTCATAATAAGGATTTGGAGAAGGGGCAGAGGGATAGCAGAGCAGGGAGAGGCTGGTGCTGCTACTAGGAGGTCATACCATGGGGGAGTAATAAAGCCCACCATAATGCCCCCCCCCCCAGTAGAAATAATTCTCCTTATATTAGACAGTGCAAAAATACCCCCTTGTAATGCCCCCAGTTGAGCTAATGTCCCCATAGTGCCCCCATAATGTACCAGTATAAAATACCCCTATATAGTGCCCCCAGTAAATGCTGCATAGTGCTCCTCTCCCCCTTCCTCCTAGTGCCCCCATAATGTACCAGTATAAAATGCCCCATATATAGTGCCCCAGTAGATGCCCCTCAGTGTCCCCCATAATTTGAAAGCATAAAATACCCCTTCTTAGTGCCCCCCGTAGATGACCCCATAGTATTCCTCTCCCCCTTCCCCATTGTACCCACCATAATGTGTCCCAGTATAAAATACTACTGTACAGAGCCCTCCATATAACATACCACTTCTTTGTAGCTTCGCCCTCAGTAGATGCCCCTATAGTGCCCACCAATAATGTGTTGGCAAGAAGTGCCCCCATAGTGCCCCCCAATAATGTGCCAGTAAGAAGTGACCCCATAGTGCAACCTAATTATGTGCCAGTAAAAAGTGCCCCCAATGATGCCCCCCCGGGCCCCGGCCTTAATGTCACATTTCTCCCCCTCCATGTCACGTCACATTATTTCTCCCCCTCTCCATCATGGCAGCACACTTCCCACCCCTGTGACCCTCCACAAACCCCACCCCCCCTCCATGGCACATTTCTCCCCCTCAGGCTCGGGCCCCTCCATGGGCCAGTGTCAGCAGCACATCTCTCCCCCCCCCTTCCCCCAGGCACATTTCTCCCACACTCCATCACATGGGCCAGACCAGTGGCAGACATGGGATCCATCATGGATCCCATGTCTGCCACTGGTCTGGCCCATGAGATGGAGTGGGAGAAATGTACCTGGGGGGGAAGGGGGAGAGATGTGCTGCTGACACTGCCATCATCCACCATGTCATCATGATCCATCATCCATCCACTTGTTGATATGATGTACTTATGTTGTGAATCTGATTTATCTTTCTTTTTCTTTGTACAATATAAAGGCTGTAATAATGTTAACTTACTACTTCTGTGACTGTTGGACAGTTGGAATAGGAAACTTCTTCACTTGGAACTTGTTGGAGCCATTACTGAACTTGGCTCAGGGTCAGTGACAGGCAGCTCTACTCTGGGGGCGGAGCTCACTGGCAACATCACGTTCAGTGCCTGTGCTGTGCGGCAGCTGCTCCAGCAGCCACTGTCTGAGTCTTGAGTCTAGAAAGGCAGGCCAGGCAGCGGAGCTCAGAGCGGCTCACTCTTTCAGGCCGGGCGTGCGCTCAGTCAGTGTGCTGTCAGCTGTTGTTAGCCGGCCGGCGGCCGCCCGCGCCCCGCAACTAATTAGTAGTAATTTTATTGCTTAATAGTACTGGGTTAGTTGCGGCGCCAGGGAAAGCCAGAAGGGAGATTTCCACTGTGAACTGAGAGTATCAAAACCACCCTCTTGACTATAACTACCACTCCCATCTTCCTCACAGCACTCCCCAACAGGTCTCAGCTACAGGTCTCATCAGTAGCTAATCCCATATCATTTGCTGCAGCAGCAGGCTGCAATATAAAGCCAGGCTCCTGCTGTAATTAATATCTGAGCTAACTCCAATCCCAGCAATTGACCACTTGGATGCCGTGGTCAATAGTAGCAACAGTATTTAAGTGGTTACTAGTGATGAGCGAGCATGCTCGGCCGAGTACTGGTTCGGCTCGAGCATCGCTATGCTCGGCAGATTCGAGCGCTTGGCCGAGTACCACATGTGCTCAAGCGCCATGCTCGAGTCTCCTCCCCGCACGTTTGGCGCCTACTACGCAGACAATAAACATGCTGGTAAGTATTGCCATCACTGTAATGCCATTAGCCATGTTTTCTACTGGCATTACAGTGATTTACTGGCCGGAACACGTCATCGGGTGCAATATAACACCCGGTTACGTGGGTTCGGCTCATTGCAAGTTAGGGAGAGCTGCTGTTAGGAAGGGACAGACAGTGTAGGGAGATTGTGAGCAAATTACTCTTTCTCAAGACGTTTCAAAGACCTAACTGTGTGTGTTCGCAGCAATTTTTTTTTTTTATTTACAAAAAAAAAATCGCTTCTTTGGCTATCTTAATAGAAGGTGTCTGCAGTGACTTCTGACATCTGTGCAATACCTTCTGTGTATCGGGCATAGATAGGAAGAATATCAGGGAAAACAGCACCCTTTTTTTTATCTGCGCCAGAGACTGTTTATCGCAGCACATTGCATTTCTATACCGTCTGAGTGCTTCAATCCCATGTATTGGGAAAAAGTGAAAATCAATATATATACAAATTTCACTGATTTTGCACACAGTTTTCTTGTCTGCGCTAGAAACCGTTTATCACAGCACATTGCATTTTTATACCATCTGAGTGTTCAATCCCATATATTGGGAAAAAGTGAAAATCAATATATATACAAATTTCACTTAATCTGCACACAGTTTTCTTGTCTGTGGCAGAAACAGTTTATCGCAGCACATTGCATTTCTATACCGTCTGAGTGCTTCAATCCCATATATTGGGAAAAAGTGAAAATCAATATATATACAAATTTCACTGAATCAGCACCCAGTTTTTTTATCTGCGGCAGAAACAGTTTATCGCAGCTCATTGCATTTCTATACCGTCTGAGTGTTTCAATCCCATATATTGGGAAAAAGTGAAAATCAATATATATACAAATTTCACTGAATCAGCACCCAGTTTTTTTATCTGCGGTAGAAACCGTTTATCGCAGCGCATTGCATTTCTATACCGTCTGAATGCTTTAATCCCATATATTAGGAAAAAGTGAAAATTTATATATATACAAATTTCAATGAATCAGCACCCAGTTTTTTGTCTGCGGCAGAAACAGTTTATCACAGCGCACTTCATTCATAAAGTAGGCGGCGCAGGCACGTGACATCAGTGAGTTACGTCCGGCCGCCCGCCCTGCTCTGCCTGCTACAGGACATTTAGTAAGTAGTACAGATGGAGCTGGGGATCGGAACTTCAATTAAAGTTATTATTATAAAAGGTTTAGGCAATAAAGCAGTGAGTGAGCGGCGGGGCCGGAGTACAGCGACCCCACCGGCCCCGCCGCATTTGCATGCCACCGGCCCCTCCCACAGGTTTAGCTCCGGTATATTAGGGAATCTGTGGATGCCACTATTATGGGGTGGGGGATATGTGGATGGCACTGTTATGGGGTGGGGGATCTGTGGGTGACACATATATAGCAGTGCCATCCATAGATCCACCCCATAACAGTGCCATCCACAGATCCCCCTCCATAACAGTGCCATCCACAGATCACCCCCAGTAACAGTGCCATCCACAGATCACCCACCCCCATAACAGTGCCATCCACAGATCTCCCCCCCATAACAGTGCCATCCACAGATCACCCACCCCCATAACAGTGCCATCCACAGATCACCCCCCCATAACAGTGCCATCCACAGATCTCCCCCCATAACAGTGCCATCCACAGATCACCCCCCATAACAGTGCCATCCACAGATCACCCCCCCCATAAGAGTGCCATCCACAGGTCACACCCCATAACAGTGCCATCCACAGATCACCCCCCATAACAGTGCCCTCACTACAATGTTTTATGGGGTTCGCTCACCTGTAGTACCTCACCTCCAATGTTTCATACGGTCTGCTCAGCTGTAGGCCCTCACCTCCAATGTTTCATACGGTCTGCTCATCTGTAGGCCCTCACCTCCAATGTTTCATACGGTCTGCTCAGCTGTAGCCCCTTACTACAATGTTTTATGGGGTTCGCTCACCTTCAGGCCCTCACCTCCAATGTTTCATACGGTCTGCTCAGCTGTAGGCCCTCACTACAATGTTTTATGGGGTTCGCTCACCTGTAGGCCATCACTTCTAATGTTTCATATGGTCTGCTCAGCTGTAGGCCCTCACCTCCAATGTTTCATACGGTCTGCTCAGCTGCATGCCCTCACTACAATGTTTTATGGGGTTCACTCACCTTCAGGCCCTCACCTCCAATGTTTTCCAGGGTCAGCTCACCAGCAGGCCCTCAACCATAATGTTTAAGAGGGTCAGCTGAGCAGCAGGCCCTCACCCGTAATGTTTTAGAGGGTAACCAGCAGGCCCTTGCTCCTAATGTTTTTTGAGGGTCAGCAGCAGGCTATTATTAATAATTTTTAAGGGGTGTGTATGATGCCCTCCTTTATGTGTAATAAAAGGTGCATTGGAGTGCCTGTTCCTTGTAATTTTTGGCAGGCCTTTTACTGCATAGGCTGTAGTGTTGATCACGAATATTCGAATTTCGATAATTTTTGGCAGCACTTACACTGCATATACAATTGAATCTACAGAAAAAAATGTTTTCTAACAATTCTTCCTCTAAAAAGGATTTTTTTTGTGCGGGCGGGGGTTTTGGGCATTTTTTTGTCAGTCTGTAAAAGTGGCGTACAACTCAGACAACATGGTTCCCAGCAGCGGCATTGGTGTCTAAAATGCACCCAGACATGGTCCCCCTGCTGTTCCTGATCGATTTCAAAGGTTTTTCCATCACTTTCAGACCTTTTCCGATGAACCAGGCACCCTCCCCTCATCCGAGCAGGGGGTGCCTGGTCGCCTCCCATTGACTTCCATTATACTTGGGTGCTTGGCCGAGCGCACGAATATTGCGGTGTGTTCGGACCGAACACACAAACAGTTTGGTGCTTGCTCATCACTAGTGGTTACCAAAGGGAGAAGCCTGCCTATGTATCCTGCTGGCCCTGCAACATGATTGCAAGAACTAGATGTAGATAGACAGTGTAGCTTGTTCTGGTAAACAAACACTCCAATTCACTACATTGGGAGTTAAGGAAACAGCGCTAGCTCACTCGGCTGTTTCCATTAACAATGCCACTGCATTTAGCCCTGTGGAAATAGTGAGATGAGACCCCCTTAAACTCATTATCTGTTTTACAATCAGAAAAAAAATAACGTTTTGTAAACTGCAGATTTCTTCAAATTTTCTATTAATTTTGAATTAAAAAAATGAAATAAAAACTAAAGATAGCAATTTACCTTCAATAAAGGTACAAGGGGGTATATTAACTAATGCTATAGATTGCATGAACTTGGACAGGCTATCTAGACATGCACCAGATTTATCACAGTGGCTCAGATTGGATGATATATAGTAAATAAACTCTTTATTAGACATTAAATGGTTTACTTTGAGACAGAATTGTAAAGGGAACCTGTCATTAACTTTATGCTGACCTCACTGAGCTAAACATAAGTGGTTGCTGAGAACCAGCATCATAATCATTGCAGCCCGGGCCTGGAAAAGAGTCACGGCTACCTCAAAAGAGTCACAGTTATTCATGAGCTCCTGCTTTTCCTACCTACCTGTACATAATTGTCAGTTCTCTCATAGAGAGAAAGAGAGAAAACTAAAAAGAAGACTGTCAATCAATCATCAGCAGGTGGGTACGGAAGCAGGAGCTAATGAATAGTCATGACTCTTCTCAGGCAACCGTGACTCTTTTCCACTCCAATGCTCCATTGATTATGATGCTGGTTCTCGGCAACCACTTACTTTTAGCTTATAAATGACAGATTACTGAAATCAACTCATCTATCACTACTTTATGCTGCTGTTAGATTGGGTAGCATAAAGTTAATCACAGGTTCCCTTAAGCAACAGTATTTTGTTGAAAAAGGTCACATCATAGGCTACAACCTTTTCTGACATGCTACAAACACTCTTTGAACTAGAAACATAATGTATCTAAACCTAAATGTGCCAAATAGCACCACATTTCTCCACATTTTGCCTGAATTTACTCCAAAAACTAGGTGTATTTACATTGGTTAATTTAAGCCAATGTATTATGAAAAAAATATTTTTCGAATAAGTTGAATAAGAGAAAGCATTCCAAAGTTACTACCACGTAAAATGCACAGATTTTAAAATGGGATTGGATCCTGAAAGACAAAACTAGGACACGTCCTTAAAAGGTTAACTGGGTATTATGGTTCCGGCAAATATAAATGTACTGTAATACACTCTCCTGTTCCGCGATCCACTGGGGCCCCCAGGGGTCCTTGTGGGGCTCAGCCTGCGGGGGACCCCATTGGAGTAGCGGTATAGGTCATGCATGTGCCTGGGGAGTCTTCGGTTCCGACTCCTTTGCGGGCAAATGTGGTAGTGCGTCCGCATGGTCGTCGGAAGGGAAGACCGCCGGGGTTTCGGAGGCAGATTGACTGGACTGGTGGCGGCACGCAGCGGCCGGTCCTGTCTTCGGTATCACCTGCGGGTTCCGTTCTGGCGTCCGTGCCAACGAGATTGTGTATTCATGCTGGGACATTCGAGCATCGGTGTGCACTCTTGAGAGGATGTTCGCAAAAGGATATGAGGCCGAATGTACACACATCTTATTCGATACGCTGGCCGCTGACGGGGAAAATACCTGTACGTAAATTCTTGTAGATTAGAGGGCAGGCATGGGTTAAGTGACTAAGGACCAGCCTAGGCCGCACAAGTGTCAGGGATTAGGATCATTATATGACCTCTGAGGAATAGACACATGGCACTTTGTGATTGCAGGTACTTAAAAGGTGATCTTCCTGGCTGGTCAGTGTCCACTGTTGTTTTGACAACTCAGGTGTATTTTTCAGTTCATATTCTCCCAGACTTAGCTGTGCATGACCTCTGCCTTCCTCGATTTATCTCGAGAGATTGCCTCTGGATACCTCCTTTGCTTAACAGTTTGTCTCGTGTATGTCCTTGGATAGAAAATAGAAAATCTGCCCAAAAAGTTTGTAAAATCAGTTTTGAGTAACTTAAGGGGTGTAGTTTCTACAATGGGGTCATTTATGGGGGGTTTCCACTATGTAAGCCCCACAAAGTGACTTCAGACCTGAACTGGTCCTTAAAAAGTGGGTTTTGGAAATTTTCTTAAAAGTTTAAAAATTGCTTCTTAAATTATAAGAACGTCCTAAAAAAATTAAATGACATTTACAAAATGATGCCCACATAGAGTAGACATATGGGGAATGTTAAGTTATAAATATTTTATGAGGTATCACTTTCTGTTTTATAATGCAGAGAAATTGAAATTTAGAAAATTGCACATTTTTCTAACTTTTTGGTAAATTTGGGATTTTTTTTATAGATAATGCTGAAATATATTGACTCAAATTTATCACTATCATGAAGTACAATTTGTCATGAGAAAACAATCTCAGAATGGTTTGGATAAATAAAGTGTTCTAAAGCTATTACCACATAAAGTGACGCATTTGCAAAAAATGGCCTGGGTAGAAGGGCGAAAACTGCCCTGGGGTAGAAGGGATTAATTTATTGCTGCTGTTTTCATTTTCTTACATTAGGTGGCCGGGGCCCCACTTTATTTTACTATAGGGCCCTATGAATTACAGTTACACCTCTGACAACCATACATCAGCACAACTTAACAGAAAAGTTTCTTGCATAATTCCAGCATAAATTTGAAATAGCTCTTTGCAATTCCTTCGTACTTCTTTAGCTGTTTCTGCAGCCTACAGAAATGATCATTAAGTGCTGGATTTGAGTTTCTCTAATTGGTAGAGTGGAACTAGCAGTCACTAGGGGAAAAAACTGCAAAGTACAAATCATGAAATAGAATCTGTAAGTGACCAAGAGATAAGTCTTTTCGGATGCTAAGCATATTAATAACACTTGTATAGGAGGCAAATTCACAAAGGTGGTTAGTATAAGCAATGTTTTTCATGACATTAAGGGGAGATGGAAAGATCATTTTTAATATAAACTCCTTGTAAAAAAGGAAGTATAGATTTGACCCATAAAACATATTTTAAGGCAAAACTCTGGCCAAATTTTTATTATTGGTAAAATATCGTGGCCATTAGCAATTTGACTATAGTCACCCACATTTCGCACCTTGCCTCTCCTGACATGTCTGTTTTATTAACTAGCATCCACCTTGGAATAACAACACTAGAACATCTTTCATAACACTCTATGTTGTGCCATTCCTCCATTATTCCTGCAGGAAGTTTCTTAATAGAGGTACAGCTGGGTGTTACCAGTTGAGGGTGTGTCTGACACTATCAAATCAGTGCTGCCTGTGTCAGACTATGCAAGGACACAGCCTTAACTGGAAACAGCCCGTGTCTATGTAAAGTGTGTCCGAGAGGAGTGATATTGTTTAATTCAGAGACCAGTTTTAGGACAGGTACCCCTGTCAGAGCCAAACTATGTGGATGCCTGTACCTGCAATCTAGACAGAGAGAGGAAAAGACCATGCTGGGACAAGCAAGTGACCGGATTAGGAGCCAGACTACACCTGCCTCCACGTACCAGACCAAGACAAGCAGCTGCCCACAGAACTGTGTGTGCACCGATGCTAAGCTGTGATAGGTCATAGAACTGGATACTTTAGTCAGAGCATTGTAGCAACGTGCCCTGAGTAGCAGGGTTCAGACAGGAAAATATCAGAGGAGAGTAGCCTGTATTTTTCAGTGTCTGAATCATACAGTGATTATATAAGACATATGTGACTATGGAAATTTACTTTTCTTATGTAATTACTTGTAACATGCATGCCAGGTTAGGTCTCACCTTGAATGCAATGGTGGGTTTACGTGTCTTCTGTGGTCCCTGTTTATCCAATCCTTAGTGAAGAGCCCTTGTGTCCTATTAGGTATCTGCCCCTATGTGTTGCATGGAAATGATTGGTGGATACAGGTGAGGGGAAGTTGGGGAATCAGGAGAGAGAAGGCTGAACAGACGGTTATCTCAACTGAAGATATATATATATATATATATATATATATATATTATACAGTACAGACCAAAAGTTTGGACACACCTTCTCATTCAAAGATTTTTCTTTATTTTCATGACTATGAAGGCATCAAAACTACAGTAGGTGTTTCTGACATTGTGTTTTCAGCACGACAGCGTCCCGCTGATACTCGGCGACGTGGTGCCGAGATCTCGCACTCACTGGGATAGCGACAGCACATCCCAGCAAGCGCGTCATAGAAGCGACGGGAGATCCGACTTGGATTCCCGCCAATTCTACACGTGTGCGGCGTTTGTTATGAATCCTGAGGGGGAAGTCCCCGCCGGATTTAAATAAAAATCCGGCCTGGGTCCCGCCCTCAGGAGCATACCGGGCCCTTAGGTCTGTTATGGGTTGTAAGGAGAGCCCCCCCTACGCCGAAAAAAACGGCGTAGGGGGTCCCCCTACAATCCATACCAGACCCGTATCCAAAGCACGCTACCCGGCCAGCCAGGAAGGGAGTGGGGACGAGCGAGCGCCCACCCCCCTCCTGAGCCGTACCAGGCTGCATGCCCTCAACATGGGGGGTTGGGTGCTCTGGGGCAGGGGGCGCACTGCGGCCCCCCCCACCTCAGAGCACCCTGTCCCCATGTTGATGAGGACAGGGCCCCTTCCCGACAACCCTGGCCGTTGGTTGTCGGGGTATGCGGGCAGGAGGCTTATCGGAATCTGGGAGCCCCCTTTAATAAGGGGGCCCCCAGATACCGGCCCCCCACCCTAAGTGAATGAGTATGGGGTACATCGTACCCCTACCCATTCACCTGCAAGAAAAGTGGTAAAAACACAAATAAACCACACAGTGTATTAAAATATTTTATTTTTCTGCTCCGGAGGCCGCCCCCTGTCTTCTTTATTAGCTCTTTTACCAGGGGGGGCTCTTCTTCTTCCGATATCCCGACGGGTCTTCTCCGCTATCCGGGGGGGTCTTCTCGACTCTCCGGGGTTCTCCTTCTGTCTTCTCCTTCTGTCTTGTTGTCTCCTTCTGTCTTCTGTCTCCGGGGGGGGCTCTTCTTCTTCCGATATCCCGACGGGTCTTCTCCGCTATCCGGGGGGGTCTTCTCGACTCTCCGGGGTTCTCCTTCTGTCTTCTCCTTCTGTCTTGTTGTCTCCTTCTGTCTTCTGTCTCCGGGGGGGGCTCTTCTTCTTCCGATATCCCGACGGGTCTTCTCCGCTATCCGGGGGGGTCTTCTCAACTCTCCGGGGTTCTCCTTCTGTCTTCTCCTTCTGTCTTGTTGTCTCGGCGCACCCCGATTCTTCGTCTTCTCTTCTTGTTTTCGCCTCTCTCTGTTGTTGACTCGGCGCACCCCGGTTCTTCGTCTCGCGAGACGAAGAATCGGGGTGCGCCGAGTCTCGCGAGACGAAGAATCGGGGTGCGCCGAGTCTCGCGAGACGAAGAACCGGGGTGCGCCGAGTCAACAACAGAGAGAGGCGAAAACAAGAAGAGAAGACGAAGAATCGGGGTGCGCCGAGACAACAAGACAGAAGGAGAAGACAGAAGGAGAAGACAGAAGGAGAACCCCGGAGAGTTGAGAAGACCCCCCCGGATAGCGGAGAAGACCCGTCGGGATATCGGAAGAAGAAGAGCCCCCCCCGGAGACAGAAGACAATAGGAGACAACAAGACAAAAGGAGAAGACAGAAGGAGAACCCCGGAGAGTCGAGAAGACCCCCCCGGATAGCGGAGAAGACCCGTCGGGATATCGGAAGAAGAAGAGCCCCCCCCGGAGACAGAAGACAGAAGGAGACAACAAGACAGAAGGAGAAGACAGAAGGAGAACCCCGGAGAGTCGAGAAGACCCCCCCGGATAGCGGAGAAGACCCGTCGGGATATCGGAAGAAGAAGAGCCCCCCCTGGTAAAAGAGCTAATAAAGAAGACAGGGGGCGGCCTCCGGAGCAGAAAAATAAAATATTTTAATACACTGTGTGGTTTATTTGTGTTTTTACCACTTTTCTTGCAGGTGAATGGGTAGGGGTACGATGTACCCCATACTCATTCACTTAGGGTGGGGGGCCGGTATCTGGGGGCCCCCTTATTAAAGGGGGCTCCCAGATTCCGATAAGCCTCCTGCCCGCATACCCCGACAACCAACGGCCAGGGTTGTCGGGAAGGGGCCCTGTCCTCATCAACATGGGGACAGGGTGCTCTGAGGTGGGGGGGCCGCAGTGCGCCCCCTGCCCCAGAGCACCAAACCCCCCATGTTGAGGGCATGCAGCCTGGTACGGCTCAGGAGGGGGGTGGGCGCTCGCTCGTCCCCACTCCCTTCCTGGCTGGCCGGGTAGCGTGCTTTGGATACGGGTCTGGTATGGATTGTAGGGGGACCCCCTACGCCGTTTTTTTCGGCGTAGGGGGGGCTCTCCTTACAACCCATAACAGACCTAAGGGCCCGGTATGCTCCTGAGGGCGGGACCCAGGTCGGATTTTTATTTAAATCCGGCGGGGACTTCCCCCTCAGGATTCATAACAAACGCCGCACACGTGTAGAATTGGCGGGAATCCAAGTCGGATCTCCCGTCGCTTCTATGACGCGCTTGCTCTCCATAGCGGCAAGCCAGCTCGGCGCTGGCTCCCGCGATGGGGCTCGTATGTGCTCAATCTCGCCGAGAAATACAGCGAGATTGACACAAAATCGGGTTCACCTACTGTATGAATGAACACATGCGGAATTATATACATAACAAACAAGTGTGAAACAACTGAAAATATGTCATATTCTAGGTTCTTCAAAGTAGCCACCTTTTGCTTTGATTACTGCTTTGCACACTCTTGGCATTCTCTTGATGAGCTTCAAGAGGTAGTCCCCTGAAATGGTCTTCCAACAGTCTTGAAGGAGTTCCCAGAGATGCTTAGCACTTGTTGGCCCTTTTGCCTTCACTCTGCGGTCCAGCTCACCCCAAACCATCTCGATTGGGTTCAGGTCCGGTGACTGTGGAGGCCAGGTCATCTGGCACAGTACCCCATCACTCTCCTTCATGGTCAAATAGCCTTTACTTTCAAAGTTTTCCAATTTTTCGGCTGACTGACTGACCTTCATTTCTTAAAGTAATGATGGCCACTCGTTTTTCTTTACTTAGCTGCTTTTTTCTTGCCGTAATACAAATTCTAACAGTCTATTCAGTAGGACTATCAGCTGTGTATCCACCTGACTTCTCCTCAACGCAACTGATGGTCCCAACCCCATTTATAAGGCAAGAAATCCCACTTATTATCCCTGACAGGGCACACCTGTGAAGTGAAAACCATTTCAGGGGACTACCTCTTGAAGCTCATCAAGAGAATGCCAAGAGTGTGCAAAGCAGTAATCAAAGCAAAAGGTGGCTACTTTGAAGAACCTAGAATATGACATATTTTCAGTTGTTTCACACTTGTTTGTTATCTATATAATTCCACATGTGTTAATTCATAGTTTTGATGCCTTCATAGTCATGAAAATAAAGAAAACTCTTTGAATGAGAAGGTGTGTCCAAACTTTTGGTCTGTACTGTATATATAACCTTTTCTCTGCAGTAATTTTTTTCTATTTTCTAACACAATTTTTGGCTATCTATTTTACAATTCTTATGCTTTGTACAGATTGGATCACTCCCTGGAAGAGTTTTGAGCTTCTGCCATTAAAATTTTAATACAGAATACATTATAACTATAAGGCAAAGATAAGGAGAATAATTGATGCTTATTTCATACTTTAGTATATTGTAAATATGATTTATTACTCAGTTTGTATTGCACTGACATTTTTACATGTCACTGTTGGAAAAGAACATTGTATCATGTTCTAATTAATTTTATGACACAGGGAGATAAAAAGAATTTGTTGTGATTACAATTAACAAGTGTTTCATAAAGGCGTAAAACCTTCAGCGGTGATGGATTTGTTGTCCTCTTACATCTGCAAAGTAAATATTGCTTTCTACAGACAGGCCATTTGTGCCATCTCCCCTTGATGTTATATGTTGTACACTGTGTAGGAGAAGAGTGAAAGCAAACACTTCAACAGGTTGTTCAGCTAATAGATTTTTTATACTTGTTTGTCTGCCTTGTTGAATCTGGCTTGAATTGCTACTGCTTCTTAGAAGAAGGTAAGGTGCAAAATGGCAAACTAGGAGTGCTGAGAAAAAAAAATATTTCAAGGAACTGCAAATTGTGAAGTGCCTGGAAGTGTGGTCTCTTTCACTTTTTATTGTACAGTGTAAAAAGTAATGCATTTGAGGACTTGACTAGTACCTTTATCAGGCCAAAAACATTGCGTAATGCCTGCCTGATGAAGGGACTACTCCAGTCTTAAGACACATTTGTTTTTACACTGTACTTCATCTGGAGCTATGCTGACTGCAGTACATCCCACAGATGCTGGAGGGTGCAATGGGGAAGGATATATACAGCAAACACAACAATCGAGATGATCCAACAGATGATCTATTGGGTTCAAGTCTGGGGAATTAGGGGGCCAGCGTAGAACTTGTAAGTCTTGGTCATTCTCTTTCAACCAATGTCTTGTGACAAATTACATTGTCTTGCTGGAAGAACCCATCTATCCCAAGGAAGAAAATCAGCATATATGGGTGTATGTAATCTGCAAGGATGGATTCATGCGCAAATCAGTTGAGAGTGCCTTCAACATAAACGAGTAGGTCTAGAGAATGCCACAAAAACATTCCCAAGACCATGACACTGCCACCACCAGCTTGGTTCTTCCAGCAATGGTTGCAAGTGTTTAGTCCCAGATGATGTTCCCAATGAAGCAGAAAATCTGGCTCATCACAGAAGACAACCTTTGCCAATCAACAGAGGTCCAATTCCAATACTGCAATGAAAATTGAAGCCTTTTCTGCCGATGCAACTTCATTAGTAGTGTTGATCACGAATATTCGAATTGCGAATTTTAATCGCGAATATCGGTACTTCGAGAATTCGCGAATATTTAGAATATCGCAAAATATATTCGTAATCGCGAATATTCATATTTTTTTCTGCTTCGGAGCTCCATACTCAGTAGGGTTTGCTGAATCTCCTGGTTCATTTTGGTGGTGAGCTGCTCCACTATAGTGTATCAGTCTGCTCTCATGCACTTATAGCTGCCATTCCCCTCTCACATCAGTGGCATGTGGTGCTCCGCAGTGTTCATGTCGCTTAAGTGGTTGCATTTGTCCACTCAGTATACACTTTTAACACAGCAGCATGCAAAGAGTTCACAAACTGTGCAGTTTCAGTAATACTGCCACATCCTTCACCTAAAAGCCTATGTTCCAACTTATGTGTGAGTCCCCCCTTTTCCAAAAACACAACATAGTGTGGCCATAAGTTAACTATTATTAATATTTTTTACATTTTGTACTTATGTATTTTTGTACTAGGCTTTTAGGAGAGTTTCCAGGAGTTTTTTTTTTTGTCCCTTGGCATTTTTTAGCATTCTTTTCCAAAGCATTCTTTAGATGTGGCATTTTTTCAGACATTTTCCTACCAACTTCTCTATAGAAAAAGAAAATCTGGAAAAAAGTACAAGTGAAACCTTGCTTGCAATGAATCCATAAATGGCATGTTTTTTTACAAGCCAAAAAAATACATCCCAAAAAACAAAAATGACCTCCTAAAATAAAAAAAAATGTGGGTTCACACATACGGTAGGCTTTTAATGGTGTTTTTGTGCACTTTGCAGTTTCAATGGTGTTTTTGTAACTGGGTTTTTTGTGATAAAAATGCCAAATGTATATGTGAGCTTAAAGTCTATGGGAAATATGAAACACACGCACATTTTTTGCTACTTGTTTTTGTTAAATAGGTTGTTTTTAGGGATGTTTGGTGTTTTTCATTTTTGTTCTTTTTAAAAAATGCAGCATAATGACGCCCTTTGTCATTTTTTCTGGCAATTTGACATTTTCTCTACAAGGGAAAAACCAGCAGAAAAAATGTAGTTCACACAGTTTCTTAGAAAATATCACTAAGATAATAAAAGCCTCATGCACACGGCCGTTGTTTGGGTCCGCATCCGAGCCGCCGTTTTTGCCGCTCGGATGCCGACCCATTCACTTCAATGGGGCCGCAAAAGATGCGGACAGAACTCTGTGTGCTGTCCGCATCCATTGCTCCGTTACGTGGCCCCGCAAAAAAAATAGAACATATCCTATTCTTTTCCGTTTTGCGGACAAGAATAGGCATTTCTACAATGGGCTGCCCGTTCCATTCCGCAAATTGTGGAAGGCACACGGGCGGCTTCCGTTTTTCGCGGATCCGCGGTTTGCAGACCGCAAAAAAACAGAATGGTCCATGAGCACTTTTTATGACATTTTACTGAACAAAAAATAGAGCAGAATCGTGTGTATAAGCCCTAAAGCTTCCTTTACGTGTTTCTTTTTTTTTTTGGTTGGTTTTTGTTTTGCTTTTTTTTTGCATTTTTATGGTGGCTAAAAGCACCATGAGGGATGTATTAAGACTAGAAAGTGGTATTTACCCCAAAATGTGCAACTTTTGTATGCCAGAAAACTTTTGATTGCCTTTTAGCAAAAAAATAAAAATACAAATGCTCAGATACAGCACAAAAATTCAATGGTAAAGAAAACAATGTTGACAGCAGTGAATTTCACAGTTCTAGATCAACAACTGTAGCTCTATCTACTGTACATATAACAGGCCTCTGACAGGTCTTGACCTCGTTTGTCAGTGTACAGGTCTTAGCTAATAACACAGTGTGCCACCTGTTGAGCCAAGTTGAGACAACAGAACAATTAAAAAACAAACCTGTCATCACAAAATGCAATGCAATCTGCAGGCAGCATAGTGCAGGAGAAGATGAGCAGATTGATATATAGTTTTGTGGGAAATGCTTCAGTAAGCCTTGTATTTTATTCATTTAAAGTTCTGCTTTTTCTGACTTCAGTTGTATATGGGGAGGGATTATCAGTGATTGATAGCATTATGTGTGTAAATGTGTGTACAGAGAGAGTCATCAGTCACTTACAGCTGTACTTAGGGGAATAGCAAGAGCAGAGATATAACTGTACTTTAGTGGTGACATGTCCTCTACGTCAAGAGGGGCCTGGATGTATTTCTGGAGGGTAATATTACAGGTTATAGTTACTAGAGATGGGTGGTTGATCCAGGGAGATATTGTAATTGTCTGATTGGAGTCGGGAAGGATTTTTTCCCCTAAAATAAGGAAAATTGGCTTAGACCTCATGGGGTTTTTGCCTTCCTCTGGATCAACTTGCAGGATAAGATTACATTTTTCTACTCTGTTTTGCAGTCAATTGTAATGTTGAGGCCTATGCTGTGAAGTGTGTAGATGTGGAAGAGGTGACATAATTAATGACGGTCTAATTAGCAGAATACCACTTGTAGGTCAGCACGTTAACTATGATAAGGGTATATGTTGTGGGACAGTGACACAAAATGATCAGGGATCGCTATATTTCCTTATAGTTCCTCTCATATGTGCACTGGGCTCCAGGAAATATTTATCTCATCCAGATAGAGCTGGATAAGATATAAGGGATACAGGAAAGCTGGATAAACGTAGCTGAGATGACTTTGCATTGCCTTTGGCACTGAGCGCATTAAATGGGCATATAGAGGCTGCTTTCATGCAGTTAGTGTTTGGCCAGTGTTGGAAATTGGAGTTGGAAACCAATATAACATCTCAACATTCACAAATATACATTTCTGACATTCAAAAACAAAACAAAAACAAATCAGTGACCAATATAGCCACCTTTCTTTGCAAGGACACTCAAAAGCCTGCCATCCATGGATTCTGTCAGTGTTTTGATCTGTTCACCATCAACATTGCGTGCAGCAGCAACCACAGCCTCCCAGACACTGTTCAGAGAGGTGTACTGTTTTCCCTCCTTGTAAATCTCACATTTGATGATGGACCACAGGTTCTCAATGGGGTTCAGATCAGGTGAACAAGGAGGCCATGTCATTAGATTTTCTTCTTTTATACCCTTTCTTGCCAGCCACGCTGTGGAGTACTTAGACGCGTGTGATGGAGCATTGTCCTGCATGAAAATCATGTTTTTCTTGAAGGATGCAGACTTCTTCCTGTACCACTGCTTGAAGAAGGTGTCTTCCAGAAACTGGCAGTAGGACTGGGAGTTGAGCTTGACTCCATCCTCAACCCGAAAAGGCCCCACAAGCTCATCTTTGATGATACCAGCCCAAACCAGTACTCCACCTCCACCTTGCTGGCGTCTGAGTCGGACTGGAGCTCTCTGCCCTTTACCAATCCAGCCACGGGCCCATCCATCTGGCCCATCAAGACTCACTCTCATTTCATCAGTCCATAAAACCTTAGAAAAATCAGTCTTGAGATATTTCTTGGCCCAGTCTTGACGTTTCAGCTTGTGTGTCTTGTTCAGTTGTGGTCGTCTTTCAGCCTTTCTTACCTTGGCCATGTCTCTGAGTATTGCACACCTTGTGCTTTTGGGCACTCCAGTGATGTTGCAGCTCTGAAATATGGCCAAACTGGTGGCAAGTGGCATCTTGGCAGCTGCACGCTTGACTTTTCTCAGTTCATGGGCAGTTATTTTGCGCCTTGGTTTTTCCACACGCTTCTTGCGACCCTGTTGACTATTTTGAATGAAACGCTTGATTGTTCGATGATCACGCTTCAGAAGCTTTGCAATTTTAAGAGTGCTGCATCCCTCTGCAAGATATCTCACTATTTTTGACTTTTCTGAGCCTGTTAAGTCCTTCTTTTGACCCATTTTGCCAAAGGAAAGGAAGTTGCCTAATAATTATGCACACCTAATATAGGGTGTTGATGTCATTAGACCACACCCCTTCTCATTACAGAGATGCACATCACCTAATATGCTTAATTGGTAGTAGGCTTTCGAGCCTATACAGCTTGGAGTAAGACAACATGCATAAAGAGGATGATGTGGTCAAAATACTCATTTGCCTAATAATTCTGCACGCAGTGTAATTGCTATCTTGTGTAGGATGTCTATTGTGGTACTTGTGGTTCGCTGCGGGCATCCTCCACTGTATGCATTTTTGCTGGGGATCGTCATTAGCAACGAGCCACAAGTGCAGGATTTGCTCCCCTATATATATGCACAACTGCATGTGGGTTTGAGCACTTCCTGCTTGTTTAATGCCACGCCATTCTTTTCAGTTTGTATTGATAGAGATGCCTGGAGGTGTATAAACTCCAATTTAAATGTGCCTGCTTTCCATCTACAGGCTACATTTAGGTGCACCTGTGAGGCCTGGGCCTTATCAGCCAGTCTTGAGTGGGACTCGCAGACTCCTCCCTCCTCCCATTGCTAGCATGGTTACATGCTGAAGGTAACTGGCGAGTTGTTTGTGAGTCGGACCTCATGTTCCTGTAATTTGCCCACTGGCTCCTGGTATTGCCCATACGGCACAGGTAGGTGAGTGTTAGGTCCCCGAGCTACTTGAGAAACCTTGGCGCGGTGCTCGGGCTCAGACATGTCCTACACCGTAGGATATGTTGGCTAATCTCTCAATTTTAACATCAGTTTGAGGGTTTAGTAAGACCGCAGAGTGCACCTGTCTTTGCTATTATTTTGTTATATTGCTATATTGATTATCACATCCACATAATTGCTATCTTGTGTAGGATGTCTATTGTGGTACTTGTGGTTTGCTGCGGGCATCCTCCACTGTACGCATTTTTGCTAAGGATCGTCATTAGCAACGGGCCACAAGTGCAGGATTTGCTCCCCTATATACTGTATATGCACAACTGCATGTGGGTTTGAGCACTTCCTGCTTGTTTAATGCAACGCCATTCTTTTCAGTTTGTATTTATTAAGTCAACCCCCAAGGGAAAATGCCCAGGCCCCGACGGACTCCCCATATCTTACTACTCAGCCTTCAGGGATACCCTAATTCCCTTCTTGCTCCCAATTTGTAATCTCGCAATGTCCAACCACCCACTTACATCAGACATGACAAAAGCCACTATCACAATTATTCCCAAAGAAGGCAAATATCCCACGGCCTGTTCCAATTACCGCCCTATCTCCCTACTTAATGTTGATCTAAAACTATTAGCAAAAATGCTAGCCACTAGATTTCAAAATCTGCTACCTAACTTAATCCACCCAGACCAGGTGGGATTTGTCAAAGGACGTGAGGGGAAGGATAACACCACCAAGATATTAAACGCCCTATACTATGCTTCACATAAATCCACCCCTCTAGTCCTGATTGGCACGGACGCCGAAAAAGCATTTGATAGAGTTGATTGGACATACATTAGGTTGACTCTCTCTAAATTTCAAATACCAGACCCTTACATTAATGCTCTGTTCTCTATGTATTCTTGCTCTTCGGCGTCTGTGTCAATTAACGGGATCCTATCCTTCTACTTCCCAATTAGAAACGGAACGAGACAGGGCTGCCCACTCTCGCCTCTCCTATTTGTCTTCGTGATGGAAACACTCCTACAAGCCCTTAGACAAGACAACGAGATCAGAGGTCTAATGTTTGAGGGCTGTGAATTTAAATTAGCGGCTTTTGCAGATGACTTACTGACCCTTACTACAAATCCACGCAAATCCATACCTTTAATATTATCAAAGCTTAACCACTTTGGATCCCTATCCAATTTCAAAGTCAATCCCTCCAAGTCCCAAATACTCCATGTTGGCCTCTCTCCCCCTACTCTTTCATCCCTCCAGACAAATTCTCCCTTTAATTGGCAAACCCAACAATTGACATACCTGGGAGTGAAGCTTTCCCCCCACCTATCAGATCTATTCAAGCTGAATTATAAACCTTTGCTACTATCTATGCTTGCCAAGCTGGACTCATTGGACTTTCCCTATCTCTCCTGGTTCGGGAGAAAGAATATCCTCATGTCCTTGGTGATACCGAGACTCACATACCTGATGCAAGTACTCCCCATTGAGATCCCTAAATCTTACTTCATTTCCCTAAACAAATATATTCGCAAATTCATATAGCACTAACCAAACCTAGAGCTAGAGGGGGAATTGGGCTACCTGACCCTGAGATGTACATGAAGGCTATCCAGCTTTCAAGAGTTGTAGATTGGGTGAGAGGCCCAATTCATTAAGTCCTGGCTCATATTGGAAAATGCCTTGCTACCTTCCCCTATCCGGGCCCTTCTGCTGGCTGACAGACCACCTCTTACACCCAGCTCAATTCCTAATCCCCTCAACCGTAATACTCTAAAGGTCTGGAGGTGGTTCTCGGCCAGTTCTGGGGCCTTAACACTCCCCTCCCCCTTATGCTTATAAAGGATGTTATTGACTTGGCTCCCAAAGAGCTGAAAGAGAGCTGTCCAATCTCCTTAAGGTCATTGGAAGTTGCCATTTCAAAACTGTTAGACCAAGATGGTTGTATGCTCCCGGACCTTGAAATTTGCAAAATACTCAAAACACAGATCCAAAACCCTATTCTTATGCGCTTACTTAGATCAGAATCACTCCTCCTTGCTAAGAAGACTCCCCCTCCACTGGAGTCTAGCTGGTTCGAGGGAATGATAGGAAACTCGAAGTATCCCCCCAAAATCATATCTACAATATACAAACAATTAAAATCACCTTCCTCTTTAGCTAAACCTGCTGTAATTAGTCTTTGGGAGAAAGATCTACAGGGAACTCTGACAGCTTCTGAGATTGCAAAAATATTAATCACCCCTCATAAGATCTCCAGATGCATCCGTATCCAAGAAAACAGCTACAAAGTCCTATCATGATGGTACAGGACTCCAGATAAGACATGTTTATATAATCCTAGTGCCTCTGATGTTCGCTGGAGATGTCACAAAGATAGAGGCTCCTTTATCCACATCTGGTGGTCTTGTGAGCTAATCAAACCCTGGTGGCTCAACATAATCAAACTAAGCAATCAGATCTGCCAGACTTCCTTCCCCTGCACCCCCGAATTAACTTTATTATCCCTGGGAATTGGGGGAGTGGGCCCTCATAGATCATCGCTCTTCTCCCTTATGATAGCAGCTGCCAGATTACTCCTACCGAATCATTGGCTGTCCCCCGAGATTCCTAGTGTGGAACATTGGGTTAACAAAGTAGACCAGATCTACAGGCTAGAAGAAATTTCTCACTGGGAGTCACGCTCTAGATCCACCTTTCTCCAGATTTGGACGCCCTGGAGGATCTACAGAAGATTCTCTTAGCACTCACCCCTTACTAGTAATGTAACCACAATCCAAAATTAAAATGCACTAGAAAATCCCTAACTCATAACACATTATCTGTGCCTAGGTATTCATGTCATACTGTTATCGTAAACCAGTACAATTGTTTAACCCTGTTTGTTACCTGTCCTGACTGGGCCATGCCGGCCACGTTTTGTACATGCTAGTTCTATTTATGACTGTTTCATTTCAATATTACACCTGTGATATTATTATATAATGTCCTTGGCAATTTACAAACGTATGAAAAAACAATAAATATTGTCAATACAAAAAAAATATATTAAACTTTAGGGGTGAGGGCCTGCTGCCGCATTGGTGACTCTAGATAACCTCTGGGCGATTGGATAAAACTTACCAGGAAAGATTAAAGGACCTTAACATGTATAGCTTGGAAGAAAGACGAGACAGAGGGGATATGATAGAAACTTTTAAATACATAAAGGGAATCAACAAGGTAAAAGAGGAAAGAATATTTAAAGGAAGAAAAACTGCTACAAGAGGACATAGTTTTAAATTAGATGGGCAAAGGTTTAAAAGTAATATCAGGAAGTATTACTTTACTGAGAGTAGTGGATGCATGGAATAGCCTTCCTGCAGAAGTGGTAGCTGCAAATACAGTGAAGGAGTTTAAGCATGCATGGGATAGGCATAAGGCCATCCTTCATATAAGATAGGGCCAAGGGCTATTCATAGTATTCAGTATATTGGGCAGAATAGATGGGCCAAATGGTTCTTATCTGCCCACACATTCTATGTTTCTATGCACGTCCCCGTGATGGCAACAATCCATTCGGATGTCTGCACTATCAACTTTCGATGTTCTTTTCTGCCATGGTGATCACGGGTAACGGGGAATCAGGGTTTAATGCCGGAGAGGGAGCTAGAGAAAGGGATACCACATCCAAGTAGGTCAATGGCTGAAATCTGATTTACAAGTTATTAAAGCAGAAAAATTGAAAGAAGGCGCGCAGCAATTACCCACTCCTGACTCGGGGAGGAAGTGACGATAAATAACAATACAGGACTCTTAAGATGCCCTGTTATTAAAATGAGTAATAAAAAATTACAGGGAATGTCACTGGGGTATTTAGGATGAGGAAACGTTACACAGGAGGCCCTGCTGCCGCTTTGTTAACTCTAGATAACTTCTGCCTGATCGCACGTCCCTGTGACATCCACGATCCATTTGGATGTCTTCTCTATCAACTTTCGATGTTATTTTATGAGCCTAACATGGTGACTACCGGTAACGAGGAATCATTGTTCGATTTCGGAGAGGGAGCCTGATAAACGGCTACGGCTATGGCTTTAAAGCAAGGCAGCATGAGTTGCGGGCCTGCAGGTGAGCTGACCCTTTAAAAGATTTGTGTTGCGGGCCTGAAGGTGAGATGACCCTGTAAAAATATCTATGCGAGTGCCTGCATGTGAGCTGACCCAGTAAAAGATTTGAGTTGCGGACCTGCAGGGGAGCTGACCCAGTAAAAGATTTTAGGTGCGGGCCTGCTGGTGAGCTGAGGTGGAACCGACAAACCCAACTTGAATTTGATGGCTGCATTAATCTGCAGGTGACCGTGATACAGCTCCACAGATTGTTTCCATCTGCATCTTTCTAAGCAATCTGTGGCCTTAGTCCTTTATCCAGACTTAGTAATTGTGCCACTATGTGGCCTCCTCATGCTGCCATCTCCACACCATGTCACCTTGCCTCTTATTTTTATTACCATGCTGATGCTGATGCTGCTTAAAAGGCCCATTCCTGTGGCTAGTAAAGATCGCTCTCTGAGACCAGGGCCGGCTGCTGTTCCATCAGTTTTATACACTGTCTATACT
Source organism: Bufo bufo (assembly GCF_905171765.1). Classification (NCBI taxonomy): domain Eukaryota; kingdom Metazoa; phylum Chordata; class Amphibia; order Anura; family Bufonidae; genus Bufo; species Bufo bufo. The sequence goes on along the minus strand of NC_053391.1, from coordinate 197,220,494 downwards.
GTCACTGTATATAATTTCATTGTGTAATACAGTTGCGGGGTCCCTGACCAAATCCTTTAGTCCTCTTCCTCCTGGATGGGCCCCTTCTGGGTCAGGGCACCAAAGCTGCAGCTTCCCCTATAGCTGCATTAATCTGCAGGTTTCCATACAGCTACACAGATTGTTTAGAAAGATGCAGATGGAAACAATCTGTGGCATCAGTCTTTTATCCAGACTCAGTCGATGTGCCCCTATGTGGCCTCCTCATGCTGCCATCTCCACACCATGTCACCTTGCCACTCATTTTTATCACCATGCTGCTGCTGATGCAGCTTAAAAGGGATCACCAGGCCCACAATCTAATTAAGGTTTTACGCACAAAACCAAAGTAAAAAATCAATTTTATAGGAAAAATTGATTGAAAACATTATTTCCTGTATATTTACTCTTATATAAAGTGCAAGTGCTGCCAAAAATTGCAAGGAAGAGGCACTCAGATACAACCTGTATATCCCATAAAGGAGGGTCTCATTCACATTGAGTTGCGGGCCTGCGGGCGAGCTGACCCTGTAAAAGATTTGAGTTGCGGGCCTGCAGGTAAGCTGACCAAGTAAAAGATTTTAGGTGTGGGCCTGCTGGTGAGCTGACCCTGTAACACATTATATTCGAGGGCCTGCTGCTGAGCTGACCCTAAAAAATTTATTTGAGTTGAGCGCCTGCAGTTAAGCTGACCCTATTAAAAAAAATTAGAGTGGAGGGAATATATACAATCTGGAGGAGGAAAAAACAAGATTGAACCATATACTTTTTTTTGTGGTGGAAAAGGTGCATGGGAATACACTACAGTAGATTGAGTACATTATAAATGATTATCTATTATAAACGATAGATTGAAATTGCCTTTATGTTCATCATCAGCTCAGCTTTCCTCTGGTGGAGTTGAGAAGTCAGGGGCAATCCAGGCCTTGTTCATTTTTATCTGAGTCAACCTGTCAGCATTGCCAGTGGACAAGCGGATACGCTTATCTGTTATAATGCCACCAGCAGCACTAAATACACGCTCAGACAAAACGCTGGCGGCAGGGCAGGCCAGCACCTCCAAGGCATAGAGCCCAAGTTCGTACCACGTGTCCAGCTTGGACACTTAGTAGTTGTAAGGCACTGAGGGATCATTTAGGACACTGACACGGTCTGCTTTGTATTCCTTCACCATCTTCCAAAACTTTTCCCTCCTTGGACCTCGCTTCAGGGTGAGGTTGCAGGGGTGGTGTGATGAAAGTGTCCCATGCCTTGGAGAGTGTTGCCATGCCTTTGTGGGAACTGCTGTGTGTTCCCTTTGTCTCCCTTCCTCGGTTGCCTAAGGAAGTACAGACTCTGCCGCAGCGTTGTGAGATGAAAAATTTTGGAGAAATCTCTTAAGTACCTTCTGGTATTGCACCGTTTTACTCGTCCTCTCCACCACAGGAATGAGAGATGAGAAGTTCTCTTTGTAGCGGGGGTCGAGAAGGGTGAACACCCAGTAATCCATGTGATCTAAAATGCGTATAACGCGAGGGCGAGGGATGCTGGAAAGGCAGCCTAACATGAAGTCAGCCATGTGTGCCAGAGTACCAACAGGCAAGACGTCGATGTCGACATCAGGATGACTCTCCATCTCCTTATCCTCCTCTTCTGCCCATCCACGCTGAACAGATGGAATTAATGTTCCATGGGTACTACCCTCTGTAGCAGAAGCAACTGTCCCCAGCTCCTCCTCCTCCTCTTCATGGTCCAATTCGCGCTGAAATGACCAACTGAGGGTGGGCTGGCTATCACTCTGTGTAATATCCTCCCCCATTTCCTCGTCTGCCACATTCAAAGTGTTGTCCTTAATTGTGAGCAGCGATCTTTTCAATAGACACAGCAGTGGGATGGTTACGCTGATGATATCATTATCACCGCTAACTATCTATGTGGATTCATCAAAGTTTTTTAAAACCTCACAGAGGTCTGACATAAATGCCCACTCCTCGCTTGTGAATAGTGGCAGTTGATTCGAAAGGCGACGACCATGTTGCAGCTGGTATTCCACAACTGCCCTATGCTGCTCAGAAAGCCTGGCAAACATGTGGAACGTAGAGTTCCAGCGCGTTCTCACGTTGCACAACAGTCGGTGAGCTGGAAGCCGCAAGCGCTGCTGCAGTGTTGACAGACCGGCTGAAGCTGTGGATGACTTGCGGAAATGGGCACACACACACACAGCGACCTTCAATAGTAGCTCTGGCAAATTGGGGTATGTTTTGATAAACCGCTGAACCACTAAGTTTAAGACATGGGCATGGGATGTGTGTCAGATTGCCGAGCTCCAAAGCCGCCACCAAGTAACGGCCATTGTCAGACACAACCATGCCTGGTTGTAGGTTGAGTGGCGAGAGCCACAGTTCGGTTTGGTCCCTTATACCCTGCCACAGCTCTGCGGCGGTGTGCTGTTTGTCCCCTAAACAGATCAACTTCAGCATGGCCTGTTGATGTTTACCCACAACAGTGCTACACTGCTTCCAGCTAGCGACTGATAGCTGACTGCTGCTGGAGGTGGAAGTGGAGGAGGAGGTGACGGAGGATGAGAAGTGGCAGTTGGAGCCAGTAATATAGCTGCTGGCGGAGACCCTGATAGACGTAGGGCCCGCAATCCTGGGTGTGGGTAGCACTTATGCCTTCCCAGGGTACGACTCACATTTAACCAGTGTGTGGTCAGGGAAATGTAGCATCCCTGGCCACCAGCACTTGTCCATGTGTCCGTGGTTAAGTGGACCTTCCCAGTAACTGCGTTGGTCAGGGCATAGGTGATGTTCTGGGAAACATGCTGGTGTAAGGCGGGCACGGCGCACAGTGAAAAATAGTGGCAGCTGGGGACTGCGTACCGAGGGATGGCCACCGACATCAGGCTGCGGAAGGCCTTAGTGTCCACAAGCCTAAATAGCAACATTTCAAGGGCCAGTAATTTTGAAAGTTGCGCATTTAGTGCTATGGTCTGTGGGTGGGTGGGTATTTGCGCTCGCGTTCAAATGACTGTGTTATGGACATTTGGATGCTGCACTGGGACAGAGAAGTGGATGTTGTTGCTGATGGTTCATGCGAAGATCCAGGTGCATGGCGAGGGGCATCTGGGCCTGCACCTTCGACAGGAGATTGGCCAGCAGTGCGTAACACAGGGGAAGAGGAGGCAGTGGTGTGACCCGCAGACCCAGATTGTGGACCCAGGCATTGGGCCCACTTGTTAGGGTGCTTGGATGCCATGTGGCGGATCATGCTGGTGGTGGTGAGGTTGCTAATTTTCACACCCGGCTCATTTTGGTATGGCACAGGTTGCAAACTACCACTCATTTGTCGTCTGCACTTTCCTCAAAAAAGCGCCATACTGCAGAACACCTACCCCTTGGCAAGGTAGATTTATGCATGGGGTGCTCGGTGTCACGGTTGCGGGCCTGTTTGGTGTGGGCTGACTTCTCCCTTTCGCAACCCCACTGCCTCTTCCAGCCTGTTGCAGTGCTACGGATCCCTCCCCCTCTGTACTTCTGTCCTCGTTCAGCTTTTCAACTTCCCATGTTGGGTTAGTGACCACATCGTCAACCACCTCCTCTTCCACTTCCTCACTCTGCTTATCCTCCTGACTTGACCCAACCACACCCTCAGTGATTGGTAACTGTGTCTCATCATCATCCACCTCGTGAACTAATGATTGCCGTTCACCACCATCATCTTCTTGAGACTGTGAAGGCTCAAGAGGTTGGGAATCAGGGCACAATATCTCAGGTCCCTCTTCAAGCGTGCTGGGCACGAGGGACAAATGTAATAGTGGTGCTGGAAAGAGCTCCTCGGAATATCCGAGTGTGGGATCACTCGTTTGGCAAGCCTCTCCATGGTGGGAGGAAGGATGATCAGAGAGAGGATTCGGTTGACCAGACTCTTGGCTACAGAGACTGGACTTGGTGGAAGAGAGGGTGGTTCTTAACTGACAGGAAGCATTATCTTCAGCATTCCATTTTTTTTTCTGGTGCACTGGCAGCAGGCACAGTTTCATTTTGCCCAGGGCCACGGCCTCTGCGTGCACCATCAGCATTACGCCTACTTCCCCGTCCCTTAGTGCTCGCCTTCTTCATATTAATGGTTTTGTCACCTAGATGTGGCTCCAATTTTTTTACAGTCCGCTAAAGACACAATTTTCTGATGCAAGACAGTATATGTCACAGAAACACACAGAATATGGACACTATATTAGGCCTAGATTTTTGGAATTTGCCCTAAGTAAACAGTTTTTGTATGGGGTACTGTACATGTCACAGAACACCACAGAATATGGACACTATTTTAGGCCCAGAATATCGGAATCTGCGGTAGACACACTGTTTTCTAATGTACTGTAGTTTATATTTATATTTTCCCTATATCTATGCTTGACAACCACACAATGTATTGAAGCTCAGATCACACAATTCACGGATTACACAGTTGACAGCAAAAATGTGTATAGATTATGGGGAAAAAAATTGTGTTTTCTCTATTATAATTTTTTACCTTTATCTGGGCCTGACAACCACACAAGGTATTGAAGCGCAGAATTCACGGATTACACAGTTGACAGCAAAAATGTAGATTATGGGGGGAAAAAAAAATATTTTCACTAATCTTCTTCCAATCTCTGCCCCTGGCACACAGAAGGTATTGCTTTACAGATGTCACAAATCACTCCAGACACTATATAGCAAAATAATTGCAATTTCGAAAAAAATATAAAAATTGCTGCCACCCTACACAATAGTCCTTAAAAGGACTTTTGGGTCTTTGAAACCTTTTAAAATTGAATAAATTGTGATCACAAACTCCCTACACCAGGAATTGCCAACCTGCGGCTCTTCAGCTGTTGTAAAACTACAACTCCCACCATGCCCTGCTGTAGGCTGATAGCTGAAGGCAAGTCTGAGCATGCTGGGAGTTGTAGTTTTGCAACAGCTGGAGAGCCGCAGGTTGGCCATCCCTGGCCTACACTATCTGTCCCTTCCTAAGGGAAGCTCTCCCTGACTTGCAATGAGCCAAACTCGCGTAATCGGGTGCTATATAGCACCCGATGACGCATTCCGGCCAGCCAATCACTGTAATGCCAGCAGCCAACATGGCTACTGGCATTACAGTGATGGCAATACTTACCTGCACGTTTATTGGCTGCTTAGAAGCCGTGAAACCAGTGGGGAGGAGACTCAAGCATGGCGCTTGAGCACATGTTGTGCTCGACCGAGTACCGCCATGTGCCGAGCATAGCTATGCTCGAGCCGAACAAGTATTCGACCGAGCATGCTCGCTCATCACTAATGCTAAGCCATGCAGATTCTAAATTCTCCTTTTCTCTGTCTCATTCTCTCTTTCTGTTGATCTTGCAGTAATGTACACAGAGATCTGTTAGTCTCTGGAATTTTCTGGGCCTAAGAAGCCTCTCTGTCCCTTTGATTGACAGGGCCAGGCCCTGTCAATCAAAGTGGAGAAGATGTGGCAGTTGCAGAGAGAGCTCAGCCTCCAGATGTAATGACAACACCCCGGTTGCTCTAAGATACAAATTTGCATATATTAAAACTTCATTTTTGTCAGCAATGTGGGCACATTTGAACATGGGTCCAACACAGATGCCTTTGGCTGCCAAGCACACAACACTGTTTTACTGCACATGTTGGCAGGCAAAACCACAAGGAAGGAAGGAAGAAGGATGCTCACATGACCATAGGCGAAAGTTGGGAGGAAATATATTTCCTGATTGGCTCACAGGCTGACAGACAGTCTGGATTAGCCAATTAGTGCGGCAGCAGGCAGAGAGATGCCTGTTCAGAACAAACAGAACGTCATTCTGCTGTTCTGCTTGTTCTGTTAATGAGAGTGGATGGATGGATGTAGTGTCTGACAGAAAACGATCTTAGTATGCAGAGTCACAAGCAAATATCTGTTCTAGAGTAAGAAAGAATAGAAAAAAATAATAATTAAGGGACTTCATCAGGCAAACCAGATTGAAGGAGTGAGGGGCTAAGGGGCTGGGGCATAATGCTTACCAATACAGCTGCTGCAGAACCTCATCTGCAAGAAAAAAATACTTTTCTCACTTGAACAGACTTTTTTTTTTAAACTTCAAGTTTCTATATATTGTTATTGCCAGCACAGCACCACAATAGCATTCTTCTGCGCTGCAATTGCTCATTTTTTTTCAATGCATTATATCTCTTCAGTGTTATTAAACACATTGCATTACAGCTAGTGATGAGAGAAGTTCTGAAAAATTAGATTCAGCTGCTTTGCTGAATTTCACAAAGAAATTTGAGGTCAGATCCGCAGTGCGGTGTCTTTCTTATCTTCATCATCACTTACTGCTTCTCCCACTTAGACTCCTTCTCCACTCCATCATCAGCCACCAATAACAGAATGTGTGGCCAGGAAACAACTCTACATGCCCAGCAATTCAATGGTGCGCAAGTTTAATTTCCGCCTGCCTAAGCTGCTGGCGGTAAAGTCGCTGCCGTATCATTTTTTGCTGCCTTTAGAGAGCTGATGGTATACGCTCAGCATTACTGGACGATATCTAGACTGCATTATTTCTCCAAAAAAGCCATTCCTGCCTGTTTTCTCTTGAGGTGGAGAATGTGGGCTACTCCCTGCAATTATTCCTGTGCAGCAAGGTGTGCACCACTGTGAACACCTGGAGCAGCTGTAATGAGCAGTGACAGTAAATGTCTTTCATGGCCCACTGAGTCAATGTTTTTTGTAGCAGCGGCTAGACAGCACCCCAGCAACAAGGCCGGGACCTTTTGACTCCTGCACATTGTTGTTGACCTGGTTCCCACACCAGCCACTTATCCTCCTCCTCCAACTCTTCCTCCATGTAGATACTCCTGTCCCCAGAAGCAGCAGGACAGAGTCTCACTCCCACTCCCCTTCCTCGTTGTCAGAGCTGATCAGCCAGGGCTAGAGTAGCCACACAGCCAATCACTTGCTAAAGTGAATCAAGCAGCAAACGTTTCCCCACCAACTCCAACTGGTCAAGGTGATCAGCAGCAATGGCCGCAACATTGTGGAGGTGCTGAACATGGAAAGGAATAAACACATGTTCCCTAGTAATGCAAATCTTTTTTTAAAAGTACTATGGCTTGTGCAAGGTACTGGCAATGTTCAGGAGACTGTCCTTCCATTTCAGACATTCTTATGTATCAAAAACCATACTCCTGGACTTGCAGCGACAGAATGGTCTGCCATTACACTTCTTAATAGGCAATATTCCAACTCACTGGAATTCCACATTGCACATTGCTGTACGGACAGCGTAAAGCCGTGAATGATTTTATCATGCTCCAGACTGCCTTAGCAGTGTGCATGTGTTGTTTTGAGGTCAGGGTGTGGCGGCTCACCTGAGACGCCTGTCGCAAGCTGAAACCTTTCGAAGAGAGCAAACTCTTGTTCATCGGGAATTCAAAATCTTTCAGCAGGTTTAAAAATCATCATTTGCAGACGACAGATCATGGTGTTGTCACGGCCACGGTTATGGTCGTGACTCCTTGGGAGTCGCATACAGTTGCCCGCGGTTTTGGTTGTTGTGTCAACCGCAGCTGAGGCATTATGTAGTTGGCCTCGGTGCGGTTGCCGCGGACAACAGCCTTGTGTGCGGTTCCCGGGGAGTTGTTTTGGATGCACGTTTGTATGTCTGTTGTGCACTGTGTTTTATGTTTGTGTGCGCACGGACATCATTCCTCGCACTGTGGTTACCCGTGGCAACCTTAGGAAGGAGATTAACCCTTCCAACACCAGGGAAGGGAAAACACAACTTAAGGGGACGTGCACACAATAACATAAACACGGTGCACACAACACACACACCTAACAGAAGGTTGCTAGGTGTGAACGCATGCCAGGGCAGCAAGCTACCTAGCGACGCTCAGGCTGCTCTGCTGCTAAAAACACTGGTTGCCCGCGGCAACCACAAGTGAGGCCACAGACAAGCGGCCCTCACCCGTGGTTGAACGCCCATACAAAACCGCAGGCAACCGCATGCGGTAAAGGAGTCACGGTCATGGGCATGGCCGTGACAGGTGTCTAATCACGATCTGCTGCTGGAAAACAATGCTTCAGTATATGGAAGAGCTATGGTATAACGATTGTTCCTCCATATACTGAAGAGGAGATCACTGCATGTAATAGTAGCGGTCTCCTCCGCTGACTAGCAGGCGATAGCCAGGAGGAACACTTCGCTCCCAACAATCGCCTGCCTGATCTGGCTGTTTAATATAGCCTTTTAAAGAAATTAATGTCAACATCCCCATCTAGGACAAATAAATGGTTAACACTTCCCAGACTTCCTCCGTACATGTATGGCAGAAGTCTGGTCTTTAAAAAACAGCAGACACACGCAGCTTATGTGTACGATCAAGCATTTAACCCCTTAGATGCCATGGACAGATGTGACTGGGCTGATAAGGCCAGAAGCGTGTAAGACAGCTAGGAGCTGGCATAAATTTAGAAGTGGCGGTAGATACACGGAAGTTATAACTCCTGCGGATCAACCGCCAGTGCAGGGGCATATGAACACCGATGTCTAAAATGTCTAAAACATATTTATTCCATAGTGTAACGGGAAAAAAAATAGTCGATTCGCAATTTTTTTCATTTCACCTGCCCCCCAAAATGGAATAAAACGTGATCAAAAAGTTATATATAAACCTACATATCATCCCATGAAAAATGAGCCCCCAAACAACTCCGTAGACTAACTAAAAGTTAAGGGGATCAGACTATCACAATGAATTTATATATTTTTTTTCCATTTTAAAGCACAAGAAAAACTATATAATGTGGTATTGTTGTACTCATACAGACCCAGAGAATGAAGAGCAGAGGTCCATTTTACTGCATAAGGAATGCTGTAAAAACAAATTCATAAAACTGTGGCGTAATTGTATGTTTTTTTTACAATTCCACCACATTTGGATTTTTTTTCAGCTTCCCGCTGCATTGTATGCAACAGTAAATGGTGTTATTAGAAAGCACAACTTGTCCCGCAATCCTCCTAACAAGAATTCTGAGAGGTCTGGTCACCACCAGTGCTGAGCTTGATCAGGAATGGCTGCAGGCAGGTGTGAGTGCATCTGCATGCACAGTGAGACGAAGGCTTTTGAAGGTTGGCCTGGTGATAAGAAGGACAGCAAATAAGTCACTTCTGTCCAAGAGAAACGTCAAGGACAGACTGACGTTCTGCAGGAAGTTCAGGGATTGGACTGCTGAGTACTGGGATAAAGTTATTTTCTCCAATGACTCCACCTTCAGATTGTTTGAGACATCTGGATAAATAATTGTCCGGAGAAGAGAAGGAAGGGCTACCATGAATCCTGTGTCATGTCAACAGTAAAGCATCCTGAGACCATTCATGTGTGGACTAACTTATATTCCAAGGGAATGGGCTCACTCACAATTTCAGTTAACAGTGAATAAAGAATAGTATAAAAACCTCCTCCAAGATCAACTTATCCCAACGATCCATGAGAAATTTAGTCATGAACAATGCTTTTTTTCCAGCATGATGGAGTACCATATCACAAGACACAAGTGCTAACTAAGTGGCTTATTGAACAAAACATAAAAAATGTTGGTCAATTGTCAGAAAACTCCCCAGATCCTAATCTCATTGAGAACCTGTGGTCAATCCTGAAAAAGCAGTTGGACAAACAAAGGCATAACAATTTTGATAAACTCCATGCACTGATTAGGCAAGAATGGCTTGCCATCAGTCAGGATTTGACCCAGAAGCTAATATCCAGAAAACCAGGGTGAATTGCAGAGGTCTTGAAAAAGAAAGGTCAATACTGGAAATATTGAGTTGTTACATAAACTTGATATATTTATCAATAATTTGGGTTGAAATTGTGGCCTGATACTACAGATTTTGGGGGTCTACACTGTTATTTTACATAAATATTTCCATTCATCCTTGATTTTGTGATTGGGGTTAAATTGCAGCCTAATACTACTGTTTTTGGGGCATTCATGTTCTTTTATACATAAGTAAATCCATTCATCCTTGATTCTGGGGTGAAATTGTGGCCTGATACTACTGTTCTTTTTAAATAGTGACGTCAACATAAACTTACTGCTGACAGCCTCTCCACTCTGTCAGGTGGACACTACTTGTCTCAGCGTGTAACAGAACAGGTTCTGTAGAAATCTATGTGGAATCAGCTGACGATGGTGTATAAGGAGTGCACTCTTTCACTCTATATTAGAATCTTGGGGGACTGTATGGTTCTTTATACCTGACGCTAACATTGACCTATAAGGCTGAGTTCACATTTGAGTTATTTGGTCAGTTTTGGCCCCGTAACTGCCCATAGTGAAATGTGAAGTGATTCTAAGAGTGCCACCTGTCAACTGCCTCTATAATCAATCAGTATACCCCCATGTGTTTTCAACACCAGGCTGACTCAGAGTTTCACTTTGGCTCAGTATTCACAATCTTCGCGTATTATTCAGCCGTGTATCATTTTAAGCATATTTTAATAGATGAGAAGAATACTACTCGCACTTCTGAAGAACCTTCGGTACTTTCATTACTTTATTCTCCAAATTTAAAAATGTTGCATGGCTCGTAGGCCCATATGTTCAGAGAACGCCAAGTTGTAGCACGTACATTCAAGCGCAACATTTCGTGGTCACGCCACCTTAATTATGCGTGAAAGTCAGGTGTAACCAACAACCTTAAATATTCTAAGGTATGGGTGTGGTTTGTCTCAGGTTTCAATCCTTAAAAACATTTGTTTAGTTACACAATGACTATATCACAAAAATACTTTAAAATTACAGATGTAATTAAACCCGTTTGGTTTCAATGTTTCCATTTTGTAATCCATCTAATTTCATGTTGCAATAATCTACATTTATTATCTTCAGGAGTTACTCTATTTTCTAATATCACCCATTTTATTTCGTTCCATTTATGTTTCCTTTCCTGACAGTGTTGCAACAATGTAGACTCTTGATATTTATTTTTATCCTTTTCTTCTTTTTTTGCTATCTGTGGACTCCATATACAGTTGCAAGAAAAAGTATGTGAACCCTTTGGAATGATGTGGATTTCTGCACAAATTGGTCATAAAATGTGATCTGATCTTCATCTAAGTCACAACAATAGACAATCACAGTTTGCTTAAACTAATAACACGCAAAGAATTAAATGTTACCATGTTTTTATTGAACACACCGTGTAAACATTCACAGTGCAGGTGGGAAAAGTATGTGAACCCCTAGACTAATGACATCTCCAAGAGCTAATTGGAGTGAGGTGTCAGCCAACTGGAGTCCAATCAATGAGATTGGAGGTGTTGATAACAGCTGCCCTGCCCTATAAAAAACACACACAAGTTCTGGGTTTGCTTTTCACAAGGAGCATTGCCTGATGTGAATGATGCCTCACACAAAAGAGCTCTCAGAAGACGTACGATTAAGAATTGTTGACTTGCATAAAGCTGGAAAGGGTTATAAAAGTATCTCCAAAAGCCTTGCTGTTCATCATTCCACGGTAAGATAAATTGTCTATAAATGGAGAAAGTTCAGCATTGCTGCTACTCTCCCTAGGAGTGGCCGTCCTGTAAAGATGACTGCAAGAGCACAGCGCAGACTGCTCAATGAGGTGAAGCAGAATCCTAGAGTGTCAGCTAAAGACTTACAAAAGTCTCTGGCATATGCTAACATCCCTGTTAGCGAATCTACGATACGTAAAACACTAAACAAGGATGGATTTCATGGGAGGATGCCACAGAGGAAGCCACTGCTGTCCAAAAAAAACATTTCTGCATATTTACAGTTTTCACAAGAACACCTGGATGTTCCACAGCAGTACTGGCAAAATATTCTGTGGACAGATGAAACCAAAGTTGAGTTGTTTGGAAGAACCACACAACACTATGTGTGGAGAAAATCAGGCACAGCACACCAACATCAAAACCTTATCCCAAGTGTGAAGTATGGTGGTGGGGGCATCATGGTTTGGGGCTGCTTTGCTGCGTCAGGGCCGCTATCATCGAAGGAAAAATGAATTCACAAGTTTATCAAGACATTTTGCAGGAGAAATTAAGGCCATCTGTCCACCAGCTGAAGCGCAACAGAAGATGGGTGTTGCAACAGGACAACGACCCAAAGCATAGAAGTAACTCAACAACAGAATGGCTTAAACAGAAGAAAATACGCCTTCTGGAGTGGCCCAGTCAGAGTTCTGACCTCAATTGAGATGCTGTGGCATGACCTCAAGAAAGCGATTCACACCAGACATCCCAAGAATATTGCTGAACTGAAACAGTTCTGTAAAGAGGAATGGTCAAGAATTACTCCTGACCGTTGTGCAAGTCTGATCTACAGGAAATGTTTGGTTAAAGTTATTGCTTCCAAAGGAGGTTCAACCAGTTATTAAATCCAAGGGTTCACATACTTTTTCCACCTGCACTGTTAATGTGTCAAGGCTGAGGATGGGGCCAACCCTCAGCCGTGCGGTATCAGAAGATGGATGGTCAAAAGCATGGCCAGGACAGGAATAAGGGAGAAGGTCACCTCCTAAACATCCCTAATCCTGACCCTGTCTCCTAGCCATATGAGCCGACCCTGATGGTGGGAGGGCTCATACACTGGAACCTGATATTCCTGCTCGCCCTCAGGGTGGCCCTGGACTAGGAGCTGGGTAGACAGCCCGTTCCTGCTGGACACGGAGGAACAGGAGTCTAAAGTGGCCAAGCTACATAAAAAGGGGAACATGAACAGACATATGGCAGTGACAGGTAAGTGAGACTAGTACCACACTTACCTGCCACAGACACACCACCTGGAACCCACGTGCAAGTGCTGCTGTCCACAAACAACACAAAGGACACCGCACACACAGACATCACACAAGAACCCAGGAAACCATATTCTGCAATAAACAAAGACCAAACAAACATCTACTAAACACCATACATTTATGACCACAAGGGTGTCTCTCAGTGGCAGATGGTATAAACCAGGAGGGTGCCTCCAGCTTACAAACAAGGCTGGAGTACCTCTCAGCTTCAGGTCTCCACTGAGGCTAAATAGCCCATGTAGCCACACCCACACAGACACACTTAGTGCACACACACACACACTAGGAAGGAAGTTAACCCTTCCAACACCAGGGAAGGGAAGACTTCAACTTAAAGGGGAAGTGCACACAACACATATAACACCCCGTGCACACCGATAATAGGCACACCTATAAAAAGAGGTTGCCAGGTGCAACCGCATGCACAACATAGCTAGCTGCCACGATACAGCTCAGGCTGCTATGCTGCCACATAAATAATGTTGCCAGCGGCAACCACAGGTGAGGCCAATACTACAGCACTCACCTGTGATTGACAACCAGACCAAACCGCTGACAACCGCATGCGACCACAAGAGTCACGACCATAAGCATGGTCGTGACAGAATGTTTACATAGTGTGTTCAATAAAAACATGGTAACATTTAATTCTTTGTGTGTTATTAGTTTAAGCAGACTGTGATTGTCTATTGTGACTTAGATTAAGATCAGATCACATTTTATGACCAATTTGTGCAGAAATCCATATAATTCCAAAGGGTTCACATACTTGTTCTTGCAACTGTATCTCTTTATATTTGAATTATGTTCATTAAGCCTTATCCGTATCGCTCTTTGTTCTATTTACCACATGCTACAGGGGTATCTCATACCATAAATGAAGTTCTTAGTCGTACATGTGGCGTAGTGGTACATAGGAATTTCATATCCTTTCCTAAGGTGATTGACTGTATGTCCCTTTATAATTTGGTTACAGTTTATACATGATAGGCATGGAAATGCACCTCTTTTTCGTGTAGCAAGGAAAGATTGTCGCTCTTTCTTTTGTATTTTTATATCTCCCCTGATCAATTTATTGCCTATTGTTCACCCATTTCGATATGCAAAGCTAAGTCTTGATCTAAAAAGTCTTCCATATTTCTTATCATGTTGTAATATATCCCAATATTTATTGATAGTTTTTTAATAAATACATGGCATGGCAATCAAAAATGGCTATATATACTGGGTGATCTTTTACATTTTTATTAGTTTTCCTGACAAATAGAGTGTCTCTTGGAATTTGATCAAGTTCTTTTTCTACATTATCATTCATGTTTTTCAGATATCCTTGGTTTATGAACTTTTTAGTCAATACATTTTTTTGTCTTATATAATCTTGATTTGTTTTGGTTATATGTCTAGCTCGTATTAACTGGCTTTTTGCTATGCTTCTGAAAATTTGTGGGGTGTGATGGCTAGTATAGAGCAATAGATTATTTTGGTTGGTAGATTTAAAATTATAATATGGTATTGAAACCCCCTTTAACATCTATTATGATCACTACATCTAAAAACTGTATGGTGGTGGAATGGTAATGTAACTGAAATGTAATTGTTTCATGACATGAAATCAGGTATTCAATAAATGTCAATAGGGATTGTTCAGTATCTTTCCATAATAGGAAAATATTGTCCATATAGTGTAGCCATGTGGATGTAGTTTGTAGTTTTCTTGGACTAAAAATAAAATTTTCTTCATACATAGCCATAAAACTATTAGCGAAACTTGGTGCTACGAAGGACCCCATCGAAGTCCCTCGCAAATGTAAGTAATATGTGTCGTCAAATCAAAAATAATTTTTAGTTAGAACAAACTCTAAAAGGGTCATAAGAAAGGCTATTGTCCTGTTGTCTATCATTGCATCTTGCATAAGGATCTCCCTAACGCATTGGAGGCCTTCCTGCTGAGGGATATTAGTGTATAGACCCTGTACATCGAGAGTGTATAAGTATGTCACTCCTTCACTAGTTTCCTTATCTAGTCTCTCCAGAAAATCAGTAGTGTCTAAAAGACAACTGTCTATTAACCCCAACTGTCTATTAACTGTCTATTACAATGTCTATTAACCCCAAATTTGTTACAAGATGACGCCATATATCTCCAACGCTGGTATGCGATGAATAACAGACCATTAGATTTAATGTTATTAATTGTCAAACATCTATATTTGGTTAATGTTGATGCATGTAATGTTAGATTCATTTCTTTCTTTTTCAACATTTCCAATTTGTTTGGAAGGTCGACATTGCATTGCTGTCTTATATTTGATAATATAAGTCCTGCACATTCCGCCTGGGTCTGCAGGAAGGCCTCCAATGCGAGATTCTTATGCAAGATGTAATGATAGACAACAGGACAATAGCCTTTCTTATGACCGTTTTAGAGTTTGTTCTAACTAAAAATTATTTTAGATTTGATGACACATATTAATATTACTTACAACTGTGAGGGACTTCAATGGGGTCCTCCGCAGCACCATGTTTTGCTAATATTTTTATGCCTATGTATGAAAAATTCGATATTTTCGGTCCAGGAAAACTACAAACTACATCCACATGGCTACGCTATGTGGATGATATTTTACTATTATGGAAAGATACTGAACAATCCCTAATGACAATTATTGAATACCTGAATTCATGTCATGAAACAATTAAATTTCAGTTACATTACCATTCCACCACCATACAGTTTTTAGCTGTAGAAATCATAAAAGACGTTAAAGGGGGTTTCAATACAATATTATATTCTAAATCTACCGACCAAAATAATCTATTACTCTATACTAGCCATCACGCTCAACATATTTTCAAAAGCATACCAAAAAGCCAGTTAATACGAGCTAAACGTATAACCAAAACAAATCAAGATTTTATAAGACAAAAAAATGTATTGACTAAAAAGTTAATAAATCGAGGATATCGGAAAAACATGATTGATAATGTAGAAAAAGAAGTTGATCAAATTCCAAGAGACACTCTATTTGAAAGGAAAACTAATAAAAGATCGCCCAATATATATAGGCAGTTATGATCGCCAAGCAACATTGATTAAAAAAACTATCAATAAATATTGGGATACATTGAAACATGATAAGAAATATGGAAGACATTTTAGATCAAGACCTAACTTTGCATATCGAAAAGGGCGAACAATAGGCAATAAATTGATCAAGGGAGATATAAAAATACAAAAGAATGATCGACAATCTTTCCTTGCTATGCGAAAAAGAGATAGATTTCCATGCCTATCATGTATGAACTGTAACCAAATTATAAAGGGACATACAGTCAATCACCCTAGGAAAGGATATGAATTTCCTATGTACCCCTATGCCACATGTATGACTAAGAACTTCATTTATGGTCTGAGATGCCCCTGTAGCATGTGGAACATAGGACAAACCAAGAGAGAGATACGGATAAGGCTTAATAAGCATAAATAAAATATAAAGAGATATAGAATCCTGGTCACATGACCCTTAGCAACCAATAGAAGCTCGCAGGCCCTTAGTCTCCACATACACAGTTTTACACCAGATTTCCATAACAACCCAGTAATGTTTCTTCACTGCTGTAGGTCAGCTTTAAAGGGGCAGGGCACTGTGGATGACACTTTTAAGGGAGGGAAGTGCTGTGGAGTTTACGGTGAAGGGGCAGGTAGGGTGGCCATTCAGTCCACCCTCAAAAGATGGACTTAAAACCCCCACCCCCAGGCCCTGCTAAGCCATGCCCCTGATCCAGTTACGCCATGCCCCTCCAACTCCACAGCCAACGTGGAGGTAAATATCAACTTCTGTCAGCTGCAGGGGTGGGAGGGTTGGTGACTTTCTCCCTGCAGCTCATGCTCAGACAGTACAGTGCTGCTGTCTGAGAGTGAGCTGTTCTAAAGGACATCCCTGTGTCTGTCCATGCCCTGCACCGGACGGAGGGCAGGAAGTCTAAAAGCCAGACTGGCCACCCTAGGGGCAGGCTGCTGTGCAGGTCACTGTTATGGGGACGGTCCGCTATGGAGGTCAGTGTTAAGGGGCAGATTGCTGTAGAGGCCACTATTAAGTGGACGGGGTGTTGTGGAAATCACTGTTAAGGAGATGGGATACTGTAGAGCTCACTAATAAAGGGGCGGCCGCTGTGGAGGTCACTGTTAAAGGGGAAAGCTGCTGGGAAGGTAACTGTTAAGGGGACGGGATGCTGTGGACGTCATTGTTAAAAGGGGTGGGCTGCTGTGGAGGTCAATGTTAAGGGGGCGAGATGCTGTGGAGGTCACTGTTAAAGGAGCTAACGCTGTGGAGGTCTCTGTTAAGGGGGCAGGGAACTTTGAAAGTCATAGTTAAGGGGACAGTCCGGTATGGAGGTCAGTGTAAAGTGTCAGGGTGCTGTAGAGGACACTGTTAAGGGGCGGGGTGTTGTGGAGGTCACATTTTAAGGTAATTGAGCACTGTGGAGGTCACTGTAAGGGGGGGAGGTATTGTTGAAATCACTGTTGGGGTATTGTGGAGGTCATTAATAAAGGGATCGACCGCTGCAGAGGTCACTGTTAAAGGGGAGGGTGCTGTGGATGTTACAGTTAATAGGGCAGGCTGCTGTGGAGGTTACTGGTAAAGAGATGGGGTACTGTAGATGTCACTGTTATAGTGGATATTGTCAATATCTTTTAATGACACACACACAAACATTAAATGAAAAAGATGGGACTGATAGCCAAGTGGTGATACTCACCTTTTTCTGTGTCCTGCTCTGCCCTAGCATTTAAAACGGGAACACTTCTAGTCAGAAGCCTCTGCCTAGCAGTGTAAAAAATATAAGCAAACAGCAAATGCTCTGATGCTCACATCAGGTGAAAAAGGGGATATGTCTGGGTTCAGAGCTTGAGTCTCTGATGAGCACTTTTCTTCACCCGCCTACTGAAGAAACCACCAACCAGCAGCAGGACATGGAGCAGATCCTGAACCAGCAGGTGTGGCATACTTGGACTGCACCCTCTCACCCCAAATCCAAGATCCCCTGGACTACTGGACAGCCAAACTTGATTTGTGGCCACACAAGTGACAGGAGAGGAGCAGGAGGAACATGAGGAGCTAGAGGGAAATGAGGAAGACCAGACAGAAGACCCGACACACTGTGGCAGTATCCAGTGGAGATGGAGGCAAGGAGTCCCTCCGAGTCCCTTGCGCAAATGGCCAGCTGCATGCTGAGTTGCTTGCATACTGACAGCCACATTATCATCATTCAGCAGAGGGATGACTACTGGCTCTCCACCATGTTAGACCCTCGTTACAGGTCCAAAATGGAGGCCTTTTTTCCACCTGTTGAGAGAGAGGAAAAACTGAACTACTATCAAGACATCCTATGTAGTCAGTTGGCCGCTACCTATGTGTGCCATCGCCCATCCTCAGGAAGGTCTGACCGGGGGGCCCTCTGCACTCATGTTCCACTGCCATGGCTGTTGGAGGGGGGGGAGCAGCACTAGCTCCATCAGCCGCACATGAACCAACAGGTGGCATACTTGGAGTGCACCCTGCAACCCCACATCCAAGACCCCCTGGACTACCGGGCAGACAAACTAGATTTTTGACTGAGTTTGCCCTGAACAAGCTTTCATGCCCGGCCAGTAGTGTGGCATTAGAGCGGGTGTTTAGTGCGGCGGGCAGCGTAGTTACCCCAAAGAGAATTAGCTTTTCAACACAAAATCTTGAGAGACTAAGGTTTATAAAGATGAATTAGGTATGAAACAACCGGGATTTCCAGACACTGATGCCTGATGCAATGGACTACATCATTCTGACATTAATGAGCTTACTGTAGTGTGCTGCCACACCAGAACATTGTGACAAATGGCCTGTTACTTCTGCCCATGTGTGGCAGCCACTATTCTCATGATGTCACACGCCTGATGTCACATTCCTGCTGGTTCTACTGCCATTTGCTCCTGTAATCTGCCACTATCTTGTGCTGTTACTGCCACTGTTGTTGCCCCCTGCCCACACCCTTTTGTGGGGCTACTATTTTGACTCCTCATCCTATTGCCACCCTAACTAGTCTGTTACAGGGCCACTAGTTTCACTGTTTGGCCGTTTTCACATCACTGTTTATTTTTCCATTCTTCTGATCCATCAGAAGAACACAAACATAACAAAAAATGGGTCATGTTGTTTGAGCGTCCATAAGGCCTCTATCACATGGTCAGTATTTTGCATCAGGATTTGATCATGAATTGAAAGTCAAAAGAAGAACGGGTCCAAAACACAGACAGGCAGGCAAATATTTCCATCACATGTTATCTCTGTTTTGGACCCACCCCTGTGTTTGCCTTAGAAATACTGATCAAATGCTGACAGTTTAATTGCAGGTGCTGAAACTACAGGATCCGCTTGTTTTGGCCTGTTCTTCTGATGGTTCAAACGAACGGAAAAATAAACAGTGATGTGAATGCAGCCATACTGCTGACACCCTCCCCACTGTCATGGGGCCACTACTTGGGGGACTGAGTGGTTAAGTCCACACAGATAAATTAGAACTGACTCTAGCATTGACTTGCTGAGTTCTCACTTCTGTTATTTGGTCAGTTATTTCTGGAGATGATCGAATTTCTCATAAATTTTCTGAAAAGACTAGATTCGATCCAAATTTATTTGTGACAAATCACGTTAAAAAAACAGCTATTTCCTGGCTGCAGAGAGCCTATGTAGTGGTGTAGAACACTGTGCCTTGCATTAACCCACATAGGGAGTCTGCTGTGGTAGTGAAACAATACTGTGAATCAGTATGACATGCAGATAATAGGTGTCGCTCTTAGAATCACTGCAATCACTTATTTGGGCAGTTACGGTGCCAAAACTGACCTAATAACTCAAGTGGGAAATCAGCCTTATGAATTCGATGTTAGAATCAAGAAGAAGCCCACTCCTTTTACACTGTGATCAGCTTATTCCACATAGATGTCTTCAGAACCTGTTCTATTAAACGCTTATACAAGTAAAAACGCCCCGACAGAGTGAAGAGGGTGTCAGCAGTAGGTTTGTGTTGACGTCACTGATTATTTTGCCCATCCTCTGATCCGTCAGAATAATAACCCCCAAAAAAATTGATCTGTCTGTTGAGCATCCGCCTTCACTCGGTCAGCATTTTGTCAGTAATCCATCAGTATTGCTAATGCAAAAAAAAACAGAAGTGGATCCAAAACAGAGATGACATGTGAATAGAATATTTGCATGTCTTCTGTGTTTTGTACCCACTCCTGATTTTGTCTACCAAATCATAAGCCAATTCTGATAGGACCATACAAGCCTTACAGCTGCTACATAGACAGAATCCATTGTGTGTCTCATTTTTCCTTCCTTCTGACAGATCAGAAGAAGGGTCAAATAAATGATGATGTCAACCAGGCCAAAAAGGCAAAATAGTGGCTCAGTCATGAAGTGGGGAGGGTGGGAACAGCATGAGAATTCCACAGAGTGGCCCAATGACATAGTGGTGAGATGGCAGCAGCATGAGGAGACCACACTCAATTTGTTTCAGTGCAGGACCACTCTGCTCCTACTTCTCTGCTGGTATCACGCTTCACTTGAGACCACGATCCTCACATATATCCTGGTATTAATCCGTCAATCAAAGGATATCTTGGTCCCAATTCACTTTCTGTGAAAGCCAAATCAGCGCAAAATTATACCACCAATCAAAATTATATTAAAAGGTTTTATTATATTCACAAACAGAGCCAGTAAATGTGAGATATCAAGTGTGCACAGACTAACTGAAAGCTGAACAAGCTAAGAGGGAGGAATTGGTCTCTGAAAGACCCCAGAGAGTGATCACTTCTAATAATTTGGAGAAAGACCCAAATAAGAAACAGTTTGTGTGTGTCACTGTAAAGTCTGATGCTTGCTCTCTGAAGAAAGCTGTCCTGGTGTCCTTTCAAAGTGGATATATATATATTCATACAGACTGACAAACCCATCTACACCCCAGGATCTACAGGAAATCGCATTGCTAGTTGATATCAAGACCATGTACCGGGGTTGCATCTGAGAAGTTGAAATATCTCCGTGAAGACCTTCTGTTTGTGAAGTATTCCTCATTCAAGCGTAGCGCGGACCCATATGTATGTACTTTCTGTTGATTTTATTGGAGAAGGGACTTACTCCGACGCGATTGGGACTGCTGCTTATTTCACATTCCTGAGATCACACATAAATTGTATTTTTGTTTCTAAGTAAATGCACTTATCACAAAACCATATCAGTACTCCTTAGTTCACCTGACCTAGGTTTCGCTTTCGCTTCATCAGGGGCGCTTACATTGCTCACCTTGATGCAATCAATTTATTTAGTCGAGAGTGACCTTTTCGCTCCACCCATATCAAATATATATTTCCAAAATAAAACTTATTCAAACATAAACAATCTTTGTCTATAATAAAAATACCCCTATTCAAATAAATACATATACATCCACTTTTTACTTCATAGATAAATCTAAAAAAATATCTGCTCCCATTCAAAGGTTATTCCGATGACATGTTTTCATCCAACCACTAGTACGTTACACACCTTCTTCATTCATAAAATTGAACGCTTAGTTACACACTTTTCATTTACAGTTCGATCACGTGAAGAACATATATTGGTTACAAAACAACACGTAATCTCTGCTTCGCCCTGTAGCTCCTCTGGCTGCTCCTGCTCCTCCTGCTCTTCCTCTCCTGTCATCTGTGTCAAAAAACCACCCATTTCTCTACACATTGCTTGTGCTCGAATGTCCTCTTCCTCCTCTAATTCTGCTCCCATAGGGCTTATGTGGCTGTGAGATGTAGTCGCCACGTCTCCTGTCCCCTGCCCAGCAAGATTTAGCAGCATCTGTTCCAGGACATGAATCAGTGGAATTACGTTGTTCATACTGTAGTCCTGACAAATAAAGTGGCAACCTCAAAAGGCCTGAGCAAATGGCATGTGTCACGCATGAGCTGCCACTGGCTAACATCGAAGTTACACAGGGGAATACCTCTGTCCACCTGCATCATCAAGAAATCATTTATGCCCTTTCTCTATAGCTACAGTCGGTCCAACATATGAAAGGGGAGAATTCCAACGGGTAGAAACATTGCATATCAGCCTATGTTGGGGGATGCCGTTCTGCCGCTGCAGCTCAAGGAGGGTGTGCTTTGCGGTGTACAAATGACTGAAATGCATGCAAAGTTTCCTGTCCATTTTCAGGATGTCTTGCGGATGGGCAGAGGACTTCAGGAACTGCTTGACAACCAGATTTAACATGTGCACCATGCAGGGCACATGGCTAAGCCCTCCTTGACACAGCGCCGACACCATGTTCTGCCTGTTATCGGTCACCATGGTTCAGATTTTGAGGAGAAAGCCAGGATTTGATTTCTTGATGAAGGATGCGGAGCAGTTCCTCCCCTGTGTGACTCCGGTGCAGAACCTAGGTGCAGAACAGCATGACACCGCCGTGCCCTGCACATGTGGTATGCTGGTGGGGCACTATGAATTTTCCGTGCAGTGGAGGCAGAAGACATGGTGCAGGATTAACGGCGTGAAAACGTGGAGGCGGATGCGGTGTCACCTGGCTAAGTTGCTGATGTGGGCCGTAAAGGACATATATTGTCTTTTCCGTAGTTACAGCTCCACATGTCGGTGCTGCCGTGCACTTTGACGGACACGACAGGGTTAAGGACTGGCCCACCTTCTGTTGTACATATTTGTGCAAGGCTGGTGCTGTCTTTTTGGCAAAAAGATGACGGCTTGGGACTCTCCACCTCGGCTCGGCACAAGCCATCAGTTCTCTAAATGGTGCAGAGTCCACCACTTGGAAAGGGAGGGACTGCAGCACCAGCAACTTGGCCAGGAGCACGTTCAGCTTCTGCACCATTGGATGAGTGCACGCATACTGTTGTCTCTTGGAAATCGCTTCGGTGATCGATTGCTGACAGAATGACTGATGAAGCGTAGGAGGGCGAGGAGCAGGAGCATCAGAACCGGTAGATGATGAGAAGGACAGACAGCTCCCTTTTGGCTGAGGTGGTGGAGACTTCACTGCCTGAAAACGGGTGCGTGCCACTGGATGATGCAGCGGTTGCTGCGGCAGGCTTGATCACCACATTGGAGCCACGGTTCTCCCAGGCCACTTTATGATGACACTGCTTAACAAAAAGCTGCCACACCACCGAATAGGTAACTGTACCCCCAACACTGCGCACTGACTGCTACCGTCGATGCTTCCGTGAAACCCTGCACCACTACTTTCTGCAGGTAGGCTCCTGTGAAGCGGGTGGTCTACCCTGGGCACGTTTGGCTCCCGACCTCCCACTGCTGCCACCCTGCTGACTCCCGGCCACACTAGCGACTTACTGGCTCCGCCACTGCCTCATGGGCAAGCTGCCACCCTCTTCTCCCGATGATGATGAAACCCATAATTCACCTGGCTCCCAAGTGCGACCAGCTACATCATCATCGAGTACTGTCGGCACGTCACTGATGTCCCCCTCAACGGTCTCTGAGCCAGGAGCCTCGCAACACCATCTCCCACGCCACTCTCCTCATTACCACTTGCCCGCCTACCAGAGAAAGCTGCGGATGTCTCCTCCAGATCTTGGTTGGGCAGTAGCTGCTGACTTCAGCGAAGACGAGCTACGTGAGGACAAAGTTGAGCCGAGTCTACGGCATATAATACTTCTCGCGCTGAGGGAACGGAAAATGACAGAGGAAGGTTCAGGTGAGGTGGGGGCACAGGGCCTGCTCCCGGGACATTCCAACTAAGCTTCGTTGCAGAGAAACCCACCGACTCTTGGGGGGGTGTCTGATGTCACTTGCAACAAAATCGAAGACCGAGTCAACCATTCAAGCACTGCTGGGTTGCTGGTCAAGACATAACACTGGGAGATTAGGCCTTTGGCTGCGACTCCTGCTGCCACCCCCCCCCCCCCCCCCTTCTTCTGCTGCCTGCGACAGAATCATGTTGGCCACTGCCTGTTTCCTTTGAAGGGCCTGTCACTTGTCTGTCTGAAATACTGTAAAAGAATTAAATTAAAATAATACACCCATAAAAAGGCTGTAGTACAGCAATTAAGATATATACCGGTATATTTTTTTTTCTGATTAATAAACTCCCCCCCAAAAAAAAAAAAAACACAATTTATCACAGAACGGCAATTAGGACGTATTCTTTTTCCTATTTCTACACCCCAAAAAAAGAATTATAACAATCACAATTCACCGCAGAACGGCTAATTGGACGTGCGTATCTTTCATATTACTACACCACGTAAATGGCTATAGTACAATATAACTTCACCGCTGAATTTCAATTATGACATATATTTTCTCCTTTTTTTTCCTATTTCTACACCACAAAAAAAAATATAACAATCACAATTCACCGCAGAATGGGTGATGGGACGTACATATATCTTCTTTTTCTACACCACGTAAATGGCTGTAGTACAATGTAACTTCACCGCTGAATGCCAATTATGACATATTTTCTCCTCTTTTTTCCTATTTTTACACCCCAAATAAGAAATATAACAATCACAATTCACTGCAGAACGGGTGATGGAACGTACATCGTACATATATTTTATTTTTCTACACCACGTAAATGGCTGTAGTACAATGTAACTTCACTGCTGAACGGCACTTATGACATATATATATATATATATATATATATATATACATATATATACTAGCTGAAGGACCCGGCTTCGCTTTGGTATATGTCATCTTTAATCAACATTTCATATTTAATTTAATGTTTGTGTGTGTCGTTAAAAGTTATCGACAGTATCCACTATAACAGTGACATCTACAGTACCCTGGCCCCTTAACAGTGATGTCGACAGCCCCCCACCCCTTAACACTGACCCCCACAGTGCCACGTATCCTTAAAATGGGATGTCCACAGCAGCCCCCCTTAACTTTGACCTTCACAGCAGCCTGCCCCTTAACACTGACCATAGGTTACAGTCCCCTTAACTTTGACCTCCACCTTTCCAGGTCCCCTTAACAGAGACCTCCACAGCAGCCGCCCTTTTTTTAGTGACCTCCACAGTACCCCGTCTCCTTAACAGTGATTTCCAAAACACCCTGCCCCCTTAATAGCAGCCTCTACAGCAATCTTCCCCATAACACTGACCTCCATAGCGGACCGTCCCATTAATAGTGATATCCACAGCAGCCTGCCCCTAGGGTGGCCAGAGGTCCAGTTTTAGACAAGATATTCAGGCTTTCAGACTCCCTGTCCTCCGTCCGGCGCAGGGCCTGGATGGATACAGGATAGATACTACTAGATGTACTTTTGAACAGCTCACTCTCAGACAGCAACACTGTGCTGTCTGAGCGTGAGCTGCAGGGAGAAAGTCACCCTCCCACCCCTGCAGCTGACAGAAGTTGATTTTTTACCTTCATTTTTTCAATCCCCGTCGGCTGCAGAGTGTGAGGGGCGTGGCTTAACCTGGTCAAGGGCGTGGCTTAGTGGGACCTGGGTGTGGAGTTTTTAAGTCTGTTTTTTGAGGATGGCCTTAATGGCCACCCTACCTGCCCCCTGAACTGTGACCTCCACAGCACTCCGCTCCCTTAAGTGTCATCCACAGCGCCCTGCACCTTTAAAGTAAATCTGTCACATGTATTGCTGGAGCAAAGGCACATCTGGAAATAAGGTACTAAGTGCTATTAGGCTATGGCTTTACTTCAATAGCGATTATCCTGGTGACAGATTTCCTTTAAAGCTGACCTAGAGCAGTGAAGAAAAATGGTTGGGTTGTTATAGAAACCTGGTGTAAAACTGTGTGTATGTGGAGACTAAGGGCCTGCAAACTTCTATTGGCTGATAAGGGTTATGTGACCAGGCTTCTATTGGCTAATGCATTGTTTGGGAATATCTCAGGAACAGTACATCCTGAGACCTAGTCTAAAACCTTCCCAGACACCTAATGTACCGTACGTATGCCAAATTTTGTGATTGTAAATGTGACGGTGCGGATTCCTTTAGCGGACATACATACACACATACATACACTCAGCTTTGTACAAACCGGATTCCAAAAAAGTTGGGACACTAAACAAATTGTGAATAAAAACTGAATGCAATGATGTGGAGATGGCAAATGTCAATATTTTATTTGTAATAGAACGTAGATGAAAGATCAAATGTTTAATCCGAGTAAATGTATCATTTTAAAGGAAAAATACGTTGATTCAAAATTTCACGGTGTCAACAAATCCCCAAAAAGTTGGGACAAGTAGCAATAAGAGGCTGGAAAAAGTAAATTTGAGCATAACGAAGAGCTGGAAGACCAATTAACACTAATTAGGTCAATTGGCAACATGATTGGGTATAAAAAGAGCTTCTCAGAGTGGCAGTGTCTCTCAGAAGCCAAGATGGGTAGAGGATCACCAATTCCCACAATGTTGCGCAGAAAGATAGTGGAGCAATATCAGAAAGGTGTTACCCAGCTTAAAATTGCAAAGACTTTGCATCTATCATCATCAACTGTGCATAACATCATCCGAAGATTCAGAGAATCTGGAACAATCTCTGTGCGTAAGGGTCAAGGCCGTAAAACCATACTGGATGCCCGTGATCTCCGGGCCCTTAAACGACACTGCACCACAAACAGGAATGCTACTGTAAAGGAAATCACAGAATGGGCTCAGGAATACTTCCAGAAACCATTGTCAGTGAACACAATCCACCGTGCCATCCGCTGTTGCCAGCTGAAACTCTACAGTGCAAAGAAGAAGCCATTTCTAAGCAAGATCCACAAGCTAGGGCGTTTTCACTGGGCCAGAGATCATTTAAAATGGAGTGTGGCAAAATGGAAGACTGTTCTGTGGTCAGACGAGTCACGATTCAAAGTTCTTTTTGGAAATCTGGGAAGCCATGTCATCCGGACCAAAGAGGACAAGGACAACCCAAGTTGTTATCAACGCTCCGTTCAGAAGCCTGCATCTCTGATGGTATGGGGTTGCATGAGTGCGTGTGGCATGGGCAGCTTGCATGTCTGGAAAGGCACCATCAATGCAGAAAAATATATTCAGGTTCTAGAACAACATATGCTCCCATCCAGACGTCATCTCTTTCAGGGAAGACCCTGCATTTTTCAACAAGATAATGCCACACCACATTCTTCATCAATCACAACATCATGGCTGCGTAGGAGAAGGATCCGGGTACTGAAATGGCCAGTCTGCAGTCCAGATCTTTCACCTATAGAGAACATTTGGCGCATCATAAAGAGGAAGGTGCAACAAAGAAGGCCCAAGACGATTGAACAGTTAGAGGCCTGTATTAGACAAGAATGGGAGAGCATTCCTATTTCTAAACTTGAGAAACTGGTCTCCTCGGTCCCCAGACGTCTGTTTAGTGTTGTAAGAAGAAGGGGAGATGCCACACAGTGGTGAAAATGGCCTTGTCCCAACTTTTTGGGGGATTTGTTGACACCATGAAATTCTGATTCAACATATTTTTCCCTTAAAATGGTACATTTTCTCAGTTTAAACTTTTGTTCCGTGATTTATGTTCTATTTTGAATAAAATATTAGAAATTGGCACCTCCACATCATTGCATTCAGTTTTTATTCACGATTTGTATAGTGTCCCAACTTTTTTGGAATCCGGTTTGTATATTAGATATTTTATTTTCCTATTATACACCCCCATCCCCCCCCCCAAAAAAAAGGAAAACAATGCAAAATCAACGCAGGACGGCAAATAGGACGTACATATCTATCCTATTAATACACCCCGTAAATGGCTGTAGTACAATGTAACTTCACCACTGAACAGCAATTATGATATAATAATTACCCCCACCCAAAAAAAAAATAAACAATTTAAAATCAACTCAGAAAGTCTAAAAGGACGTACTTATCTTTCCTATTAATACACAATGGCTATATCACAGAACTTGCACCCCAATCAGTGAATTGGTGATGTATCATACAGTGCAAACAAACTACTGTAAAAGCAATTTGGATCCCCAATAAGTGCAGCAAGGTGTAATAGAATCACTCCTATTGCACCCTGTTTTCCTTTTATAGCGTAGATAATGCCTCCCTATCATTTCCCTATACCTTGACTAATCTTTCCCTCAACTTGTAAATCGTTTTTTCAGCACAATGAAGTCTTTTCTAGCACTGTGCCTAGCGCCGGCTGACCTCTCTCCCTGCACTAAGCAAACTGGAAAATGGCAGAGTCCAAAAGGGCTGAGGGCATTCATAGGGCTGTGACATCACATGGGCTGGCTGCTGATTGGCTGCATGCATGGAATTGTGGGTGATCCCTCATTCCCAGAGTTCTTTGCTCCATGTCCTAACATGTGCAGCAGCCATTTTAGGAAAAAAATTTCATGCGTTACCACGAAGCATGAGGAAATACACATTCGGTGTGAATCAAATTTTTCCCTGAAATTCGGATCGAATTCCACTTCATCAATTTTGATTCGCTCATCTCTAGTAATTTTTATCACTTTTTGTTAGGCAAATTCAGGAGCCAATTCTACTCTTGGATTGGCTATCATGAATAGATCTGCACCTGTTCTGTGGGCTTGACCCGCACCTGCTTTGGGCTGACAATAACTGAACAAATAAGTAATGTGTGAACTAAGCCTAATAGTGAAGCACCGTCATTCTATAGCTAACAGAAGGGATTCAAATGTTTGTGTTTGCACTGCTACAACATGGATTAAAATAACCTTTTTTTTCTTTTCTCCACTACCTTATTGGCACTGTCACCATGTGCTTATTTTGTTTCACTAAAGAATCATTGGAATACAGTACATGCAGGGGTGCCCAGAGTTTTATATATATTTTTTTTTGCTTTACTAAAGGATGCTGTGTTTTTTTTTTTTGTTTTTTGTTTTTTTGTTTAGCTAGGTCTAAGCTAGGAATGTTGGTAGCCTGTATGATGATGTGCATGTTCATATATGTGACCTGCCTGTTATTCTGAGACACAGTAACTCGCTAACAGAAAAGACTACCTATGAATGTTGTTGCACTGCATAAGCATGTACAGCAGGATACATTCTCCCTAAAGTTTAACTGCAGGCAGGGATAGACTTGATTTAATGTGCTTTGTAACAAATTCATTTGTAACAAAGCAAATTTTTGGGAGAAATTTGGCGAAGCAACAAAATTGAATTTTTGAACTTTGCTCATCTCTAGTCACTATGATTGCCTAATCAACTTGGTTCATTGGACAACACCTCCACTTTATATCTCTGTCAGAAACCCAAGCCTTGTTTGCCTACATTAAAGAAACCTGGAGAGTGGTTTTATTCACAAATGTTTATCTCCGGACAGAGCCGGATTAGTCTATTTAAGAAGATAGATGGGTCACTCTACCTTGCATAGATTACCACATTTTAAATAAGAAAACTGCAAAAAATAAATATCCACTACTAGAATTAGAATTTGACCCAGATCTGTGAAGTAGACTAATAAAACACAGATTTTATTACCCACAGAGTTCATTATGAATATTGGGTCACACTCTTTGGTTTCAAGAATACTCCAGTGGTTTTCCAATATTTCACGAATTACATCTTCCGGTATCTCCTCTATACCTATGTTGTCAACTACCTGGATGACGTCTTGATATTCTCGCCAGATATGGCTCTTCCTTTCTTGGGTTATATTGTATCAGATCAAGGCATACAAAGTGATACCAAAAAGTTGTAATTTACTGTATGTTAAACTGGCCACAGCCCACCAGTCTACAAGCTATCCAATACTTTATGGGCTTTGCAAATTACTACAGGCATTCCAATCCACATTTATCTACCTTGACAGCACCTATTTCTGTACTTACCTATGTACAAGGGGGCAAATGCCAAGGAGTGAAATCCTGAGGCAGATTCCAAGTCCTGTCTGCCCCTGTGCTTGGTTGCCCGCATCTCTCCAAAACAGTTCTGTCTGGAGGTGGACGCATCTCCAAATGGTAGCACGACAGAGAGTGCTGACCTGTGTATAGTGATTGGTTATATGTTCCTAATTTATTTTTAATTAATTGAATCAACGAAGACTGAAAATGTTTATATTACTTTCAACAGAGCAAGTAGAACAACCTATATCATTTGAGTGACTTGTCTAATTTAATGTTAATAATATATTAATGTTTAATGTGAATAATACTTTAATGTGAATAATACTTTAATGTGAATAATACTAATAGCATGCTTCATATTATATTCTGAAAACGCTATTTCTTCACATTACTGCATATACAATACTGCTGCCCCACTTTTCTTAGATCTAGAACTCTGCTATGATGGACTACTGTGAGTCATTTGACATCTGATGCAAAGGACCAGATGACTTGCTCTTTCATTCAGCATTATCATCATTCATTGTTGCAGCAGTCATAAGTACCTCTTCACAGCCTGAATTGTGGCTTTTCTATCATTTTCACACAATTAAACCTACAGTCATAAATAAAAGTCATGAAAGGAGAGTGGGAAATAAATGAGAATCGCTTACTGGTGTATTAAACCCATCATGAAATATTTACAGTCACACTTAGAGCCATCCATACAGTACATGTGCACTTAACACCTGCAGGCAACTGCTTTGGTAATTCATCAAATGCATAAACCAGGAGGTTCAAGTTGTAAAGGTCATGTTCTGAAAGGTAGGAGGCTCATGGGAATTAGAAACTAAAGGTACACTTAACACAGAAAATGTACATAAAACAAAAAGATAAAGAAATACTTGTCACACTTTCATCTTTTCGTGTCCTTTGGTTCTTTTGTCTTATATCCCAATTAAAAACTGAGTAAGGGTGGGTTTGCACTAGCGTTATGCCATTGTATTATAGGTTCCGTTTATAACGGAATATAACAGAATGGCCAGACGGAATACAAAACGGAAGCCTTTAAGAGCCATTCCGTTTTGCTCCGTCCTAATAGCAGTCTATGGGCAAGCATAACGGATCCATCTGGTGTCTGTTATGCAGAACGGAAACAGTGTCCTGTCGACAGGACATCCTATTTACCATTTTCTACACTTGTTTTAGCTGTAGACAAAGGTCTAAATATAAGACACCTAGGAGGCTGTCTTAGATTTAGAACTGGCGGATTATCAGCCGAAGTAATGAAGAAGCCTGCGCCTCTTTATAACTTCAGCGGAACCGCCACCAGCTTAGGGCTTATTAAGACAGGCGTCTAAAATGCCTGTCTTAATAAATCTGCCTCTATGTCTCTTGTTTAATTTTCATTCATTTTGTGGTTTAGTGTTCCTTTACAAGAGAACTGTGTAACTTTTGAAGATAATTTCACATGACTATTATACAATTGGTAGTCTCTCTAAAGCTTTGGTTTATGTCATATATTAGCAATAAATTATCTGTGGATCTCTTCAGCTGGACAAGATGGAATAGGTGCTCTTGGTCTAAGTGGCACACCCAGCCAAGAGCAAGTAATATATTATAAAAATGGATAGACCAGGCACTCAATATATGTTACTAAAATGAGATATTTATTCACACACTGATAAAAATTTATAAAATTCAATTAAACAAACTGTGACAATATGATATAACACTAACAATAAATATAGCAGCAATAATATATCAGTGCAGCACATGTGGCATAAGACAAATAGGTGATATAACGCATTCAAATAATGTTTGGATCCAAAATATATAACTCTGGAGTTGGGTTAATCACCATGGCAACATAGATGGTTCCTTATGGAGAAATAGCAGCATAGATAGTTCCTTCTAGGAAAATAGCAGCACAGGTGGTTCTTTATAAGGAATCGTAATAGTCACTCAATTCAGGAAATTTTGATAAAGACAATTCCGCACATAAAGCTGTTGAAAAAGTTAATAGTTCACCGATCCTTTCGGTTTTTGCAAACTGACCTCAGGTACAGAAGAATGAGCGCTCGTGGTGGCGTCCCACTCACTTGCGCAATATTACCTTGGTCTGGTTGCTTTGTTTCTCCAGGATATTACCTCCCCGATCGGTGAACAAGTCCGTGACAGCTGACTCTGAGTCCAGTATCGTCAGCGTGCTTGGTGGACTCACATGCGGTGCTTGCGGAGCTTGTGGAGCTTTGCTTCAGACGTCTGTTCGGATCCTACGGAAGGTTCTAGGGAAGATTTTTTCCAGCATGCCGGTACAAGGTTCGTCCCATACGCGTTTCGGGGGTGTGCCCCTTCCTCAGTGGTAACGTGTCATATATAGTATTATTCTCACAGTTTACTATGCAGATTGATGCAATTTCCGAAAGAAAGTCAAGTGTGGCCATTTGTCTATAAAAAACGCAAACTCTCTTTCTAATTTTGAACAATACCTTTAAGGCAAGGATGAGAAATGTATGGTTTACCATATACTGTATAATGGTGGTGGGAGGGCAGGACACAGAGGAATTGGTACTGAATTCTTCATTACTGCTTATTTTTCAAGATAAGGATGTATTCCCATATAACCTCTTTATAAAACAGATTTTTGTACAAATGTTTAATATAGTCAGTGTAAAAAATATATGTATTTGTCATTTGTCAAACTGGTGTAAAGTAGAATTGGCTGAGTTGCCCATAGAAATCAATCAGATTCTAACTTTTTGGACAGCTCCTTTGAAAAACGAAAAATATTAAGTCAAAAGATAACTGACCAACAGTAGTATCAAATGGTAAAAAAAAAAAAAAAGATGTATAGATAGAAGCAAACAGAGGTTAATTGATACCACAATTTAGCAAAACGTTTGTGAAACATGTCCAGCAACTGGGCCGCAGGGGTGAAATGTGTGAGTGTGGTGGCCTGACGGGGGTAATAGTTGGTACTCACATTTTTGAAGCTCACTGGGCCAGCATGCAGTAATGGGAAGAATAACACCGGATTCCCTCGGGGAACACTTTGGGGTTGAGGAATCTCTTGCCAGATGTTGGTTGAGGTGCCCTTGATGTTACCGGGTTTTTAGGTGCAAGGAAGGCAGGCCCCTGAGGTTCATGATGCCAGCATCCTTGGGTACAAAGGAGGTGTAGATATGAAGAGGAGTCAGTTTGTATAAATAACTGGAGCATTTATTGGTAATCAATTGCCTTGAGGTAGATGTACAAGTTCATTGACATGGAAGAGGTAGTTGTAATCCATACAAAGTACATCACAGTTAGCTGTGGCTATAATCCTAGTAACAAGCTCTTGGTGAGGTATAGATTAGGTTCACACTCAGGCTGCGGTAACTTCTGGCTGACTATGTTCCAGGGGTGGAGAATACATCAATAAACTGTTTCAAATGGCCATTATTCATATATCTTGCCTTACTGGCTTACTCACTATTTCCATTGGCCACACTGTCCATAGAGGAATGCGGCTCTGCATACAGCTTGTACTTCATTGTAGAATTTGAACAGGCACCGTAAGCTAACTCCTGTCTCACATTGGTTGCTAATGGACTCCATAGACTGAGGCAACACTCTCACCTCCGCTAGTCTCTCCTCATACTCTCTAAATACACTGGGATTCTTCTATTCAGGCTTACCCTTGGTTTGCGCTCCACTCAGAGGGGTATCTCAATGTCAGTTAACTTCCTTTAGTTTCAGCCCTAGCTTTAATCTTCAATTTCCTTTATCTGTCCTCTTCAGTCTGGCTAAGGCATCTGACTTCTGTGGGTCTGATGCTAGAGGTAGCCTTCCTTAGCGGGGGGGCGAAACTTGCGCTGCCCTTGCTGTACTGCTCTAACTGCTGCTGCACTTCACTTCATCTGCACTGTTCTCCATTAAACTTCCTATATGCTGTTATATATACACTTCTCAAAAAAATAAAGGGAACACTTAAACAACACAATGTAACTCCAAGTCAATCACACTTCTGTGAAATCAAACTGTCCACTTAGGAAGCAACACTGAGTGACAATCAATTTCACATGCTGTTGTGCAAATGGGATAGACAACAGGTGGAAATTATAGGCAATTAGCAAGACACCCCCAATAAAGGAGTGGTTCTGCAGGTGGTGATCACAGACCACTTTTCAGTTCCTATGCTTCCTGGCTGATGTTTTGGTCACTTTTGAATGCTGGCGGTGCTTTCACTCTAGTGGTAGCATGAGACGGAGTCTACAACCCACACAAGTGGCTCAGGTAGTGCAGCTTATCCAGGATGGCACATCAATTCGAGCTGTGGCAAGAAGGTTTGCTGTGTCTGTCAGCGTAGTGTCCAGAGCATGGAGGCGCTACCAGGAGACAGGCCAGTACATCAGGAGACGTGGAGGAGGCCGTAGGAGGGAAACAACCCAGCAGCAGGACCGCTACCTCCGCCTTTGTGCAAGGAGGAACAGGAGGAGCACTGCCAGAGCCCTGCAAAATGACCTCCAGCAGGCCACAAATGTGCATGTGTCTGCTCAAACGGTCAGAAACAGACTCCATGAGGGTGATATGAGGGCCCGACGTCCACAGGTGGGGGTTGTGCTTACAGCCCAACACCGTGCAGGACGTTTGGCATTTGCCAGAGAACACCAAGATTGGCAAATTCGCCACTGGCGCCCTGTGCGCTTCACAGATGAAAGCAGGTTCACACTGAGCACATGTGACAGACGTGACAGAGTCTGGAGATGCCGTGGAGAACGTTCTGCCGCCTGCAACATCCTCCAGCATGACCGGTTTGGCATTGGGTCAGTAATGGTGTGGGGTGGCATTTCTTTGGAGGGCCGCACAGCCCTCCATGTGCTCGCCAGAGGTAGCCTGACTGCCATTAGGTACCGAGATGAGATCCTCAGACCCCTTGTGAGACCATATGCTGGTGCGGTTGGCCCTGGGTTCCTCCTAATGAAAGACAATGCTAGACCTCATGTGGCTGGAGTGTGTCAGCAGTTCCTGCAAGACGAAGGCATTGGTGCTATGGACTGGTCCGCCCGTTCCCCAGACCTGAATCCAATTGAGCACATCTGAGACATCATGTCTCGCTCTATCCACCAACGTCACGTTGCACCACAGACTGTCCAGGAGTTGGCAGATGCTTTAGTCCAGGTCTGGGAGGAGATCCCTCAGGAGACTGTCTGCCACCTCATCAGGAGCACGCACAGGCGTTGTAGAGAGGTCATACAGGCACGTGGAGGCCACACACACTACTGAGCCTCATTTTGACTTGTTTTAAGGACATTACATCAAAGTTGGATCAGCCTGTAGTGTGTTTTTCCACTTTAATTTTGAGTGTGACTCCAAATCCAGACCTCCATGGGTTGAAAAATTTGATTTCCATTTTTTAATTTTTGTGTGATTTTGTTGTCAGCACATTCAACTATGTAAAGAACAAAGTATTTCAGAAGAATATTTAATTAATTCAGATCTAGGATGTGTTATTTTTGTGTTCCCTTTATTTTTTTTGAGCAGTGTGTATATATATATATATATATATATATATATATATATACACACAACTAGCAACAGCACCACCTATTGGTAATTGATATGGTGTGGTGGTTTACCAGCCTGTTATAAGGAGTTACAGCAATATACATACATATAATAAAATAACATACTGCAAATACCCATAGGTATACAGGGCCTCACTATTGATAAGGAGCCATATAAGAACTGATCGGAACTCCACAATTTTGTTCAACTTCTCAGATGCTGCAGTCATTTTTGATTGCAACATCTGAGTGGCAAAATTTTGGGGATTGGAGTTGCCTCTATTCACAGTCACTGTGGCAGGCTGCAAGCTGTATTACACACCCAGCACCCTCTACGTATAGAGTGTCGAAGCCTGTGAGCCCGCACCATGCATACCCCGTGCATGCATGACAATTAAATACCAGCACTATTGTCTTTTTTGAAAATACTTGTGGAGCACATTTTCTTTAAACTCTGAATTGTGCCATTCTTCTGTCCGAGGAAGGTATGAATAAGTTGACATCTAAACATTACTATTCCCCTTGTCAATATACTGTGTCTCTGCAAAGTCTGATACTATCAACACAGATGAGCATTGTCCCTTAGGGCTCTTTCACACTTGCGTTGTTCTGTTCCGGCATAGAGTTCCGTCGTCGGGACTCTATGCCGGAAGAATCCTGATCAGGATTATCCCCATGCATTCTGAATGGAGATAAATCCGTTCAGGATGCATCAGGATGTCTTCAGTTCCGGAACGGAATGTTTTTTGGCCGGAGAAAATACTGCAGCATGCTGCGCTTTTTGCTCCGGTCAAAAATTCTGAACACTTGCCGCAAGGCCGGATTTGGAATTAATGCCCATTGAAAGGCATTACCGAATCTGACGTTTAGCTTTTTCTGAATGGTTACCATGGCTGCCAAGACGCTAAAGTCCTGGTTGCCATGGTAAAGTGTAGTGGGGAGCGGGGGAGCAGTATACTTACTGTCCGTGCGGCTCCCGGGGCGCTTCAGAGTGACGTCAGGGCGCCCCACGCGCATGGATGACATGTCGCATGGATCACGTCATCCATGTGCATGGGGCGCTCTGACATCATTCTGGAGCGCCCCGGGAGCCGCACGGACGGTAAGTATACTGCTCCCCCGCTCCCCACTACTACTATGGCAACCAGGACTTTAATAGCGTCCTGGGTGCCATAGTAACACTGAACGCATTTTGAAGACGGATCCGTCTTCAAATGCTTTCAGTTCACTTGCAGTGTTACGGATCCGGCGGGCACTTCCGGCAAATGGAGTACACAACGGATCCGGACAATGCAAGTGTGAAAGAGGCCTTAGGCAAGTGAGACTGCAGTGGCATTTTATTCTAAAATACTTTGGCATTGCAAGGAACAAATAAGACTAAATCTGTATTAGCTTTTGGTTTATTTTTTTCAGAAGAGTTTGAAATAAAATTCTACTACTATAGTAAAAGCAACAAAGTCTGTCACTGCAATCATTGGTCTCATAGCCCATAACTAATGATTAGTGGTTAGACACTCATGCAATAGATGCCAGAGTACAATGGATCTCATCACGAAAGTGTTGTACCTTCATTTTCAAAAACATGTTCTCATCATAAGACTTACCATCAAGAGAAGATTAGACCGGAAGCATACATATTTTGTTATAAGCGTTAAAGTAATGAAGCAACAGGTAGCGAGGGCTACAACTGATATCTTAATTTACAATACTATAGATAATTAAGTTATATACAATTTCTATGTGTTCATATATTGATGTGCCAAAAATGGAGAAATAATATTAGAAATCCTTCAGCACTTTATAAAAAAGAAAAACACAAACACAAGAAATCATTTTCCTTCATGGCTGAAAACAGCAACGCAACAAAAGAAAAATGTATAAAATGAATAAATAATTCTCAGTCCACCTCACACAGATAATACACAATGTGAATTATTTATTACTGTAAGCCAAGAAACTCAAATTGAAATTAATGCAAGAGATAGGTATCCGCAAATAGTCACACAGTGTTCAGGTATCCAATTTCTCTGTGCAAATTACAAGCGACAGGGGGAAATGATAAAATTACCGTGTCCCCCCAGCCATGGTGTTAGGTCTGGGTTTATAGTTGTGAAGGTGTGAAAAGATGTATAATCTTGTTTTCAACTCAATGTTGTACCACTTTACCGGAAACCAGAACAGAGGCCTTGAATAAGAAAAAGAAGAAAAGTGGAGGGAAATTAAATAAATCTAAGGAAAAGTTTCTGGTTGGTCTGAAGGGACTTCATATAAGCGGTGCTGAAGTTTTGCAAATTAGATTTGAAGAAAACAGTGAATTAAGTTCAATGTACCCCATAAGATTAGGATATATTCCCTTTCTGTTCTGAGTAGATCGCTGTAAAATCTGGTTCTCTGGAACAATTATTTGTTTTATGAAGCTTTTCATGAATATCTGAGAGTATACTGTCTGTAATTTACTTGATGAAATTCTCATTTGAATGGTTGCTGTGTTTACTAGTATCTGCTATCTTGTTGATTTTCAATAGTTTAAAAGTATGAAAAGATTTTTATTTCACTTTATTATATTACACTATTTGCAATATAAAGCAAAATTCTGTCTTTCAACAGAATTACCCAGTTGAAACACGAGTACAAAGAAAAGTAACTTTACAAATACCTTGCTTTTCTTTTTGTATCAATTGGAAGTTATCAAATTTTTATGTTTCTAGAGAGAGAGAATTTAAATAATAATTTTATTGACTTTTTTTGGACCAGGCATTGTTCTTTGCACTCCCATAATGCAGTTCTCTCTTTCTCTCTTATGATGAAGAACAATACTTCAATACATTAATATGGATCACTTTAATGAAGAGTATCTATAAGGTGCTAATAGTATTGTGCTTCAAGTAATAAACCACAAAATAAATCACAACCCTCTCTTTATGACACCAGGAGGTATGATTGGCTGAATAACTTGGTGTCAGCAGCCACTTGTTTAAGCATGCAAGTGACTTGGGTGCACATACGTAATTCATCTCAGGCAGTCTAAATACCAATGGAGTTTGAATGTGCACCTTGAATAGTTGCAAAGAGTTTGTGTGTGCTTCCTGTGTAAGAAATTGAATTAAATCACAATTAAGATGAAGATGAAGAAGAAAGATCACAAGACCTTGGTCAGGTCCCTCGTCAGTGGTAGCGAACCCGAACTGTATAGAATTTTGGGGTGTCCGTGACACGGACCCGAACATTTTTGTAAAAGTCCGGGTTCGGTGTTCGGCGCTTTCTTGCAAAGCAGCCAATCAACAAGCGTCATACTACTTGCCCCAAGAGGCCATCACAGCCTTGCCTACTATTGGCATGGCTGTGATTGGCCAGTGCAGCATGTGACCCAGCCTGTATATAAGCTTGGGTCACGTAGCGCTGCACGTCACTCTGCTGATTCAAGCATAGGGAGAGGTTGCTGCTGCGATGTTAGGGCGAGATTAGGCAGATTAACTCCTCCAAAAGACTTCATTCTGTGATCGATCTCCAGCTGTGGATCATTGAAGTGCTAATATCGACTTGCTCACTTTTTTTAGGCTGCCCAGAGCGTTTTTATATCACTTTTTTCTGGGGTGATCGGCGGCCATTTTGTGGCTTGTGGTGCGCCAGCACAAGCTATCACCAAGTGCTTTTAACCATCAATAGTGTGGTTATTTTTTGCTATATCCTACATCAGCTGCAGGCTGAGCCTGTGTCACCGAAGTGCATTTAACCATCAACAGTCTGGTTATTTTTTGGCCATATACTACATCAGGTGCAGGCTGAGCCTGTGTCACCGAAGTGCATTTAACCATCAACAGTGTGGTTAATTTTTGGCCATATACACGCTACCGTGCAGATACAAGTCTAATTCTGTGATTAAACGTATACCTGTCACACAGCGCAAAAAAAAATAGGCCTCACATTTCTATTCAACCAAATCTGTACTGTTTGAGCTGGTCAAGTTATTTGTAGTGACCGTAAAAGCACAGTTTTTGTTCTGGGTTGAAAAACTATTTCCAAATTTGCCATTCTCAAAATTGTGGTGAACGGGAACAATGAGGAAAACATCTAATAAGGGACGCGGACGTGGACATGGTCGTGGTGGTGTTAGTGGACCCTCTTGTGCTGGGAGAGGACGTGGCCGTTCTGCCACAGCCACACGTCCTAGTGAACCAACTACCTCAGGTCCCAGTAGCCAGCAGAATTTACAGCGATATTTGGTGGGGCCCAATGCCGTTCTAAGGATGGTAAGGCCTGAGCAGGTACAGGCATTAGTCAATTGGGTGGCCGACAGTGGATCCAGCACGTTCACATTATCTCCCACCCAGTCTTCTGCAGAAAGTGTCACGGCTGAGGATGGGGGAAACCCTCAGCCGTGTGCCGGGAGGAAGATGGTCGCTGCTTGACCAGGACAAACAGGATTAGGGAGCAGGTCACCTCCTACAGCATCCCTAACCTGACCCTAACTCCTATCTGCATGGGCCGACCTTGAAGGTAGGAGGACCCATGCGCAGGAACCTCGGATCCCTACTCGCCCTCCGCCGGTCCCTAGGCTAGAAGTCAGAGTAAAACATCCTGTTCCTTCTGGATCCAGAGGAACAGGAGTCTCACTGGCCAAGCTGCAAACAAGGGGAAACTAATGCAACCTGTGGCAATGGCAGGTACTTGTCACAAACATAACAGAGACCTACCACAGACAGCAAAGCCTGGAACCCATGTGGATGTACTGCCCACAGACAGCAGGACTCAGCACATAAACACACAACACATGGGAACCCAGGACCACAGGTGCAATAAAGAAACATAAAAGCAAACACATCTTCCAGACACCAAAGGACATATATTAGCTTATGACCAGAAGGTTGGCCCCCACTGGCAGTTGGTAAGTAACCAGGAGGATGTCTACAGCCAGCATGGCTGAAACACCCTCTCTGGCTACTGCCTACAACTGAGGCTATATAGGGCCAAGAGGCCACACCCAACAATCAGACACACCCCGTGACTCACACACACTGAAAGGGAGTTAATCCTTCCAAAACCACAGAAGGGAAAACATAACTTAAAGGGGAAGTGTCCAAACAATAAACACACTGTGGCTGTTGCCGCAGGCAACGACATGGGTGGCAAGCGTGTCCTGGGAGTCAGCCCGAAGGCCGGGACACTGCCACCACATGTACATCATACAACCAAACGTTGCCACGGACAGCCACAGTGCAGGGAAAATGTCAGTGCACACCAGACATAAACAAAGTGCACACAGACATACAAAAGTGCTAAAAATGTGCACATAACTCCAAGGAAACCGCACACATAGCTGTTGTCCGCGGCAACCGCACCTGAGGCCAACTACATTATGCCTCAAGCTGCGGTTGACACTACAACCCAAAACCGCGGGCAACAGTATGCGGCTCCCAAGGAGTCACGGCCATAACCGTGGCCGTGACAGAAAGCGCACAGATGGCGCATGAAAACCAAGCCCATCAGTCTGTCACATCACCCTTATGCATATCAGGAAAACTGTCTGAGCCTCAAGTTATGCAGCAGTCTCTTATGCTGTTTGAAGACTCTGCTGACAGGGTTTCCCAAGGGCATCCACCTAGCCCTTCCCCAGGGGTGGAAGAGATAGAATGCACTAACGCACAACCACTTATGTTTCCTGATGATGAGGACATGGGAATACCACCTCAGCACGTCTCTGATGATGACGAAACACAGGTGCCAACTGCTGCAGTGGAGTAAACACCTTAAAAACAAGGAAGTCACTCAGGCTCCCCCTGCTACCTCTTCTGCTGCTGCCGCCTCGGCCTCTTCTGCTGCTGCCGCCGCCTCGGCCTCTCTGCTGCTGCTGCCGCCGCCTCTTCCTCCGCCTCTGGAGGAACGTTGGCACCTGCCGCCCAGCAAACATGGGATGTACCACCAACACCACCACCTGCGTCACCAAGCATCTCAACCATGTCACACGGCAGCGTTCAGCTCTCCATCTCACAAACATTTGAGAGAAAGCGTAAATTCCCACCTAGCCACCCTCGATCCCTGGCCCTGAATGCCAGCATTTCTAAACTACTGGCCTATGAAATGCTGTCATTTAGGCTGGTGGACACACACAGCTTCAAACAGCTCATGTCGCTTGCTGTCCCACAGTATGTTGTCCCCAGCCGGCACTACTTCTCCAAGAGAGCCGTGCCTTCCCTGCACAAACAAGTGTCCGATAAAATCAAGTGTGCACTGCGCAACGCCATCTGTGGCAAGGTCCACCTAACCACAGATACGTGGACCAGTAAGCACGGCCAGGAACGCTATATCTCCCTAACTGCACACTGGGTAAATGTAGTGGCGGCTGGGCCCCAGGCGGAGAGCTGTTTGGCGCACGTCCTTCCGCCGCCAAGGATCGCAGGGCAACATTCTTTGCCTCCTGTCTCCTCCTCCTCCTACTCAGCTTCCTCCTCCTCTTCTTCCACCTGCTCATCCAGTCAGCCACACACCGTCACCACCAACTTCAGCACAGCCCGGGGTAAACGTTAGCAGGCCGTTCTGAAACTCATATGTTTGGGGGACAGGCCCCACACCGCACAGGAGTTGTGGGGGGGTATAGAACAACAGACCGACGAGTGGTTGCTGCCGGTGAGCCTCA
The DNA here is from genome assembly GCF_905171765.1 of Bufo bufo. Taxonomy (NCBI): domain Eukaryota; kingdom Metazoa; phylum Chordata; class Amphibia; order Anura; family Bufonidae; genus Bufo; species Bufo bufo. The sequence continues at coordinate 197,178,592 of NC_053391.1, read as the reverse complement.
AGCCCGGCCTGGTGGTGTGCGATAATGGGCGAAATCTCGTTGCAGCTCTGGGACTAGCCGGTTTGACGCACATACCTTGCCTGGTGCATGTGCTGAATTTGGTGGTGCAGAAGTTAATTCGCAACTACCCCGACATGTCAGAGCTGCTGCATAAAGTGCAGGCCGTCTGTTCGCGCTTCCGGCGTTCACACCCTGCCGCTTCTCGCCTGTCTGCGCTACAGCGTAACTTCGGCCTTCCCGCTCACCGCCTCATATGCGACATGCCCACCAGGTGGAACTCCACCTTGCACATGCTGGACAGACTGTGCGAGCAGCAGCAGGCCATAGTGGAGTTTCAGCTGCAGCACGCACGGGTCAGTCGCACTGCGGATCAGACCCACTTCACCACCAATGACTGGGCCTCCATGAGAGACCTGTGTGCCCTGTTGCGCTGTTTCGAGTACTCCAACAACATGGCCAGTGGCGATGACCCCATTATCAGAGTTACAATACCACTTCTATGTCTCCTTGAGAAAACACTTAGGGCGATGATGGAACAGGAGGTGGCCCAGGAGGAAGAGGAGGAAGAGGGGTCATTTTTAGCACTTTCAGGCCAGTCTCTTCGAAGTGACTCAGAGGGAGGTTTTTTGCAACAGCAGAGGCCAGGTACAAATGTGGCCAGACAGGGCCCACTACTGGAGGACGAGGAGGACGAGGATGAGGAGGAGGTGGAGGAGGATGAGGATGAAGCATGTTCACAGCGGGGTGGCACCCAAAGCAGCTCGGGCCTATCACTGGTGCGTGGCTGGGGGGAAACACAGGACGATGACGATACGCCTCCCACAGAGGACAGCTTGTCCTTACCTCTGGGCAGCCTGGCACACATGAGCGACTACATGCTGCAGTGCCTGCGCAACGACAGCAGAGTTGCCCACATTTTAATGTGTGCAGACTACTGGGTTGCCACCCTGCTGGATCCCCGGTACAAAGACAATGTTCCCACCTTACTTCCTACACTGGAGCGTGATAGGAAGATGCGCGAGTACAAGCGCACGTTGGTAGACGCGCTACTGAGAGCATTCCCAAATGTCACAGGGGAACCAGTGGAAGCCCAAGGCGAAGGCAGAGGAGGAGCAAGAGGTCGCCAACGCAGCTGTGTCACGGCCAGCTCCTCTGAGGGCAGGGTTAGCATGGCAGAGATGTGGAAAGGTTTTGTCACCACGCCACAGCTAACTGCACCACCACCTGATACGGAACGTGTTAGCAGGAGGCAACATTTCACTAACATGGTGGAACAGTACCTGTAAACACCCCTCCACATACTGACTGATGGTTCGGCCCCATTCAACTTCTGGGTCTCCAAATTGTCCACGTGGCCAGAGCTAGCCTTTTATGCCTTGGAGGTGCTGGCCTGCCCGGCGGCCAGAGTTTTGTCTGAACGTGTATTCAGCACGGCAGGGGGCGTCATTACAGACAAACGCAGCCGCCTGTCTACAGCCAATGTGGACAAGCTGACATTCATAAAAATGAACCAGGCATGGATACCACAGGACCTGTCCATCCCTTGTGCAGATTAGATATTAACTACCTCCCCTTAACAATATATTATTCTACTCCAGGACACTTCCTCATTCAATCCTATTTTTATTTTCATTTTACCATTATATTGCGGGGCAACCCAAAGTTGAATGAACCTCTCCTCTGTCTGGGTGCCGGGACCTTAATGTGTGACAGTGGCCTGTTCCAGTGGTGAGTGACGTGAAGCCTGATTCTCTGCTATGACATGAAGACTGATTCTGCGCTGACATAAGGCCAGATTCTCTGTTACGGGACCTCTCTCCTCTGCCTGGGTGCCTGGGCCTAAATATGTGACAGTGGCCTGTTCCAGTGGTGGGTGACGTGAAGCCTGATTCTCTGCTATGACATGAAGACAGATTCTGTGCTGACATAAGGCCAGATTCTCTATTACGGGACCTCTCTCCTCTTTCTGGGTGCCGGGGCCTAAATATGTGACAGTGGCCTGTTCCAGTGGTGGGTGACGTGAAGCCTGATTCTCTGCTATGACATGAAGACAGATTCTGTGCTGACATAAGGCCAGATTCTCTGTTACGGGACCTCTCTCATCTGCCTGGGTGTCGGGGCCTAAATGTGTGACAGTGGCCTGTTCCAGTGGTGGGTGACGTGAAGCCTGATTCTCTGCTATGACATGAAGACTGATTCTGTGCTGACATAAGGCCAGATTCTCTGTTACGGGACCTCTCTCCTCTGCCTGGGTGCCTGGGCCTAAATATGTGACAGTGGCCTGTTCCAGTGGTGGGTGACGTGAAGCCTGATTCTCTGCTATGACATGAAGACTGATTCTGTGCTGACATAAGGCCAGATTCTCTGTTACGGGACCTCTCTCCTCTGCCTGGGTGCCTGGGCCTAAATATGTGACAGTGGCCTGTTCCAGTGGTGGGTGACGTGAAGCCTGATTCTCTGCTATGACATGAAGACAGATTCTGTGCTGACATAAGGCCAGATTCTCTGCTACGGGACCTCTCTCCTCTGTCTGGGTGCCGAGGCCTAAATATGTGACAGTGGCCTGTTCCAGTGGTGGGTGACGTGAAGCCTGATTCTCTGCTATGACATGAATACAGATTCTGTGCTGACATAAGGCCAGATTCTCTGTTACGGGACCTCTCTCCTCTGCCTGGGTGCCTGGGCCTAAATATGTGACAGTGGCCTGTTCCAGTGGGGGGTGACGTGAAGCCTGATTCTCTGCTATGACATGAAGACAGATTCTGTGCTGACATAAGGCCAGATTCTCTGTTACGGGACCTCTCTCCTCTGCCTGGGTGCCTGGGCCTAAATATGTGACAGTGGCCTGTTCCAGTGGTGGGTGACGTGAAGCCTGATTCTCTGCTATGACATTAAGACAGATTCTGTGCTGACATAAGGCCAGATTCTCTGTTACAGGACCTCTCTCCTCTGCCTGGGTGCCTGGGCCTAAATATGTGACAGTGGCCTGTTCCAGTGGTGGGTGACGTGAAGCCTGATTCTCTGCTATGACATGAAGACAGATTCTGTGCTGACATAAGGCCAGATTCTCTGTTACGGGACCTCTCTCCTCTGTCTGGGTGCCGGGGCCTAAATATGTGACAGTGGCCTGTTCCAGTGGTGGGTGACGTGAAGCCTGATTCTCTGCTATGACATGAAGACTGATTCTGTGCTGACATAAGGCCAGATTCTCTGTTACGGGACCTCTCTCCTCTGCCTGGGCCTAAATATGTGACAGTGGCCTGTTCCAGTGGTGGGTGATGTGAAGCCTGATTCTCTGCTATGACATGAAGACTGAATCTGCGCTGACATAAGGCCAGATTCTCTGTCACGGGACCTCTCTCCTCTGCCTGGGTGCCGGGGCCTAAATGTGTGACAGTGGCCTGTTCCAGTGGTGGGTGACGTGAAGCCTGATTCTCTGCTATGACATGAAGACAGATTCTGTGCTGACATAAGACCAGATTCTCTGTTACGGGACCTCTCTCCTCTGTCTGGGTGTCGGGGCCTAAATATGTGACAGTGGCCTGTTCCAGTGGTGGGTGACGTGAAGCCTGATTCTCTGCTATGACATGAAGACAGATTCTGTGCTGACATAAGGCCAGATTCTCTGTTACAGGACCTCTCTCCTCTGCCTGGGTGCCTGGGCCTAAATGTGTGACAGTGGCCTGTTCCAGTGGTGGGTGACGTGAAGCCTGATTCTCTGCTATGACATGAAGACTGATTCTGCGCTGACATAAGGCCAGATTCTCTGTTACGGGACCTCTCTCCTCTGTCTGGGTGCCGGGGCCTAAATATGTGACAGTGGCCTGTTCCAGTGGTGGGTGACGTGAAGCCTGATTCTCTGCTATGACATGAAGACAGTTTCTCTGCTGACATAAGGCCAGATTCTCTGTTACGGGACCTCTCTCCTCTGCCTTGGGTGCCTGGGCCTAAATGTGTGACAGTGGCCTGTTCCAGTGGTTGGTAACGTGAAGCCTGATTCTCTACTATGACATGAAGACAGATTCTGTGCTGACATAAGGCCAGATTCTCTGTTACGGGCCTCTCTCCTCTGTCTGGGTGCCGGGGCCTAAATATGTGACAGTGGCCTGTTCCAGTGGTGGGTGATGTGAAGCCTGATTCTCTGCTTGACATGAAGACTGATTCTGCGCTGACATAAGGCCAGATTCTCTGTTACGGGACCTCTCTCCTCTGCCTGGGTGCCGGGGCCTAAATGTGTGACAGTGGCCTGTTCCAGTGGTGGGTGACGTGAAGCCTGATTCTCTGCTATGACATGAAGACAGATTCTGTGCTGACATAAGGCCAGATTCTCTGTTACGGGACCTCTCTCCTCTGTCTGGGTGCCGGGACCTAAATATGTGACAGTGGCCTGTTCCAGTGGTGGGTGACGTGAAGCCTGATTCTCTGCTATGACATGAAGACTGATTCTGTGCTGACATAAGGCCAGATTCTCTTATACGGGACCTCTCTCCTCTGCCTGGGTGCCTGGGCCTAAATATGTGACAGTGGCCTGTTCCAGTGGTGGGTGACGTGAAGCCTGATTCTCTGCTATGACATGAAGACTGATTCTCCGCTGACATAAGGCCAGATTCTCTGTTATTGGACCTCTCTCCTCTGCCTGGGTGCCGGGGCCTAAATGTGTGACAGTGGCCTGTTCCAGTGGTGGGTGACGTGAAGCCTGATTCTCTGCTATGACATGAAGACAGATTCTGTGCTGACATAAGGCCAGATTCTCTGTTACGGGACCTCTCTCCTCTGTCTGGGTGTCGGGGCCTAAATATGTGACAGTGGCCTGTTCCAGTGGTGGGTGACGTGAAGCCTGATTCTCTGCTATGACATAAAGACAGATTCTGCGCTGACATGAAGCCAGATTCTCTGCTATGGCATGAAGAGACTGATTCTCTGCTGACATGAAGCCAGATTCTTTGCTTTGGCATGAAGAGACTGATTCTCTGCTGACGTGAAGCCAGATTCTCTGCTATGGGACCTCTGTCCAATTGATATTGGTTAATTTTTATTTTTTTAATTTTAATTCATTTCCCTATTTACATTTGTTTGCAGGGGATTTACCTACATGTTGCTGCCTTTTGCAGCCCTCTAGCTCTTTCCTGGGCTGTTTTACAGCCTTTTTAGTGCCCAAAAGTTCGGGTCCCCATTGACTTCAATGGGGTTCGGGTTCGGGACGAAGTTCTTGTCGGGTTCGGATCCCGAACCCGAACATTTTCCGGGAAGTTTCGCAGAACTTCTCGAACCCGAACATCCAGGTGTTCGCTCAACTCTAGTCAGTGGGAGTACCAATAATGCCCTGCAGTCAGCCTCAGACAATTAGGAAGGACAATGTTGACATAGGTCATAGGCAGATCCCAAGCAAGGAAGCCAAGTGTATTGCAGACTTGTATATCACCAAGTGAAAATGGCCAAATGGTGCTCAATTAGCCATTTTCCCTTCCCCGTGTCATGTGGCTTGTTAGCTTTACAAGGTCTCAGTTGTGAATGGGGAGCAGATTTGGTGTTATCGCTCTCACACTCTCTCATATTGGTCACTGGAAGTTCAACATGGCACCTTATGGCAAAGAACTCTCTGAGGATCTGAAAAAAAGATTTGTCTCCCTACATAAAGATGGCCTAGGCTATAAGAAGATTGCCAACACCCTCAAACTGAGCTGCAGCACAGTGGCCAAAACCATACAGTGGTTTAACAAGACAGGTTCCACTCAGAATAGGCCTTGCCTATGGTTGAGTGCACATGCTCAGCGTCTTATCCAAAGGTTGTCATTTCAAAATAAATGTATGAGTGCTGTCAGCATTGCTGCAGAGATTAACCCTTTAAGGACTCAGCCCTATTTCACCTTAAGGACTTGGCCATTTTTTGCAAATCTGACCAGTGTCACTTTAAGTGCTGATAACTTTAAAACGCTTTGACTTATCCAGGCCATTCTGAGAATGTTTTTTTGTCACATAGTGTACTTCATGACACTGGTAAAATGAAGTTAAAAAAATTAATTTTTATTTATAAAAAAATACCAAATTTACCCAAAATTTGTAAAAAATGGCAAATTTCCAAGTTTCAATTTCTCTACTTCTATAATACATATTAATACCTCCAAAAATAGTTATTACTTTACATTCCCCATATGTCTACTTCATGTTTGGATTATTTTGGATTATTTTGGGAATGATATTTTATTTTTTGGGGATGTTACAAGGCTTAGAAGTTTAGAAGCAAAAACCCAATTTTTAGGGACCAGTTCAAGTCTGAAGTCACTTTGCGAGGCTTACATAATAGAAACCACCCAAAAATGACCCCATTCTAGAAACTACACCCCTCAAGGTATTCAAAACTGATTTTACAAACTTTGTTAACCCTTTAGGTGTTCCACAAGAGTTAATGGCAAATAGTGTTAAAATTTCAGAATTTAGATTTTTTGGCAAATTTTCCATTTTAATCCATTTGTTCCAGTAACAAAGCAATGGTTAACAGCCAAACAAAATGCTATATTTATTGCCCCGATTCTGTCGTTTTCAGAAACACCCCATATGTTTCCATAAGCTACTGTACGGGCACACAGTAGGGCTTAGAGGGAAAGGTGCTCCGTATGGTTTTTATAAGGCAGATTTAGCTGGACTGTTTTTTTTTTACACCATGTCCCATTTGAAGCCCCCCTGATGCACCCCTAGAGTAGAAACTCCATAAAAGTGACCATATCTAAGAAACTACACCCCTCAAGGTATTCAAAACTGATTTTACAAAGTTTGTTAACCCTTTAGGTGTTGCACAAGATTTAATGGAAAATAGAGATACAATTTAAAAATTTCACTTTTTTGGCAGATTTTCCATTTTAATTTTTTTTTTTTCAGTTACAAAGCAAGGGTTAACAGCCAAACAAAACTCAATATTTATGGCCCTGATTCTGTAGTTTACAGAAACACCCCATATGTGGTCGTAAACTGCTGTACGGGCACACGGCAGGGCGCAGAAGGAAAGGAATGCCATACGGTTTTTGGAAGGCAGATTTTGCTGGACTGTTTTTTTGACACCATGTCCCATTTGAAGCCCCCCTGATGCACCCCTAGAGTAGAAACTCCAAAATGGTGACCCCATTTTAGAAACTACGGGATAGGGTGGCAGTTTTGTTAGTTTAGGGATAGGGTGGCAGTTTTGTTAGTTTAGGGTACATATGATTTTTGGTTGCTCTATATTACACTTTTTGTAAGGCAAGATAACAAGAAATAGCTTTTTTGGCATCGTTTTTTTTTTTTTGTTATTTACAACATTCATCTGACAGGTTAAATCATGTGGTATTTTTATAGAGCAGGTTGTCACGGACGCGGCGATACCTAATATGTATACAATTTTTTTATTTATGTAAGTTTTACACAATTATTTCATTTTTGAAACAAAAAATATCATGTTTTAGTGTCTCCATAGTCTGAGAGCCATAGTTTTTTCAGTTTTTGGGCGATTATTTTATGTAGGGTCTCATTTTTTGTGGGATGAGATGAAGGTTTGATTGGCACTATTTTGGGGTGCATATGACTTTTTGATCGCTTGCTATTACACTTTTTGTGACGTAAGATGACAAAAAATGGCTTTTTTTACACAGTTTTTTTTTTTTTTGGTGGTCACCTGAGGGGGTAGGTCATGTTTTACACAATGATTTCATTTTTGATTTTTGCGGGATGAGATGACGGTATGATTGGTACTATTTTGGCGTAAATGCAACTTTTTTGATCACTTTTATTACCTTTTTTGGGAAGTAAGGTTGGCAAAATTTCTATTTTCTCATAGTTTTTATTTTTTAATTTTTATGGCGTTCACCGTGCGGGGAAAGCAACATGACCGTTTTATAGATCAGGTCGTTACGGATGCGGCGAAACCTAATATGTGTAGTGTATTTTATTATTTTCATTTTTATTCAGTGATAAATGTGTTTTTTTTTATCTTTACTTTTTTCACTTTTTTTTACACTTTTTTGACCCAGACCCACTTGGTTCTTGAAGATCCAGTGGGTCTGATGTCTGTATAATACAGTACAGTACACTATATAGTGTATTGTACTGTATTTTACTTACACTTTGTCTGAACAGATCTATGCCTTGAGCACCATGGACAGCAGGATGCCTGAGAAGGCGTCCTGTTGCCATGGGAACCTTCCTCGTCTGCTCGGTTGTGGCCACAACTGAGCAGACGGGGAAGGGTAAGGAGGGGGGCTCCCTCCCTCTGTGACCCCATCCTGTCGGGGGGCTGCAAAGGCACAGCAGCCCCCCGATGGGAGAGGAAGGGAGCTCCCTGACCCTGACTGTTATCCTTTTCCATACAGTGGTCCGTACGGACCGCGGTATGGAAAGGGTTAAATGGCTGACATCGTTGTGTTTTACATTTAGTCGTGAGACTAATAATTGCCTACTCTTGACGGGCGCTTTTTTTGAATTGGTGATTTTTGTTTGATAAAATTTACTTTTATTAGGTTTTAATTAAATAAACAGTGATAACTTATACCTAACCTACCTAAATAATTAAAACTCTCATCAGTGGACTTTGAAAGTGCTGTACTATATAAATTCGTCTGCTGACAGTCATTTTTGCATTAGTAATTTAGCTTTGTGTAGCTGGCTATTTGTTTGTTTGCTGAGATGGATACTTTGTATCTACTGAGTTGTAGCGATGACTTGCTACATTGTCAGCAGGCTGTTTGTTATTTGTATTGGTCGGCTCTATATAGTGGCGTTTTGTGGTAATAGGTTTGCTGCGCTTGCTGCCTACTGCCTATCTAGATGCTTCAGTTCATTCAATTTGTATTCTGGTTCGCTGCGCTTGCTGCCTACTACCTATCTAAATGCTTCGGTTCATTCAATTTATAATGTGGTACCAGCACAGTCTTTGCTGTGCTGCCTTCAGATGGTGGCGCAATGACTTGCTAGATTGCCGACTCGTTATTTGGTAGCCAGCACTATCTAATTCTGTCCACTGTGGCCTAAAAACTTAGCGCTGCCCCCCGACATGTTTCGCCATAGATATGGCGTCCTCAGGGGATCGGGCAGTCTATGGAGAGAGTGGCGTTGCCGGATATATTTAATACCTCCTACTGGTGTGACGCTGTGCTTTGCCAACCAATGACTATGCTCCTTATTGGGCTTATCCCTACTGTTTCTTTAATGATCTTTAATAGGCTGTTCGTATCGCCCTGCTCTGACGTCAATAGTAGCGCGATCTTTACTTAGATCTCGCTCATGTCTTGATACTTAGAGCTTTGGCTGGCGCCGATCTGTTGGCTGGTCCGCAGGCCCCAAGAACAATATGGTTATGTACCTTTATTGATTAGGTTATAAATATTTATGTTGTTATCATTACCTAATTAATCAAAACCGGCTTGCTCACTGATTCTTTATTGCTGTAAGATTTATATGATTAGCATAGGACAATTCTGCGCATGTCTCTGCACTTAGAATTTTTACTGTGTGTCTTACTTTTCTGCGCTTGTCTCAATACTTAGATATTTTTACCTTTGTTCTTTTTCCTACTTTTCATCTGTTTGAGCATATTTCAGTACTTAAGTGGTTTCCTACTTCCTTTTGTATCCTTTTATTTGAAATGGCATATGTTCAATTATGCCTTCTTTGTATTATTATTTATTTGGTGCTTTTCTTGTATAGGAATAGTTTACCTTGATATATATTTTATTTTATTTTAAGCGCTCAGCTATATGGTTGTTACATGTTATTTTTATTTTCTATACATGTACATTTGGTATATTTGAATTTATTGTTTCATCTGTTTTTCCTACAGATTCAGTCAATGTTTGCCAGATCTTTTTAGAAGGTAATGTACCATATTATTTTTAATTATTTTATTAGAGTATTGATTTTAATTATTATTTCTTGTTTACTCTGCAGGCCAGCCAGCAGTGGCAGATCTACCTGTGGATGGTGCTTGGTATGTATTTCTTGACGTACTTGAATTTAGAAATTTTAAATTTTTTTGAATTGTTTATTTTGTTTTATTTTATTTTTGCCACTCTCTCTATCATTTTGTTATATTCAAGAAGGTCAGATGTCATGTGTTTCATTTAGATTTTCTCCTTTTTCTGATAACTTTTTATTATGCTAATTTTTATAGAAAGGATGCGTAAGTGAAACCTTCATTTAGGCCTTGGGGTTAAAGACTTTTGAGTCTATATATCCAGCGAGTTTCTTCCTGCTGTAATTTTTTGTCAATATCACCCTGTCTCGGGCCTGATTTGATTTTGGTTATCCCCCATATTTTTAAATTATCACTCTTACCACCATGTTCTGCCTGTATATGTCGAGAAAGTGTGGTGTCTGTTTTTAGATTAATATCACTCAGGTGTTTTGATATTCTTCTTCGGAGTGCTTGCACAGTTTTCCCTACATAAATTTTGGGGCAACTGCATAATATTGCGTACACCACTCCGGTTGTTTTACAGTTTATGTATTGGGTGATCTTATATTTCTTATGATCCACTGGATTCTCAAATTCATTACATGCTAGCATTCTGCTGCAGAATTGGCAATCCCCACATGGGTAGGACCCTTTTGTGGTTAGCCATGTGTTTTTTTCTGCTTGTTGGATGTTCCTCTGGAAATGGCTGTGTACTAATTGTTCTCTAAGATTGGTACCTCTTCTATATGTAATAGAGGGATATTCTGTGATGACACTTTTTATGTCTTCATCCAATCTTAGTATATTCCAATATTTTTTTAAGATATTGCTCACTTCTTGATGTTTGATGTCAAATGTCCCTATGCAGCGTACAATTTTGTCACTGCTTGTTTTTTCTTGATTTTTTAGAAGATAATTTCTGTCCTTTTCTTTTGCCTTCCGATACGCCTTATGTAGAACTTTTTTTGGGTAGCCTCGTTCTAAAAATTTCTGGTATAAGGTTTTGCTTTGGCGTTCAAATCTCTCTTCAGTTGAGCAATTCCTTCTCGCTCTGTAATACTGGCCCACTGGAATTCCTCTTTTCAGAGGTATTGGGTGGTAGCTGGACCAGTGGAGAAGGCTGTTGCTCGACGTGGGCTTTCTATAAATTTCTGTTTCTATATTCCCATTCTCTGAAAGGCTAAGGGTCACATCCAGGAAATTGAGTCTGTTTTTATTTATTTCACCTGTGAATTTTAAACCAATTGTGTTATTATTAAGAATTTTAATAAATTCATAGAATTCTTCTTGTGCACCTTCCCACAGTATTATGACGTCGTCAATATAACGACCCCAATATGTGATATGTTTGGTGTACTGACTGTGTGCTTCAGAGAAAACAATTCTGTCCTCCCACCACCCTAAAAAAAGATTTGCAAAATTTGGTGCGCATTTCGTGCCCATTGCGGTGCCGGTGATCTGTAAATAATAGTCATTGTCAAAAACAAAATAATTGTGAGTGAGTAAAAAATTAGCGCTTTCTTCAAAAATAAATGAGATGCAAGTAATTAATTTAACAAACATCATTCTAGATTCGGAACATAAAAGACTTATACAAAAATGCCTTTCATATACACCAGCACCATATTTTGACTGCTTCACATGGGTAAAGGATATAAACCTTTTTGCGAGAAAGCTGGCATTGCATAAAGAGTTTAAAAATAAAGAGAAAGATGCCCAAGAAATGATTAGACGTGAACGTGAAGCAGTCCAAATATTGGAGAATTTACAGCAAGAACATCTGGGACAAATTCCAGCACCAAAACCACCATTCTCTACTATGACCCCCCAGTCAAAATTTACGCCACCTTTCACAAAATATAATAATATCCAGACATTTGTAGATCTAGTGACTCTAGAACTGCAAAAAATTTAAGGAAAAAAGTCACAGGTTGGCAGTAATCTAAGTACTAAAGAAAAGAAAGCTTTACAAGAATTAACAGAAAACAAAAACTTGGAAATCAAACCATCAGACAAAGGGGGCAACATAGTTATCATGGAAAAATCTGAGTACAAGAGAATGGTTATAGACCTATTAAAAGATACCAACACTTATCAAAAATTGCAGAATAATCCTACTACCAAATTTGTACAAGAACTAAAGAGCCTTTTACAGCAAGCAAAAGATAAGAACTTAATTACTAAAGAAGAGTACAAAGTTCTGTACAAACCGAACCCAGTACTTGCAACATTCTATGCAATTCCCAAGATACACAAAAAAAGAGATCCAATCCATGGGAGACCGATAGTATCCGGGAATGAGAGCTTGTGCGAGGGGATAAGTGGCTACGTCGATGAGGTGATATCCCCATTTGTCCCCAGTCTAACATCATATCTGAGAGACACTAAAGACGTTTTGATTAAACTGAATAACATACATGTAGAAAAGGGAACCTCATTAGCAAGCTTAGACGTAGAGGCGCTATATACTAGTATTCAGCATTCTAAAGGCATAGATGCAGTGAAATACTACTTAGACTCCAAAGGCACCCAGTACAAAGATCATAATGAGTTTGTTTTATCACTTCTTAATTTTTTACTCACTCACAATTATTTTGTATTTGACAATGACTATTATTTACAGATCACCGGCACCGCAATGGGCACGAAATGCGCACCAAATTTTGCAAATCTTTTTTTAGGGTGGTGGGAGGACAGAATTGTTTTCTCTGAAGCACACAGTCAGTACACCAAACATATCACATATTGGGGTCGTTATATTGACGACGTCATAATACTGTGGGAAGGTGCACAAGAAGAATTCTATGAATTTATTAAAATTCTTAATAATAACACAATTGGTTTAAAATTCACAGGTGAAATAAATAAAAACAGACTCAATTTCCTGGATGTGACCCTTAGCCTTTCAGAGAATGGGAATATAGAAACAGAAATTTATAGAAAGCCCACGTCGAGCAACAGCCTTCTCCACTGGTCCAGCTACCACCCAATACCTCTGAAAAGAGGAATTCCAGTGGGCCAGTATTACAGAGCGAGAAGGAATTGCTCAACTGAAGAGAGATTTGAACGCCAAAGCAAAACCTTATACCAGAAATTTTTAGAACGAGGCTACCCAAAAAAAGTTCTACATAAGGCGTATTGGAAGGCAAAAGAAAAGGACAGAAATTATCTTCTAAAAAATCAAGAAAAAACAAGCAGTGACAAAATTGTACGCTGCATAGGGACATTTGACATCAAACATCAAGAAGTGAGCAATATCTTAAAAAAATATTGGAATATACTAAGATTGGATGAAGACATAAAAAGTGTCATCACAGAATATCCCTCAATTACATATAGAAGAGGTACCAATCTTAGAGAACAATTAGTACACAGCCATTTCCAGAGGAACATCCAACAAGCAGAAAAAAACACATGGCTAACCACAAAAGGGTCCTACCCATGTGGGGATTGCCAATTCTGCAGCAGAATGCTAGCATGTAATGAATTTGAGAATCCAGTGGATCATAAGAAATATATGGGGGATAACCAAAATCAAATCAGGCCCGAGACAGGGTGATATTGACAAAAAATTACAGCAGGAAGAAACTCGCTGGATATATAGACTCAAAAGTCTTTAACCCCAAGGCCTAAATGAAGGTTTCACTTACGCATCCTTTCTATAAAAATTAGCATAATAAAAAGTTATCAGAAAAAGGAGAAAAATCTAAATGAAACACATGACATCTGACCTTCTTGAATATAACAAAATGATAGAGAGAGTGGCAAAAATAAAATAAAACAAAATAAACAATTCAAAAAATCGCCCAAAAATTTAAAATTTCTAAATTCAAGTACGTCAAGAAATACATACCAAGCAGCATCCACAGGTAGATCTGCCACTGCTGGCTGGCCTGCAGAGTAAACAAGAAATAATAATTAAAATCAATACTCTAATAAAATAATTAAAAATAATATGGTACATTACCTTCTAAAAAGATCTGGCAAACATTGACTGAATCTGTAGGAAAAACAGATGAAACAATAAATTCAAATATACCAAATGTACATGTATAGAAAATAAAAATAACATGTAACAACCATATAGCTGAGCGCTTAAAATAAAATAAAATATATATCAAGGTAAACTATTCCTATACAAGAAAAGCACCAAATAAATAATAATACAAAGAAGGCATAATTGAACATATGCCATTTCAAATAAAAGGATACAAAAGGAAGTAGGAAACCACTTAAGTACTGAAATATGCTCAAACAGATGAAAAGTAGGAAAAAGAACAAAGGTAAAAATATCTAAGTATTGAGACAAGCGCAGAAAAGTAAGACACACAGTAAAAATTCTAAGTGCAGAGACATGCGCAGAATTGTCCTATGCTAATCATATAAATCTTACAGCAATAAAGAATCAGTGAGCAAGCCGGTTTTGATTAATTAGGTAATGATAACAACATAAATATTTATAACCTAATCAATAAAGGTACATAACCATATTGTTCTTGGGGCCTGCGGACCAGCCAACAGATCGGCGCCAGCCAAAGCTCTAAGTATCAAGACATGCGCGAGATCTAAGTAAAGATCGCGCTACTATTGACGTCAGAGCAGGGCGATACGAACAGCCTATTAAAGATCATTAAAGAAACAGTAGGGATAAGCCCAATAAGGAGCATAGTCATTGGTTGGCAAAGCACAGCGTCACACCAGTAGGAGGTATTAAATATATCCGGCAACGCCACTCTCTCCATAGACTGCCCGATCCCCTGAAGACGCCATATCTATGGCGAAACATGTCGGGGGGCAGCGCTAAGTTTTTAGGCCACAGTGGACAGAATTAGATAGTGCTGGCTACCAAATAACGAGTCGGCAATCTAGCAAGTCATTGCGCCGCCATCTGAAGGCAGCACAGCAAAGACTGTGCTGGTACCACATTATAAATTGAATGAACCAAAGCATTTAGATAGGTAGTAGGCAGCAAGCGCAGCGAACCAGAATACAAATTGAATGAACTGAAGCATCTAGATAGGCAGTAGGCAGCAAGCGCAGCAAACCTATTACCACAAAACGCCACTATATAGAGCCGACCAATACAAATAACAAACAGCCTGCTGACAATGTAGCAAGTCATCGCTACAACTCAGTAGATACGAAGTATCCATCTCAGCAGACAAACAAATAGCCAGCTACACAAAGCTAAATTACTAATGCATAAATGACTGTCAGCAGACAAATTTATATAGTACAGCACTGTTAAAGTCCACTGATGAGAGTTTTAATTATTTAGGTAGGTTAGGTATAAGTTATCACTGTTTATTTAATTAAAACCTAATAAAAGTAAATTTTATCAAACAAAAATCACCAATTCAAAAAAAGCGCACGTCAAGAGTAGGCAATTATTAGTCTCACGACTAGAGTTAAACGAACACCTGGATGTTCGGGTTCGAACCCCATTGAAGTCAATTAGGACCCGAACTTTTGGGCACTAAAAAGGCTGTAAAACAGCCCAGGAAAGAGCTAGAGGGCTGCAAAAGGCAGCAACATGTAGGTAAATACCCTGCAAACAAATGCGGATAGGGAAATAAATTAAATTAAAATTAAAAAAATAAAAATGACCCAATATCAATTGGACAGAGGTCCCATAGCAGAGAATCTGGCTTCACGTCAGCAGAGAATCAGTCTCTTCATGCCATAGCAAAGAATCTGGCTTCATGTCAGCACAGAATCAGTCTCTTAATGCCATAGCAGAGAATCTGGCTTCATGTCAGCACAGAATCAGTCTTCATGTCATAGCAGAGAATCAGGCTTCACGTCACCCACCACTGGAACAGGCCACTGTCACACATTTAGGCCCTGGCACCCAGACAGAGGAGAGAGGTCCCGTAACAGAGAATCTGGCCTTATGTCAGCGCAGAATCAGTCTTCATGTCATAGCAGAGAATCAGGCTTCACGTCACCCACCACTGGAACAGGCCACTGTCACACATTTAGGCCCCGTCACCCAGACAGAGGAGAGCGGTCCCGTAACAGAGAATCTGGCCTTATGTCAGCGCAGAATCTGTCTTCATGTCATAGCAGAGAATCAGGCTTCACGTCACCCACCACTGGAACAGGCCACTGTCACATATTTAGGCCCAGGCACCCAGGCAGAGGAGAGAGGTCCCGTAACAGAGAATCTGGCCTTATGTCAGCGCAGAATCAGTCTTCATGTCATAGCAGAGAATCAGGCTTCACGTCACCTCCCACTGGAACAGGCCACTGTCACACATTTAGGCCCAGGCACCCAGGCAGAGGAGAGAGGTCCCGTAACAGAGAATCTGGCCTTAAGTCAGCACAGAATCTGTCTTCATGTCATAGCAGAGAATCAGGCTTCACGTCACCCACCACTGGAACAGGCCACTGTCACATATTTAGACCCCGGCACCCAGACAGAGGAGAGCTGTCCCGTAACAGAGAATCTGGCCTTATGTCAGCGCAGAATCTGTCTTCATGTCATAGCAGAGAATCAAGCTTCACGTCACCCACCACTGGAACAGGCCACTGTCACACATTTAGGCCCAGGCACCCAGGCAGAGGAGAGAGGTCCCTTAACAGAGAATCTGGCCTTATGTCAGCGCAGAATCAGTCTTCATGTCATAGCAGAGAATCAGGCTTCACGTCACCCACCACTGGAACAGGCCACTGTCACACATTTAGGCCCCGGCACCCAGACAGAGGAGAGCGGTCCCGTAACAGAGAATCTGGACTTATGTCAGCGCAGAATCTGTCTTCATGTCATAGCAGAGAATCAGGCTTCACGTCACCCACCACTGGAACAGGCCACTGTTACACATTTAGGCCCAGGCACCCAGGCAGAGGAGAGAGGTCCCGTAACAGAGAATCTGGCCTTATGTCAGCGCAGAATCAGTCTTCATGTCATAGCAGAGAATCAGGCTTCACGTCACCCACCA
Organism: Bufo bufo; assembly: GCF_905171765.1. Taxonomy (NCBI): domain Eukaryota; kingdom Metazoa; phylum Chordata; class Amphibia; order Anura; family Bufonidae; genus Bufo; species Bufo bufo. The sequence goes on along the minus strand of NC_053391.1, from coordinate 197,161,732 downwards.
CTGGAACAGGCCACTGTCACACATTTAGGCCCAGGCACCCAGGCAGAGGAGAGAGGTCCCGTAACAGAGAATCTGGCCTGATGTCAGCACAGAATCTGTCTTCATGTCATAGCAGAGAATCAGGCTTCACGTCACCCACCACTGGAACAGGCCACTGTCACATATTTAGGCCCAGGCACCCAGGCAGAGGAGAGAGGTCGCGTAACAGAGAATCTGGCTTCATGTCAGCACAGAATAAGTCTTCATGTCATAGCAGAGAATCAGGCTTCACGTCACCCACCACTGGAACAGGCCACTGTCACACATTTAGGCCCCGGCACCCAGACAGAGGAGAGGTTCATTCAACTTTGGGTTGCCCCGCAATATAATGGTAAAATGAAATTAAAAATAGTATTGAATGAGGAAGTGCCCTGGAGTAGAATAATATATTGTTAAGGGGATGTAGTTAATATCTAATCTGCACAAGGGATTGACAGGTCCTGTGGGATCCATGCCTGGTTCATTTTTATGAACGTCAGCTTGTCCACATTGGCTGTAGACAGGCGGCTGCGTTTGTCTGTAATGACGCCCCCTGCCGTGCTGAATACACGTTTAGACAAAACGCTGGCCTCCGGGCAGGCCAGCACCTCCAAGGCATAAAAGGCTAGCTCTGGCCACGTGGACAATTTGGAGACCCAGAAGTTGAATGGGGCCGAACCATCAGTCAGTACGTGGAGGGGTGTGCACAGGTACTGTTTCACCATGTTAGTGAAATGTTGCCTCCTGCTAACACGTTCCGTATCAGGTGGTGGTGCAGTTAGCTGTGGCGTGTTGACAAAACTTTTCCACATCTCTGCCATGCTAACCCTGCCCTCAGAGGAGCTGGGCGTGACACAGCTGCGTTGGCGACCTCTTGCTCCTCCTCTGCCTTCGCCTTGGGCTTCCACTGGTTCCCCTGTGACATTTGGGAATGCTCTCAGTAGTGCGTCTACCAACGTGCGCTTGTACTCGCGCATCTTCCTATCACGCTCCAGTGTAGGAAGTAAGGTGGGCACATTGTCTTTGTACCGGGAATCCAGCAGGGTGGCAACCCAGTAGTCCGCACACGTTAAAATGTGGGCAACTCTGCTGTCGTTGCGCAGGCACTGCAGCATGTAGTCGCTCATGTGTGCCAGGCTGCCCAGAGGTAAGGACAAGCTGTCCTCTGTGGGAGGCGTATCGCCATCGTCCTGTGTTTCCCCCCAGCCACGCACCAGTGATGGGCCCGAGCTGCTTTGGGTGCCACCCCGCTGTGAACATGCTTCATCCTCATCCTCCTCCACCTCCTCCTCATCCTCGTCCTCCTCGTCCTCTAGTAGTGGGCCCTGTCTGGCCACATTTGTACCTGGCCTCTGGTGTTGCAAAAAACCTCCCTCTGAGTCACTTCGAAGAGACTGGCCTGAAAGTGCTAAAAATGACCCCTCTTCCTCCTCTTCCTCCTGGGCCACCTCCTCTTCCATCATCACCCTAAGTGTTTTCTCAAGGAGACATAGAAGTGGTATTGTAACGCTGATAACGGCGTCATCGCCACTGGCCATGTTGGTGGAGTACTCGAAACAACGCAACAGGGCACACAGGTCTCGCATGGAGGCCCAGTCATTGGTGGTGAAGTGTGTCTGATCCACAGTGCGACTGAGCCGTGCGTGCTGCAGCTGAAACTCCACTATGGCCTGCTGCTGCTCGCACAGTCTGTCCAGCATATGCAAGGTGGAGTTCCACCTGGTGGGTACGTCGCATATGAGGCGGTGAGCGGGAAGGCCAAAGTTACGCTGTAGCGCAGACATGCGAGCAGCGGCAAGGTGTGAACGCCGGAAGCGCGAACAGACGGCCCGCACTTTATGCAGCAGCTATGACATGTCGGGGTAGTTGCGAATGAACTTCTGCACCACCAAATTCAGCACATGCGCCAGGCAAGGGATGTGCGTCAAACCGGCTAGTCCCAGAGCTGCAATGAAATTTTGCCCATTATCGCACACCACCAGGCCGGGCTTGAGGCTCACCGGCAGCAACCACTCGTCGGTCTGTTGTTCTATACCCCGCCACAACTCCTGTGCGGTGTGGGGCCTGTCCCCCAAACATATGAGTTTCAGAATGGCCTGCTGACGTTTACCCCGGGCTGTGCTGAAGTTGGTGCTGAAGGTGTGTGGCTGACTGGATGAGCAGGTGGAAGAAGAGGAGGAGGAAGCTGAGTAGGAGGAGGAGGAGACAGGAGGCAAAGAATGTTGCCCTGCGATCCTTGGCGGCGGAAGGACGTGCGCTAAACAGCTCTCCGCCTGGGGCCCAGCCGCCACTACATTTACCCAGTGTGCAGTTAGGGAGATATAGCATCCCTGGCCGTGCTTACTGGTCCACATATCTGTGGTTAGGTGGACCTTGCCACAGATGGCGTTGCGCAGTGCACACTTGGTTTTATCGGACACTTGTTTGTGCAGGTAACGCACGGCTCTCTTGGAGAAGTAGTGGCGGCTGGAAACAACATACTGTGGGACAGCAAGTGACATGAGCTGTTTGAAGCTGTGTGTGTCCACCAGCCTAAATGACAGCATTTCATAGGCCAGTAGTTTAGAAATGCTGGCATTCAGGGCCCGGGATCGAGGGTGGCTAGGTGGGAATTTACGCTTTCTCTCAAATGTTTGTGAGATGGAGAGCTGAACGCTGCCGTGTGACATGGTTGAGATGCTTGGTGACGCAGGTGGTGGTGTTGGTGGTACATCCCATGTTTGCTGGGCGGCAGGTGCCAACTTTCCTCCAGAGGCAGAGGAAGAGGAAGAGGAAGAGGCCGTGGCGACGGCAGCAGCAGCAGAAGAGGCCGAGGCGGCGGCAGCAGCAGCAGAAGAGGCCGAGGCGGCGGCAGCAGCAGAAGAGGCCGAGGCGGCAGCAGCAGAAGAGGTAGCAAGGGGAGCCTGAGTAACTTCCTTGTTTTTAAGGTGTTTACTCCACTGCAGTTCATGCTTTGCATGCAGGTGCCTGGTCATGCAGGTTGTGCTAAGGTTCAGAACGTTAATGCCTTGCTTCAGGCTCTGATGGCGCAGCGTGCAAACCACTCGGGTCTAGTCGTCAGCACATTGTTTGAAGAAGTGCCATGCCAGGGAACTCCTTGAAGCTGCCTTTGGGGTGCTCGGTCCCAGATGGCGGCGGTCAGTAGCAGGCGGAGTCTCTTGGCGGCGGGTGTTCTGATTTTGCCCACTGCTCCCTCTTTTGCTACGCTGTTGGCTCGGTCTCACCACTGCCTCTTCCTCCGAACTGTGAAAGTCAGTGGCACGACCTTCATTCCATGTGGGGTCTAGGACCTCATCGTCCCTTGCATCGTCTTCCACCCAGTCTTGATCCCTGACCTCCTGTTCAGTCTGCACACTGCAGAAAGACGCAGCAGTTGGCACCTGTGTTTCGTCATCATCAGAGACGTGCTGAGGTGGTATTCCCATGTCCTCATCATCAGGAAACATAAGAGGTTGTGCGTTAGTGCATTCTATCTCTTCCACCCCTGGTGAAGGGCTAGGTGGATGCCCTTGGGAAACCCTTGCAGCAGAGTCTTCAAACAGCATAAGAGACTGCTGCATAACTTGAGGCTCAGACAGTTTCCCTGATATGCATGGGGGTGATGTGACAGACTGATGGGCTTGGTTTTTATGCGCCATCTGTGCGCTTTCTGCAGAAGACTGGGTGGGAGATAATGTGAACGTGCTGGATGCACTGTCGGCCACCCAATTGACTAATGCCTGTACCTGCTCAGGCCTTACCATCCTTAGAACAGCATTGGGCCCCACCAAATATCCCTGTAAATTCTGGCGGCTACTGGGACCTGAGGTAGTTGGTACACTAGGACGTGTGGCTGTGGCAGAACGGCCACATCCTCTCCCAGCACCAGAGGGTCCACTAACACCACCACGACCATGTCCACGTCCCTTATTAGATGTTTTCCTCATTGTTCCCGTTCACCACAATTTTGAGAATGGCAAATTTGGGAATAGTTTTTCAACCCAGAACAAAAAGTGTGCTTTTACGGTCACTACAAATAACTTGACCAGCTAAAACAGTACAGATTTGGTTGAATAGAAATGTGAGGCCTGTTTTTTTTTGCGCTGTGTGACAGGTATAGGTTTAATCACAGAATCAGACTTCTATCTGCACGGTAGCGTGTGTCTTAGGTTTTTCTGAATGACACTATCAGCACTTTCAATGTAAGATATCCTTTTTGGGATAGATTTCAAGCAGGCCTCAAATACCAGAAACTAGTTATTTTGAGAATGGCAAATTTGGGAATAGTTTTTCAACCCAGAAAAAAAAAAGTGCTTTTACGGTCACTAGAAATAACTTGACCAGCTAAAACAATACAGATTTGGTTGAATAGAAATGTGAGGCCTGTTTTTATTTGCGCTGTGTGACAGGTATAGGTTTAATCACAGAATCAGACTTCTATCTGCACGGTAGCGTGTGTCTTAGGTTTTTCTGAATGACACTATCAGTACCTTCAATGTAAGATATCCTTTTTGGGATAGATTTCAAGTAGGCCTCAAATACCAGAAACTAGTTATTTTGAGAATGGCAAATTTGGGAATAGTTTTTCAACCCAGAAAAACCACTGGAAACCAATGAATTTTCAAGAGGAGGCACCTCCCGCACCGCCCGCAACCCCCCTGCACCACCCGCATGAAATTATTCAGGGGTGCAGGGGGGGGTGAAAAATCAACATTTTGGGCATTTTAAAGTTTCTGATCGGATCAGAAACTGCAGAAAGCGCAGCACACATGACCCCCCCTGGTGTTGTGACAGGATGCCGACTGAATGACTTCAGCCGGCATCCTGTTCGGATTAACCCCCGCAGCGCCGCAGTCGCGATTTAAACTTAGGACGTACCGGTACACCCTGAATCCTTAAGGATTCGGGAAATAGGGCGTACCGGTACGCTCTAAGTCCTTAAGGGGTTAAAGAGGTGGGGGGGGTATCCCTATCATTGTTCAGACCATATACAGCACACTGCATCAAATTGGTCTGCATGGCTGTCATTCCAGAAGGAAGCCTATTCTAAAGATGTTGCACAAGAAAGTCCGTAAAGAGTTTTCTGAAGACAAGCAGACTAAGGACATGGATTACTGATACCATGTCCTGTGGTCTTATGAGTCCAAGATAAACTTATTTGGTTCAGATTGTGTCAAGAGTATGTGGCGGCAACCAGGTGAGGAGTACAAAGACAAGTGTGTGTTGCCTTCAGTCAAGCATTGTGGTGGGAGTGTCATGGTTTGAGGATGCATGAGTGCTGCTAGCTGTGGGGAGCTACAGTTAATTGAGCGAACCGTGAGTGGCAACATGTATTGTGACATACTAAAGCAGAGCATGATCCCCTCTCTTCGGAACCTGGGCTTCAGGGCAGTATTTCAAAATGATAATGACCCCAAACACACCTCCAAGACGACCACTGCCTTGATACAGAAACTGAGGGTAAAGGTGCTGGACTCGCCAAGCATGATTTGAGACTTAAACCCTATTGAGCATCTGTGGGGCATCCTCAAATGGAAGATGGAGGAGTGCAAGGTCTCCAGCGGTTTAGACATTAATGGCTGTGTTGAGTTATTTTCAGGGCATGCCAAATTTATACTATTATACAAGCTGTACACTGACTACTTTACATTGTATCAATATATATATATATATATATATATATATATATATATAAATAAATTCGATGGCACTCCTGTAGATATGGTGAAAAAACAAGTGTCCTTTATTCACACATGTCACAGCAACATTTCAGTGAAAAGATATAAGCCAAGAAAGGTTATGTGAGGGGACTAAAATATTGGTCTGACATGTGTCAATAGTTTTTACACCATATCTACAGGAGTGCAGTGGAATTTTTTCTTTCATTGATGCATACAGGAAAGAGGGTTTTGACGCTGGCACCCAGATTGCACTTTTAAGGGGAGTGCTGCCCAGATTGGATATATATATATATATATATATATATATATAAACTTTTTGGTTGCTTTTGCAGTATGCATTGTCCAGTAAGTTCTGAAGCATTTGGCTGAATATCAGCAGATAATATTGCCCGAACCACTTCAGAATTCATCCTGCTGCTTTTGTCAGCAGTCACATCATCAATAAATACAGGGGAACCAGTTCCATTGGCATCCATACATGCCCACGCCATGACACTACCACCACCATGCTTCACTGATGAGGTTGTATGCTTAGGATCATGAGCAGTTCCTTTTCTTCTCCATACTCTTCTCTTCCCATCACTCTGGTACAAGTTGATCTTGGTCTCATCTGTCCATAGGATGTTTTTCCAGAACTGTGAAGGCTTTTTTAGATGTCATTTGGCAAACTCTAATCTGGCCTTCCTGTTTTTGAGGCTCACCAAATGGTTTACATCTTGTGGTGAAGCCTCTGTATTCACTCTGGTAAAGTCTTCTCTTGATTTTTGACTTTGACACACATACACCAACCTCCTGGAGAGTGTTCTTGATCTGGCCAACAGTTGTGAAGGGTGTTTTCTTCACCAGGGAAAGAATTCTTCGGTCATCCACCACAGTTGTTTTCCATGGTCTTCCGGGTCTTTTGGTGTTGCTGAGGTAACTGGTGCGTTCCTTCTTTTTAAGAATGTTCCAAACAGTTGTTTTGGCCACGCCTAATTTTTTTGCTATCTCTCTGATGGGTTTGTTTTGTTTTTTCAGCCTAATGATGGCTTGCTTCACTGATAGTGACAGCTCTTTGGATCTCATCTTGAGAGTTGACAGCAACAGATTCCAAATGCAAATAGCACACTCTGGACCTTTTATCTGCTCATTGTAATTGGGATAATGAGGGAAAAACACACACCTGGCCATGGAACAGCTGAGAAGCCAATTGTCCCATTACTTTTGGTCCCTTAACAAGTGGGAGGCACATATGCAAACTGTTGTAATTCCTACACCATTCACCTGATTTGGATGTAAATCCCCTCAAATTGCAAGGTATTTAACTCCGTATTTAACTCGCAGTTAAAGCACATCTAGTTCATTTCATTTCAAATCCATTGTGGTAGTGTATAGATCCAAAAAAGTTAGAATTGTGTCGATGTCCCAATATTTATGGACCTGACTGTATATATATATATATATATATTGTTGGCGACGCTGCCTAATAGCACATTTTTTTAAAATATTTTTTAAAAATGTTACTTCTAGTTTTGATCGAGCACCAAAGTGCTCGGGTGTTCGGGTGCTCGGGTCGAACACCTCAGGATGCTCGGGTCGAACACCTCAGGATGCTCGGGTGTTCTACCAAGCACCCAAGCATAATGGAAGTCCATGGGAGAACCCGAGCATTAAACCAGAGGGGAGGGTGTCTGGTTCTTAGGAAAAGGTCAGAAATTAATGGAAACACCACCGAAATGGTTCGAGAACAGCATGGGGAGGATGTCTGGATGCATCTTGGACTCCCCTAGGTCACTGCTGGGAACAATGTTGTCCTAGTAGTACGCCACTTTTACAGACACAATAATACGCACAAAACTGAAGATAAAATCGATTTTAGAGGAAAAGTTGTTAGGAAACATTCTTTCCTGTATATTTACTTGTATATAAAGTGCAAGTGCTGCCAAAAAATTACAAGGAAGAGGCACTCTAAGACAACCTGTATATCACATAATGGATGGCCTCATTCACATTGTGGTACAATTGATCAGGTAGTGGGACTCCTAAAACTCATAAAGTGTCACAGCCAGACAGCTGAGAAGCGCTCCTTGAATTTCTTTGTTTTGGTTTAGTTTCTCATCTTGTTAGTCTATCTCAGCTGTCATGCAGTCAGACTGATCGCTACCCTTTAAGTTCCTCCCCATAATGCAGTAGTGTGCGGCTGATACAACTTCCTGGAGTGTGTGTGCATGCTGTTCCCAGTTCCCAGTTCCCAGTCCTCAGTCGTCAGTCGTCTGCAGATAAGTGCTGTTTATGTATTTATGTTTTTGTCTTTTCTGGATCCAGGTGACCCTGACATTATCAGCCGCCAAAACCGTCTCAAGCATGGATCCGGTTTCACTTTTGGCTGAACGCCTCCAGGGTCTTTCATTGGAGGTAGCTGATCTCCGTAGGATTTTTTCTCAGTTTCAAGTGACCGGTTCAGCTTGCGTTCATGGAGTTTGTGCTGAGCCCAAGGTCTCGCTCCCGGATACGTTCTCTGGGGGTAGTGAGAATTTTGTGCGTTTTAAAGAGGCTTGCAAACTCCATTTTCGTCTTCTTCCCCATTCTTCTGGTGATGAAGAACGGAGGGAGGGGATCATTGTATCGCTGCTCAGGGGTAACGCTCAGTCTTGGGCCTTTTCGCTACCGGAGGGGGCACGGCCCCTCCGCTCAGTGGATGAATTCTTTTTAGCCCTGGGTCAGATATATGATGATCCGGATCGTATTGCTCAGGCTGAGTCTAGACTACGTCTGTTATGCCAGGGTAAACAATCCGCAGAGATATACTGCTCCGAATTTCGGAGATGGGCAGCTGATACTGGTTGGAATGATGCTGCACTCCGAAGTCAATTTTGCCATGGTCTTTCAGAGGGATTGAAAGATGCATTTTCCTTTCATGAGAGGCCTATCTCCTTGGACTCTGCTATGTCTCAGGCCGTTCGTATTGACAGGCGTCTTAGAGAGAGACGAGAGATCTCTCCTTCCTGTCCTACTCAGTCTCGGAACAGTGCAGCGGTCTCATTCTGTGCGCAGGAGTCTCAGTCGCTGTCAGCCCCTTCTGAGCAGGAGCCCATGCAGCTGGGGTTGATTGCCTCTGACAATAGAAGATTCAGCCCGCATGGGAGGGTTTGTTTTTGTTGTGGAGGTATAAATCATTTGGCAAATGTTTGTCCCTCAAGGAGATTCAGGCAGTTTTCTGGGAGTAATAAAGAGACAAAAAGGAAAAAATCTTTTAAAAATGTTCCGTCTGTTACTATTGGCAGGGTTGAGGCGGAAATTGAAGGTTTTCCGTTTGCTTGTAGTTCCCGTTTTGTCCTGCCTGCTAGGGTGGCGCTAGAGAGCAAGAGCATTTTTTGTGAGATTTTTGTGGATAGTGGAGCAGCTGTCAACCTCATTGATAATCAATTTGCAATAACTCATGTTTTCCAGGTATGCACTTTGGGAAGGGATATTCCTGTTTTTGCTATTGATTCAGCTCCACTTTCTCAGAAATCATTAAAGGGCATAGTTCACAATATCCGTTTAATTGTGAGTGATGCTCATGTTGAGGATGTGTCATGTTTCGTCCTTAGCGGTTTGCCTACTCCTCTAGTGTTGGGGCTACCCTGGCTCACTAAACATAACCCCACCATTGATTGGCAAGTGAGGCAAATAAATGGTTGGAGTAACTTTTGCAGAGAGAATTGCCTCATAACATCTGTTTCTGAGGTTTCTACTAAGACTGTACCACCTTTCCTCTCTGAATTTTTGGATGTCTTCTCTGAGAGTGGAGTTCAGGGTTTGCCTCCGCACAGGGGAGTATGATTGCCCTATTAATCTCATCCCAGGCGCCAAGCTGCCTAAATCTCGTTTATACAATCTCTCCCGACCTGAGAGGGTCGCTATGCGGGCTTATATCTCTGAGAGTTTGAGAAAAGGACACATACGACCCTCGAAGTCACCTGTTGCCGCTGGTTTTTTCTTTGTTAAGAAAAAAGATGGTTCTTTAAGACCTTGTCTGGATTTCAGGGAGCTGAACAGTATCACTATTCGTGATCCTTATCCGCTTCCTCTGATCCCGGACCAGGTTGTTGGGGCTAAAGTCTTTTCCAAATTAGACCTAAGAGGGGCATACAACCTGGTTAGGGTCAGAGAAGGAGACGAATGGAAGACGGCTTTCAATACCCCTGAGGGCCATTTTGAGAATTTGGTTATGCCTTTTGGTTTGATGAATGCCCCAGCCGTTTTTCAGCATTTCGTCAACAGCATTTTTTATCATTTAATGGGAAAATTTGTATTAGTGTATTTGGATGACATTTTGATTTTTTTCTCCTGATTTCAAGACTCATAAGGAACACTTACGTCAGGTCTTGCTCATTCTGCGGGAGAATAAATTATATGCGAAACTGGAAAAATGTGTGTTTGCGGTTCCAGAAATCCAATTTCTGGGGTTTCTTGTCTCCGCTTCTGGTTTTCGCATGGACCCCGACAAGGTCCGCGCTGTGCTTGAGTGGGAGCTTCCTGAGAACCAGAAGGCGCCGATGCGTTTTTTGGGCTTTGCCAATTATTACAGGAAATTTATTTTGAATTATTCCTCTGTTGTTAAACCACTCACTGATATGACCAGAAAGGGGGTAGATTTTTCTTCCTGGTCGGTAGAGGCGCGTAAGGCCTTTTCTAATATCAAGGAGAGTTTTGCTTCCGCTCCCATCCTAGTACAACCTGATATTTCGTTACCCTTCATAGTTGAGGTTGATGCTTCTGAGGTAGGGGTGGGTGCGGTCTTGTCTCAGGGTTCCTCTCCTGCCAAATGGCAACTGTGTGCCTTTTTCTCAAAGAAACTCTCCTCCGCAGAGAGAAATTATGATGTGGGAGATAGGGAATTGTTGGCCATCAAGTTGGCTTTTGAGGAATGGCGCCATTGGCTAGAGGGAGCCAGACACCCTATTACCGTGTTTACTGACCATAAAATTCTGGCCTATTTGGAGTCAGCCAAGCGTCTGAACCCGAGACAGGCCAGATGGTCTTTGTTCTTTTCAAGGTTTAATTTTGTTGTTACGTTCCTCCCTGGGGTTAAGAATGTGAAGGCAGATGCCCTGTCACGTTGTTTTCCAGGAGGTGGGAATTTTGAAGACCCGGGTCCCATTTTGGCTGAAGGTGTGGTGGTCTCCTGGGAGGTTGTTTGTGCCTCTCGCTTTGAGACACAAGATTTTTAAAGAACACCACGACACGGTCCTTGCTGGGCACCCGGGGGCAAGAGCCACACTGGATCTCATCGCTCGGAGATTCTGGTGGCCTGCGCTTCGTAAGTCGGTTGAGGGTTTTGTGGCAGCTTGCGAGACTTGCGCTCGTGCCAAGGTCCCTCATTCATGGCCATCAGGTCCTCTCCTTCCTTTGCCCATTCCTTCCCGTCCTTGGACACATCTGTCCATGGACTTCATAACGGACTTGCCTCGTTCCTCGGGGAAGTCTGTGATTCTGGTGGTGGTGGACCGTTTTAGCAAAATGGTGCATTTTATCCCTTTCCCTGGTTTGCCCAATGCTAAGATGCTGGCGCAGGCATTTATTGACCACATTGTCAAATTGCATGGGATTCCTTCAGACATAGTCTCTGATAGGGGCACGCAGTTTGTTTCCAGATTCTGGAAGGCTTTCTGTTCTCGCTTGAGGGTTCAGTTGTCATTCTCTTCTGCTTTCCATCCGCAGTCGAATGGCCAGACAGAGCGCGTCAATCAGAATCTGGAGACATATCTGCGCTGTTTTGTGGCGGAGAATCAGGAGGATTGGTGTTCTTTTTTGTCCCTTGCTGAGTTTGCTTTAAATAACCGTCGTCAGGAGTCCTCTGATAAGTCACCATTTTTTGGTGCATATGGGTTCCATCCGCAGTTTGGGACTTTCTCGGGAGAGGGCTCTTCTGGTTTGCCTGATGAGGACAGATTCTCCTCGTCTTTGTCATCTATTTGGCAAAAGATTCAGGATAATCTAAAGAGCATGAGTGAGAGATATAAGCGTGTGGCAGATAAGAGACGTGTGCCTGGTCCGGACCTGAATGTTGGTGATCTGGTGTGGTTGTCTACCAAGAATATCAAATTGAAGGTTCCCTCCTGGAAGTTGGGTCCTAGGTTTATTGGGCCTTACAAGATCCTGTCTGTCATCAATCCTGTTGCCTACCGTCTTGATCTTCCTCAGACTTGGAAGATCCATAATGTTTTTCATAAGTCCTTATTGAAACCTTATGTTCAACCTATTGTACCCTCGCCTTTGCCTCCTCCTCCGATTATGGTTGATGGAAATCTTGAATTTCAGGTCTCTAGGATTGTGGATTCTCGTCTTGTCCGCGGTTCCCTCCAGTACCTCGTTCATTGGGAGGGTTGTGGTCCTGAGGAGAGGATGTGGGTCCCAGTGACGGACATTAAGGCCTCTCGTCTCATCAGGGCTTTCCATAGGTCCCATCCTGAGAAGGTGGGCCCTGAGTGTCCGGAGTCCACTCCTAGAGGGAGGGGTACTGTCACAGCCAGACAGCTGAGAAGCGCTCACAGGAGCTTCTCAGGTCCTCCTCCTTGAATTTCTTTGTTTTGGTTTAGTTTCTCATCTCGTTAGTCTATCTCAGCTGTCATGCAGTCAGACTGATCGCTACCCTTTAAGTTCCTCCCCATAATGCAGTAGTGTGCGGCTGATACAACTTCCTGGAGTGTGTGTGCATGCTGTTCCCAGTTCCCAGTTCCCAGTCCTCAGTCGTCTGCAGATAAGTGCTGTTTATGTATTTATGTTTTTGTCTTTTCTGGATCCAGGTGACCCTGACTCCCTCCGTGTCAGTGTAGGGAGCCGGTGGTTGTGTCCCTTCACTATTGTAGGGTCTTCAGGTAATAGATAGCCGAGGAACGTGGATATGCGGCCATCCACCTTTGGGGTGTTCGCATAGGCTGAGCAGTGAGGGAGAGCGGCAGCTCTATTGCAGGGGTCTCTCTTTGTTCCTTAGTTGTGGATCCAGAGAGACATTGTTTATATGGTATTGTCTTGTTTCCTGTACACCATCCGTGACATAAAGCCTATGCACTAAGTGAAAGGACTTCCAAAAATTACAAGGAACTGGCACTCCAATACACCCTTTATTAATCATAAAGAAGGGCATCATACACCCTTGAAAAATTATAATTGATGGCCTACTGGTGACCCTCTAAAACATTACGGGCGAGGGCCTGCTGCTGAACTGACCATCTAAAACATCAGGGGTGAGGGTCTGCTGCTGATCTCAGCATCGAAAAAATTATGGGCGAGTGCCTGCTGGTGAGCTGACCATTGAAAAAATTATGGGTGAGTGCCTGTTGCTTGGCTAACCATTGAAAAAATTATGGGCGAGGGCCTGCTGGTGAGCTGACCCTCAAAAACATTATATGCAAGGGCCTGCTGTGAGCTGACCCTCTACAAGACTGTAGAGGGGCCTGCAGGTAAGATGACCATCAAAACATTATATGCAAGGGCCTACAGGTGAGCTGATCCTCTAAAAGATTGTAGGTGAGGGCCTGCTGGTAAGCTGACCCTCCAAAACATTACATGCGAGGGCCTGCAGGTGAGCTGACCCTCTAAAAGATTGTAAGTGAGGGCCTGCTGGTGAGCTGAACCTCTAAAACATTATATGCAAGGGCCTGCAGGTGAGCTGACCTTCTAAAATATTACATGCGAGGGCTTGCAGGTGAGATGGCCCTCTAAAAGATTGTAGGTGAGGGCCTGCAGGTCAGCTGACCCTCTAAAATATTACATGTGAGGGCTTGCAGGTGAGATGGCCCTCTAAAAGATTGTGGGTAAGGGCCTGCTGGTGAGCTGACCCTGTAAAACATTATGGTTGAGGGCTTGCTGGTGAGCTGACCCTCTAAAAGATTATATGCGAGGGCCTGCAGGTGAGCTGACCCTATAAAAGATTGTAGGTGAGGGCCTGCTGGTGATCTGACCCTCTAAAACATTACATGCGAGGTCTTGCTGGTGAGCTGGCCCTCTAAAAGATTGTAGGTGAGGGCCTGCTGGTCAGCTGACCTTCTAAAACATTATGGCTGAGGGGCTGCTGATGAGCTGACCCTTTAAAACAATATATGCGAGGGCCTGCACGCGAGCTGACCCTCTAAAACATTAGGAGCGAGGGCAGACTAATAAGCATGTTGATATGATGGAAGAGGAGGAGAAGGACCATATACCCTTTTTTTGTGGTGGAAGGAGTGCATGGGAATACAGTGTATTCAGTACATTATACAAAAAACATTTAAAGTGCCTTTATGTTCAGCCGCTTTCCTCTGGTAGAGTAGAGAAGTCAGGGGCAATCCATGCCTTGTTCATTTTTATAAGAGTCAACCTGTCAGCATTGTCAGTTGACAGGCGGATGTGCTTATCAGTTATTATGCCCCCAGCAGCACTAAATACCCGCTTTGACAAAACGCTGGCTGCAGGGCAGGCCAGCACCCCTAAGGCATAGAGCGCCAGTTCGTGCCACGTGTCCAACTTGGACAACCAGTAGTTGTAAGCCACAGAGGGATCATTGAGGAAGCTGTCACGGTCTGCTACGTACTCCATTTACCATCTTCCATAATGCTTCCCTCCTTGTGAGACCAGGCCACGCATCAGGGTGAGGGTGCTGGCAGGGTGTCATGAAACTGCCCTGGGCTTTGGAGAGTGTTGCCCTGCCTCTTTTGGAACTGCTGTGTGTTCCCCTCATCTCCCCTCCTTGGTTGCCCAAGGAACTACCTACTCTGCCGCCAGCATTGTCAACTGTACATTTTTGGAGTAATTTTTCCACAAGGACCTTCTGGTATTGCACCATTTTGCTAGTCCTCTCCACTACAGGAATGAGAGTTGAGAAGTTTTCTTTGAAGCGGGGGTCGAAAAGGGTGAACAACCAGTAATCGGCGTTGTCCAAAATGCGTAAAATGCATGGGTCACGGGAAAGGCAGCCTAACAAAGTCAGCCATATGTGCCAGAGTCCCAACAGACAAGACTTTGCTGTCGTCATCAGTAGGATGACTCTCAATCTCCTGATCCTCTTCCTCCTCTTATGCCATTTACGCTGAACAGATGGAATAAAACTTCCATGGGTACTACCCTCTGTAGCAGAGGCAACCGTTTCCTGCTCCTCCTCCTTCTCCTTCTCATCATCATCTAATCTGCGCTGAGAAGACGAACTGAGGGTGGTCTAGCTATCACCCTGTGTAATGTCTTCCCCCATTAACACCACTTCCACATGCAAAGCGTCGGCCTTAATTGTGAGCAGCGAGCGTTTGAATAGACACAGAAGTGGGATGGTGACGCTGATAATAGCGTTATCACCTCTTACCATCTGTGTTGATTCCTCAAAGTTTCTTAAAACCTCACAGAGGTCAGACATCCATGCCCACTCCTCGTTTGTGAAGAGCGGAAGCTGACTGGAAAGGCAATGACCATGTTGCAGCTGGCATTCCACTACTGCCCTCTGCTGCTCACAAAACCAGGCCAAAATGTGGAACGTGAAGTTCCAGCGCATGCTCACTTCGCACAACAGTCGGTGAGCTGGCAATTTTAAGCGCTGCTGCAGCGTTGACAGACCGGCGGAAGCTGTCACTGACTTGCAGAAATGGGCACACACGTGGCGCACCTTCACCAGTAGCTCAGGCAAATTGGGGTAGGTTTTGAGAAACTGCTGAACTACTAAGTTGAAGACGTGGGCTAGGCATGGGATGCGTGTGAGATTGCCGAGCTCCAAAGCCGCCACCAAGTTACAGACATTATCAGACACAACCATGCCTGTTTCTAGGTTGAGTGGCGAGAGCCACAGCTCAGTCTGTGCTGTTTGTCAACTAAGCAGATCAGCTTAAGCACGGCCTGTTGACGCTTCCCCACTGCAGTGCTACACTGCTTCCAGCTACCGACTGATGGCTGACTGGTGCTGCAAGAGGATAATTCTGAGGTGGATGTGGCGGAGCAGGCGGAAGAGGAGAAGTGGGGGTTGGAGCCACAAGCGTAGGTGGTGGCGGAAACCCTGACGAAAGTAGGGCCCGCAATCCTTGGCGTCGGTAGCACCTGTGCCATCCCAGGATACGACTCGCTCCCGGCCTCCCCAACGTTCACCCAGTGAGCCGTCAGGGAAATGTAGCGTCCCTGTTCGAAAGCACTTGTCCATGTGTCAGTGGTTAAATAGACCTTCCCAGTAACTGCGTTGGTCAGGGCACGGGTGATGTTACGGGACACATGCTGGTGCGAGGTGGGGATGGCACACTGAACAAAATAGTGGCGGCTGGGGACTGTGTAACGAGGGACAGCCGCCATCAGGCTGCGGAAGGCCTCAGTGTCCACAAGCCTAAATGGCAACATTTCCAGGGATAGTAATTTGGAAAGTTGAGCATTTAGTGCTATGGCCTGTGGGTAGGTGGCTGGGTATTTGCGCTTGCTTTCAAAAGCCTGGGGTAAGGACATTTGGATGCTGCACTGGCACACAGAAGTGGATGTTTTCACTGATGGTGCTTGCGAAGGTCCAGGTGCAGGGCGGAGGCATCCGGGCCTGCGCTTTCGACAAGGGATTGGCCAGAACATAACACAGGGAAGAGAAGGCGGTGGTGTAACCCGCAGACACAGATTGTGGACCCAGGTATTCGGCCCTACTACGGTGCTTTGATGCCATGTGGCGGATCATGCTGTTGGTGGTGACGTTGCTAGTGTTCAGGCCTCTGCTCATTTTTGTACACAGGTTGCAAATTACAATTCTTTTGTCGTCCGCACTTTCCTCAAAACAGTGCCAGACTGCGAAACACCTACCCCTTGGCAAGGGAGATTTCCGCAAGGGTGTACTCCGGGAAACTGTTGTGGGCCTGTTTGGTGTGGCCCGCCTTCTCCCTTTTGCCACCCCACTGCCTCTTCGAGCCTGTTGCGGTGCTTCGGATCCCTCCCCCTCTGTACCGCTGTCCTCGCTCGGCTTGCCACCTTCCCAGGTTGGGTCAGTGATTTTATCGTCCACCACCTCCTCTTCCACTTCCTCACTCTGCTCATCCTCCTGACTTGTTGACCTAACAACCACCTCAGTTATTGGAAACTGTGTCTCATCATCATCATCATCCACTTTATGAAACACTAATTGCCGTTCCCCACCGTCATCTTCTTGTGACTATGGATGCTCGAGAGTTTAGCAATCAGGGCACAAGATCTCATGTCCCTCTTCAAGCCGGCTTGTCGGGAGGCCCAAATGAAGGAATGGTGCTGAAAATAGCTCATTGTAATATCCGAGTGTGGGATCACTTGTTTGGCAAGACTCTCCATGGTAGGAGTAAGGAGGATCAGGGTGAGGATTGTGTTGAGCAGACTCTTGGCTACTGAGACTGGACTTGGTGGAAGACAGGGTGATGCTTAACCGACTGGAAGCATTATCTGCTGCGATCCAACCGACCACCTGGTCGCACTGGTCTGACATTCATCAACGATACCTAGCTTCATGTCCCAGTTTGCAAGGCGGCGCAGGACAACGCTCTCAAAGTCAGACCAGTGCGACCAGGTGGTCAGTTGGATTACAGCAGATAATGCTTCCAGTCGGTTAAGCACCACCCTGTCTTTCACCAAGTCCAGTAGCAGCCAACAAACGTGCAGGGAGGAGACTTGAGCATTGCACTCGAGCACATGCGGTATTCAGCCGAATACCGCCATGTGCCGAGCATCGAGATGCTCAAGCCAAACTGGTGTTCGGCCAAGCATGCTCGAACAACACTAGTTACTACAAAAAATCCATGTACAAGTGTACCTGAAGAGTTGTTCTTTCTTTCTTTTCAAAATCTTTTTATTGATTTCAAAGGTATGTAAACGTTTTAAAGGTATGTAAACATGTCCAGTAAGTGCCCAAACATAGAGACATATCGACATTGTCAGGAAATCCTGAAAGCACATCATATTGATCCGCACCCATCTGCAAATACATGACCCATAAAGGTCCTAGTGTATAACATATGGTACCAGGGTGGTCATAGCAGCAATGTTGTACACAGTAACATAGTTAAACTAAGAATGGCTTGATGCAGATCTAGTTGCGCCAGAGGATTGCAGATTTAATGTGGTAAAACTATGCCATAAAATAAAGCAGTGCCGTGTAAAAGGGGAGGTAAAGACAGAGACATACCACCTAAGACAAGGGGAAATAGAACAAGAGGGAAGGGGGGAGGGTAAGGGTAATGGAGTGGATATTGTAGTCTGGACCCAGTCTGTCACTTTGGGGGACATGCTGGATTTCCAGTTAGAGGCGATCAAGATCCTAGCCACATATAATAGTTGTCTAATTAGACGTTTCTGTAAGTGGGGAATAGTGTCTGGGAGTAAATTTAAGAGAGCTATTTTGGGGCAGAGAGATAATGTGCGACGCTTCTCATTAAGAATGGTGTTAAGAATGTCTATTATTTCTGTCCAGAAGCCACTTATTCTAGGACACGACCACCATATATGCAGGTATGTGCCTCTATCAGTGTAGCATCTCCAACAGAGATCAGAAGCGGAACCATACATTTTACTTAATCTGACAGGGGTTAGATACCATCTGGCTATTACTTTGTAGGTGTTTTCTTGTATAGTTATACACCTAGAGGTTGCTTTTGGCGAGGTAAATATGGTATTTGTGTCTGATTTGGTGAACTTAGTCTTAAGATCTATTTCTCATTCTCTCAGAAAATACAAAAAGGGGGGGATTCTAGAGTAAGTAAGTTCTTGCAAACAACAGACACCAGTTTTGAAGGTTGTTTAGTTTGTATAAGGAGGTCTTCAAACCAAGTATTTTTGCTAGACCAATTTTCATTTGAGTATAAAGGTTTTAGCGAGGTACGTAAATATATATATTGGAGGTCGTTAAGTGCTGGGAGTTTAAATATGTCCCTAATAGTATTTAAGTCTAAAATAGCTCCATCAGAATCTAGTAACTCTATAGACGCCATTTGTGAATTCCGAAGTTGAGGTGGTAAAGACCGATAACCTTCTTCGGACGTTCTGAAAAAATCTCCAATAGTTAACAGCTGGGATGGATATTTCGAACAAAGGTCTCTTATTTCTGGGTGTTTCCAGATACCATAGGTAGCTGTGGGAAGGCTATTATCTCTGGGAATAGGAATGGGTGTTGATTGGTCTGAAAAAAATCTGCTTCCTCAGACGGAGTTCCATTAGACTCTCTTCCAACGCTATCCAATGTTTATGGATCCAGTCCACTATACGACTAAGGTGGATCGCTTTGTAGGACCTTTCTAAAGAAGGGAGTCCAATTCCACCCCTATCTGAAGGAAGTAGGAGAATTTTATGAGCGAGTCTGGGTTTTGTCGAACCCCACACATATGATGAACAGATCTTTCGAAAGGAGGCAAAAAAGCTACGTGGAGGTTTTAATGGAAGGGCTTGCAGAATATATGTGACTTTCGGAACTATTAGGGAGTTAAATATATTCCTGCGGCTTAGCCACAATATAAAGGTAGGTGACAATGAGCCAAGGGTCTCTGGGATGGCTCTTAGCAGTGGTCGGTAGTTAAGCTTGTATAGTTTGTTATAGTCCGCCGAAATGTTAATCCCTAAAAATTTTAGAGCTGAGGAGGTTCGTTCAAAGGAGGAGATGGTTCTTAAGGTTCGGATTTCTTTAGCTGGGATGTTTACGTCTAGTGCTTGCGATTTTGAAATGTTAATTTTGAAATTAGAGATATAACCAAAATCACGAAACAGGTTAACAATCACTGGGAAAGCTTGTATGGGGTTAGTGATCATTAAGAGAAGATCATCTGCATAAGCAGCTTGCTTGAATTCCATTCCCAGTTAAACCCTTGATTTCATGGGATTGCCTTATGAATTGTAACAGGGGTTCAACTGTCAATATGAAGAGAATTGGGGAAAAAGGGCAGCCCTGTCTAGTTCCGTTGTTAATATTAACCGCTGGGGAAAGAATGTAATTTACTTTGATAAAAGCGCTCGGTTTTTCATACATTGTGAAGATTGCCTTGATGAAAGAAGATGGGAAGCCCATCACGGACATGGTGTTTTTGATAAACGGCCAGGCCACTCTATCAAATGCCTATTCGGTGTCTGTACCTACCGTAGTAGAACCATGGAACTATTTATTTTTTTCACCAAAGCAATAGAGTTTACTATCTTGTAAGTGTTGTCCTTCCCTTCTCTCCCAGGTATAAACCCTGTCTGGTCTGGGTGTATCAGGTCTTTTAATAAAGGTTTTATTCTTGCTGAAAGAATACGAGCGTATATTTTAATGTCTAGATTCAACAGTGAGATAGGTCTGTAACTTGAGCACATTGTGGGGTCTTTCTGTGGTTTGTGAATCAGAGTTATATGAGCATTTAGAGTTTGTGGTGAGAACGGACTACCAGACATAGCCGCATTATATGTTTTAAGCATAAATGGTGTTAAGGTGTCTCTAAAGGCTATGTAGTAAAGGACAGGAAGACCATCTGGGCCAGGGGACTTTCCTTTGGCTATTTGAGATAGAGTTGAGGTAATTTCTGTTTCTGTAATAGGTAGGGTAAGTTTGACAGCTTGTTCTTTGGTGATGGAGGGTAAGTTAATTTTCTGTAAAAATTCTTTCGTCCGAGCTAGTTTATCTGCTTTAATGTTTTCAGAGTCAGACTCATTTATGTTATATAGGTCAGAATAGAACTTCCTAAACGCGTCTGCGATGGTCATCTTTTGCTAAAGTGTTACCTGGGCAATTAATAGCTGATATTCTTTGTTTGCGTTTACGTTGGCGTAAAGAGGCTAGCATTAATTTTTTGGGTTTATTCATATGAGCAAAAAAGATTTGCCTCAGTGAAAGGTATATTTTAGCTGATTGGGTGTTTAAAGGGTTTCTATCACTTCGTTTCACCTATTTAGCTTTCAGACACTAGCGATCCGCTAGTGTCTGCTTTATCTAACCATCCTAATATAAGAGCTTATTGTCCTGCCGTTTAGCTAAAAAAATAACTTATATAGATATGCAAATGAGCCTCTAGGTGCTATGGGGGCGTGATTAGCACCTAGAGGCTCCGTCTACCTTAACAAACTGCCGCCGCCCAGCGCGTCCCTCCAGCCCGCCCATCTCCTCCGGAATGCGATGCTCCTCGTATTCGGCGCATGCGCAGTGAATGTCTGATCGCTTCCCTGCTCAGACATCTCCACTGCGCCTGTTCCTCGGAGCACTATGACGTCATCGGCGCAGGCGCAGTGGAGATGTCTGAGCAGGGAAGCGATCAGACATTCACTGCGCATTCGCCGAATACGAGGAGCATCGCATTCCGGAGGAGAAGGGCGGGCTGGAGGGACGCGCTGGGCGGCGGCAGTTTGTTAAGGTAGACGGAGCCTCTAGGTGCTAATCACGCCCCCATAGCACCTAGAGGCTCATTTGCATATCTATATAAGTTATTTTTTTAGCTAAACGGCAGGACAATAAGCTCTTATATTAGGATGGTTAGATAAAGCAGACACTAGCGGATCGCTAGTGTCTGAAAGCTAAATAGGTGAAACGAAGTGATAGAAACCCTTTAATATCTTTTTTAACTCATTTCTAGCTGACAAAACCTCCTCTAGTTTTTTACTGTTCAGCGATCTTTTGTGCGCATTTTCTAGTTTGGATATCTTAGCGTAAAGACATGCTATTGTCTCTTTCCTTTTCTTATTCAAGTGGGATGCCACAGAGACAAATTCCCCTCTTATCACAGATTTATGTGCCTCCCAAACTATGTTAGGGGGAGTGTCTTCTGTTGCATTAATAGAGAAATATTCCTCTAGGTTATTTTTGATCTTTACTTTTACAACTGTACTGTCTAAAAGTGTTTCATTTAATCTCCATAGGAAGGTCTTGGAGTAGGAGTTTGGTTGTTTATGTGACATAAAAATTGGGGCATGGTCTGAGTGTAATATTGAGCCTTTATGAGCCTCTGTGCATAACTGTATTTTATCTGATGCTATGAATATGTAATCTATTCTATGGTAAGAATTGTGTGGCGAAGAGAAATGGGTGAAGTCCGCTGAAGTGGGGTTAAGAGAGCGCCACACATCTGCCAGGAAACTTTTATGCAATTGTTTTTTTACATTGACCAACGTTGATTTTGGTACATTCGATCTAACCGAAGACGTGTCAATCCTTGGGTTAATGGCTAGGTTAAAGTCTCCTACCATAGATTATAATAGGAAAGGGACAAGTTGGGGATTTTGTTATGTTTGTAATGTGTTTCCTGTATAAATATAATGTTAGCTTTCTCTTTATGCAGTTATTTTAGGATTTGACAACCTTTAGCTGGAGTTTTAAAGCCTCTTACATTATATGAAGCTATCCGTGTCTCAGCCATAAAACAGGTGCATAAGTGTGAATGGAGGACGCGTACATACCCCTGTGTAGGTAGGTTGTAGTTGACATCTTCAAAGGATGGTTGAAGACTGAGGAACTTAGATATCCTTGGACACAAACGTGAAAGGGGGGGGGGGGAGAGCTGTAACATCTAAGACATAACAAAAATAATTTAGAACATTAGCAAGAACATAAAGACAGTTGGTCCTCATGTTTGCTAAAACTACAAGAGGAACCGTTAGTCCTAAACGGGATTTTGAAAATGTTAACCTTCTGAGAATTATCAGAAGAAAGCAGTTCACTATGATTTTAGAGAGCTGCATAGTAGTTGTAGCAAACCATGAAGAGGCAAATTTGTTAATGATTTAAACTAAGTCATAAACATAGTAAATAAGTAAACAGAGGTGATGGAATATTCGTGTATAGAATGAGACCAAGCGAACCCACTTCAAGCTCATAACACCTCTCCAGATAGGGATCTATCTGTAAGCTGATAAATGAGCATGACATATGAGGGAAAACCTGTGGGAATGCATTCACATGAACAAGGCCATATGAGGTCTAGATTGTGTTGTTGGAATGCCTGCTTATTTGCAGGTCTGCAGAGTCTCAACTGGTCGTATCTGTCAGTCCTCTTCCATGATGATACGGCGTGGAGTCATTTTCCCATGTTTCTTTTTGTTCTTCAGAACTTTGCCTGTAGGTACCGTCTCCCACGGTGTAGAAGGAGGAATCTCCTCAGGAATAATGACATCATTTGAGGTGGTCCAATCAGAAATGTCCCTATCTTAAATGCTCATGGTGGAAAGTATCTCAGGTAAGTCCTTCGGGGTCCTGATGATGAACTTCTTATCACGCCAAGTTATTAGCAGTCCAAATGGGAACAACCAGCGATAAGGGATGCGTTTATGTCTCAAATAGTCCGTCAAGGGTTTGAGGGCGCGTCTCTTATTGAGTGTGGTTGGTGCAAGATCTTGGAACAGTAGGATTGTTGAGCCCTCATATTCAACTTGTGCACCTTCTCTTGATTTCTTCATAACTTGTTATTTTTGAGCAAAATTAAGGAGTTTACATATGATGTCCCTGGGTGGTTTGTTCATTTTTGGTTTAGGTCTCAAAGCCCCATGTGCTCTTTTGATAATTATAGGGTCAGAATAATCTTCATCTAACAATGATAGACAGATCTCGGAAACAGCTTTTGGTATTGCGTCTGTCGCTACTGATTCTGGAATTCCTCTTAAGTGGATATTATTCTGTCTACCTCTGTTGTCTTGATCTTCAATGTAGTCATAGAGCTGGTCTATATGTAGTTTGTAGATAGCTAGAGCATCTGAGTTTTGTTTTGTATAGTTTGTTAAAGTAGACTGTGTAGCTTCCAAAGCTTCTACTCTGTGGCCAATCTGTCTCATTTCACTTTTGATTACACTAAGTTCTTCCATCACGGATTTAAGGCCTTTGTCAAAGCCTGAGAGATGAAAGACCTGGAGATAGGTAGGTCTGGTTGGGACTCTGCTTGATCTTCATCATCACTATCTTTTCCAAGGTGTTCATTTTCTGAGCGAGACAGAGTGCCTTTTAATGCGGCTGATTGCACCAATGCTGGTGGTTGTGATTTTTTCATGACGTATTTGTCCAGATCAGATTGGGCTAAAGCCAAATTTTTGTAGGGCTTTTGAGACTCCTGAGTGTGGCTCTTGTATTTGCCTATTTTCACCATAAGTGCACGTGTGAGGACTCCGTTTCAGCTTTTAAATGCCTCTTCTGGTATGAAGAGTTAATACATTGACAGTATCTGAGGAAAGGGATTGAGGGGTCATTATTTCAGAGGACTTAAAGGTAGGCAGACAATGTCATAGAGCAGCAGAAAATGCTAGCAGAATGCTTGGGTGTATAGGGAGAGGAATTACCAGTAGAAAGAGGGAGGTGCTCATGCCGCTCTACAGAGCACTATTGAGACCTCATTTGGAGTATTGCGCTCAGTACTGGAGACCATATCTCCAGAAGGATATTGATACTTTGGAGAGAGTTCAGAGAAGAGCTACTAAACTGGTACATGGATTGCAGAATAAAACTTACCAGGAAAGATTAAAGGACCTTAACATGTATATCTTGGAAGAAAGACGAGACAGAGGGGATATGATAGAAACTTTTAAATACATAAAGGGAATCAACAAGGTAAAAGAGGAGAGAATATTTAAAAGAAGAAAAACTGCTACAAGAGGATATAGTTTTAAATTAGAGGGGCAAAGGTTTAAAAGTAATATCAGGAAGTATTACTTTACTGAGAGAGTAGTGGATGCGTGGAATAGCCTTCCTGCAGAAGTGGTAGCTGCAAATACAGTGAAGGAGTTTCAGCATGCATGGGATAGGCATAAGGCCATCCTTCATATAAGATAGGGCCAGGGGCTATCCATAGTATTCAGTATATTGGGCAGACTAGATGGGTCAAATGGTTCTTATCTGCCGACACATTCTATGTTTCTATGTTTCTATGAGATGACTCTCTGGATTGATAAAGGGGGAAGTAGCTTGCTTATGAAGAGTGTCCTGCCTAAGGCGGTTAATAATGGGCTTCTCACAGACAGGAGAGCAATGTCCCTTTAAATACTATCGCAGTGTAGACCTCCTGTATTGAGTGTGGAGGTCTAAAAAAAAATTAAGGAAAGGCCTTTAGTGGGGGGATGGAGCTCAACTTAGGATATAGAGAGGTTGAAAGACCCACTTCTGTCCCGTGGGGATGCTCCAGGCTGTGTTTTCAGCCTGTTATAGTATGTAGTGAGAAAAGTGTGACCCGGTTCTAGACAGGTCTCCTGCTTGTCACACTACCTTCACCCAGACCCTCGAGCCAGTACTTTCCCAGGTGAAAGCCCTGTAGAACACAGGGATGAAGTCAGACCGGTTAACCGGTTAATATGTATATGACCTGGGGCTGCGAGGTAAGTGCTTTATGCTGGGGAATAGTCACTGTATTTTGCAGCGGTGTCTGCAGCTGCTGGTATATCAAGTCCCTTGAGTCAAATTTGGGATTTCAGCTGCAGCGCCTGGCGAACTTCACAGGGTAAGGGCGATGTAACAATTCTCTTATCGGCTCCCTTTGGCTGGACAAGATGGCGGGTCTCCACGCTGTCGAGGTATGTGCGATTCACAGCGGTAACCTGGGGTGCGGCACTTGTGTTGTTTTGCCGCACAGCTTGATGGAGATTATCACAGCTGATAGCAGGGAGAGTTCTGAGGAGGTGAAAGCCGGCACTGTATGTGTAGCTCTTCAGAGATGCGTGTTCGCTCTGGAACTTCAGACCGCGGCTTATCAGCGATGTAGGCCTGAGCTGGCGTTTCGGTTTAGGTTGGTCAAAACTCTCACGAGTCAGATCGGATTGTAGCTTGAAGCTCTAATAATCTTCTTAGGGGGAAAACTGTGTTTTAAATCCCACAAGTAAGGGGTAGATGTACTCTGATTCAAAATTCTCAGCGGAGCTGTGCTGAGATGCGACCTCTCTCCTTGGCTTCCGGTCACGCCCCTTCTGAAGAGTTGTTCTTTGTCACTTCCTGTTACATTGTCCATCAGGTTCCATACAATTCTGCACGCTACTACTACCTTTACACAGCTACACATCTCCTGCCTTGTCTGTAAGGTTCAGGTTTGAATTTATTCTTCTTTAACCAATCTTTGTTAGAACGATTTCTGTACTTAGGGACATTGCCTTGTTGCATGACCCACATTTTCTTGAGATTCAGCTCGTGGACAGATGTCCTGCCATTTTCCTTTCGAATTTGTTCAAGCACCTTCTCATTTAACCAAAAAAAATTATTCTGATCTATTCTAATCTGATGTGGTTTTAGGTAAAATGTATTCGGAAATATAGAAAATTCTGAAGGGTTCACAAACCTTAAGCACTGTATAGAGCAACATATCCATGTATTAAGGCAGCAAAAAAAAAGTAAGAAAATTGATGTTACTTTTAGATAGTAGTGCCAACTGCCTTAGCCTTAAAAGATTTTTTTTTTTAGATGAGACAACAGAGAGGTCTGCAGTTGTTTAGAATAGGATTTTTTTTTAACTCCATAAATTTGGGTAAATAAGTAACCAAGATCCAAATCTTCTTCTTTATTTGTAGATAAAGGGGACATTTATTATTCAGAAATACAGCTATATTAAGTATATTTCTGTCTCAGATGGTGGTCCAACAGTTAGTTGCGCCGCAATCTGCAACTTTTGCCGAGTCATGCCAGATCTAAAAAAGTGGGCGTGGCATGGGTGGGAAAGGGACGGGTCAGGAGGCCCGTCTCATTCATAATTTTCTACACCTTCATAACTTCAGCGGATCCACTGCCAAATATAGGGGCTATTAAGACTGATGTATAAAACGCCAGTCTTAATAAATGACCCCCAAAGAGTCCAATTGTTCTCTTTTGTCTCATATTCTTTAGATAGTTGGTTGCTGCCACCAAAAACAATGGGTTCTACTGGCATACTAATTTATATTTACTGTAGTAATAAAGAAATTACTAAAGATCTAACATGATAAAACATTTTGTTTTCTTTGAGAAGAGACCATGTTTAGGACACAGACTGCACTTATGCAAGGTGCTCACAGAAGGTCTATTTTAACTTTGTCAAAACAACTGTTTTCTCAGTCACAATGATGATTGAATGACTGTTTTTAACTATTATAGCTATCAGTGTAGAATTGTGCTAAACAATAGAAGCCCGGATTACAAATCATGGCAGAAGTCTAGATCATCAGTTTGTCATGTAATGACATTGTCATCTAGAACTACAGTATATCCTTCACAGAGCAACCATGAAAGTGAAGTTATTTAAAAAAAAACTAATATCTCTAGCACAGGGGTCAGCAACCTCCGCCACTCCAGGTGTTGTGAAGCTACATCTCCCATCATGCACATTTGCTTGGCTGTTCTCTGAACTCCTACAGAATTGAAAGGAGCATGCTGGGAGTTGTAGTTTCACAACAGCTGGAGTGCCGAAGGTTGCTGATCCTGCTCTGACATATGACCATTCTGAACTACTAAGGATTACAGATGACTGAATCAATTCTAAATGAATCAAATTTATTTGATCTTGGTTTCCAACAAATCCAGTTAGTATTCATCTTGCAGAAATTGATCAAAATGGCTTTCTACTTTTTATATAACAAAATGTAAGGAGGATGAGAAGATGTATGAAAATCACATGGCCCCATTCTGGCGTGCATGCCAATACTGCCTTGCAAGCAGCCTCAGCCATGAGAAACTACATCTGTGATGTCAGTGGATATTCCATCAAGGATCTGCTATGTTTTTCTGGAATTTTACAATGGTGTGATAGCGTATCTTTTAAATAGAGGAAAAAGATCCTAAAAGAGAAGTTCCTTCTGAATGAAGAGAAGAAAATATCTAATCAGATTTTAGAGTTAATTTAGAGGAATACAGTAGGTTTTAGAGACAGGACAGGAGTTAGTGTTTCATTCTGGCATTTATTTTATTTAGAGTTGTAACATTTAAAAAGACAATAAGGTTTGCAAGTAAAAAAAAAAGTTGAAATTAGCACTACTTCTTAACCTGTTGCCTTTCTTATTTGATACATCAGTAATTTATTATAGTTAATAAATAGAGATAAACAAATCCATTCTAAAATTTTGAAATTCAGAAATCCAAATCTTGTGTGATGTGATTCAGGAGAATCAGAGGAGGGAAGGAGAGAGAGAAAGAGAGAGACTTTTCTAGGCAATCAGAACACTTTCGATCCAGTTCAAATTTATTCAGACTTGAATTGAATTGGATGGCCAAAACGGACCAGAATTAAATTTTAAGCAATTCACTCATACCTATCAACAAATAATTCATAGTGGATTTTATAGTATGATGATGAGCTGCCCAAGCCATGATAAAGTAAAGCAGCCCTAAACTAAAACCTTTGCATCTGCATGCTTTGCATTACTGTATGTGTCAGGTTCTTCTAGGAAATTTTGTCTTTAGCCTTTGCCAAGTCTGTGATTTGATATTGTGGACACAGTTTTGGGCATAATTTTTTTTAAACATCCATAAGAATAAATAGTAAACAGCAAGGATATTACATGCCATAGCAAGTGGATTCAAACTCCTATGTAGTTACATGTCACAGATATGGTAAGTTTGATAGAACAGTCCATATTCTTCACGTTCACTTCGTTGGATGCTCCATTATTTCCGAACTGTCCACTGTTGAAGACTATAATACAGTCCTTAGTGCCATGTTCCTACAGCTAGCAATATTCTTCACTGTCTGTGACGAACAATATTCTTTACACTATTACCAAACAAACCCCCATAATGAAAAGAAAAGAAAACATAGTAAGTAAAACCCCTTCAGCCCCCCTTCCCTCCTTTTTCAACCTATTGCAGCCCAATGCAGCCCCTCCGCCGATCTTAAAACTTGTGTTTGTCCATCTGGTTAATGTGTACATTGATTGATTGAAGTATAATCTCTCTAATGTATAGTCATATAACTTGACTTTCCTCTGTCCCAGTGTGCTCAAGTCTTCTTTCAGATACCAAGAGGACAAACTGAACGGTCCCATAATACGCATATACTCTGACTGTGGTATAGGTTCTAAGATAAACTGTTTACAAGTGTCAAATAATTGTCTCACCTGTGTTTCAACATGTTTTAAGGATGTTTTAAGGATTCCAGAAATTCAAGATGAAAAGCTTTTTAAGATGTCCTATTACTACTTCTAAAGCAGTGACATCTGTCTATAACCAGTATTGGAGGAGATATCTTTTAGCTATCATCAAGATAATATGACCCATAGGTCGCAGATCTCTGTCCCCTCCTCCATGGACTTCTATTACCATATCTGCATGCAAGATAACTAGAGATGGAGTCAAATTCCCCTGAAATCTCCTAACCTTTCCCAATAGTGTTCCCACCTGAGTCCAAGAACCTCTCAATTTTGAGCAGTCTCATAATCCATGGTAGAGGTCAAATTGCAGAATCTGCGGATTCTGTCATGCATTATTAGGAGAGCTTGGGCGAGCAAAGGCATAGAGCGCATGATGTAATATTTTTATATGCATCTCTCTTCATGTTTTGTTCACCACCGCTCTATGTAGGGCTGCTATGCCTTGTCTTACTGTAGGCGGGACCTCATCTACCCCTAAAATCTGTCCCCATTTTTTAAATATGCCTTTAAAGTCCTTTGTGACAAGCTTAGACATAATTTTATCTTTGGCTTGTGTGTCCAGAGCAAATGACCAAAAATCCAGAAGTCATGACAATTGCCTAGGTGTTCATGGGGATTTTGGTCTTGCTCTTATCTCTTTTTGGGCCTCAAAGGTTACCATCTGAAATACATTACATGTACAACGTATCTAATTTGTGCAGTATCTTTCTGATGGTTGATTCATGTAGTCTGACATACCTAATAGTATGAGCTATCTATAGGCCATGAGATGATATTGTGAGGTTCTTAGATATTTTATTTCAGCATCGCCAATTCTGCTTCTGAACTGAATTTGCAGAGATATTCTGGCCTTGACAAACATGCAGATGTTGTCCTCTCTAGAATGATTGGTGTCCAACTAATTAGTGATTTGTTTCCAGACTAATATACATCTAGCACCCCTTAAGGCCTTCAGGAGCTATTTAGATAGAGGCATAATGATACCACACATTTCAGTGCATGCAGCTGAGAACAGTTCAGCTGAGAACTGCATATACAGCTAGTTTTACCTTTAATTGTGTTAGTTCTGTAATGCAGTAATAAGTAGTGTGGCTTAGGCTACTTTCACACTTGCGTTTGGAGCGGATCCGTCTGGTGTCTGCACAGACGGATCCGCTCCTATAATGCAAACGCTTGCATCCGTTCAGAACGGATCCGTCTGCATAACTGGTTTTTACAGATCTGATTTTTCACTTTGTGAAAACTCAGATCCGACAGTATATTCTAACACAGAGGCGTTCCCATGGTGATGGGGACGCTTCAAGTTAGAATATACTAAAAGAACTGTGTACATGACTGCCCCCTGCTGCCTGGCAGCACCCGATCTCTTACAGGGGGCTGTGATCTGCACAATTATTGTGCGAATCATAGCCCCCTGTAAGAGATCAGGTGCTGCCAGGCAGGAGGGGGCAGACCCCCTCCCTCCCCTGTATTAAATGTGACCAGTGCGGTCCCCCTCCCTCTATATTCATTGGTGGCCAGTGCGGCCCCCCCTCCCTCCCACCCCAGTATTAAATGTGACCAGTGCGGCCCCCCTCCCTCTATATTCATTGGTGGCCAGTGCGGCCCCCCTCCCTCCCCAGTATTAAATGTGACCAGTGCGGCCCCCCTCCCTCTATATTCATTGGTGGCCAGTGCGGCCCCCCTCCCTCCCCAGTATTAAATGTGACCAGTGCGGCCCCCCTCCCTCTATATTCATTGGTGGCCAGTGCGGATTCCCAGTATTAAATGTGACCAGTGCGGCCTCCCCTCCCCCCCCCCTAATTAAAATCCCCCCCCATCATTGGTGGCAACGGAGAGTTCCGATCGGAGTCCCAGTTTAATCGCTGGGGCTCCGATCGGTTACCATGGCAGCCAAGATGCTATTGAAGTCTTGGCTGCCATGGATACTTAGCAATAAATAGAAGCATTATACTTACCTTCGCTGTCTGTGACCGGCCGGGAGCTCCTCCTACTGGTAAGTGAAAGGTCTGTGCGGCGCATTGCTTATAGCACAGACCTGTCACTTACCAGTAGGAGGAGCGCCCGGCCAGTCACAGACATTGCAGCTCGCAGATAAGTATAATGCTTCTAAAAATTGCTAAGTAACCATGGCAACCAGGACTGCAGTAGCGTCCTGGTTGCCATGGTTACCGATCGGAGCCCCAGCGATTAAACTGGGACTCCGATCGATACTCTCCACTGCCACCAATGATGGGGGGGAGATTTTAATTAGGGGGGGAAGAGGGGAGGCTGCACTGGTCACATTTAATACTGGGAATCCGCACTGGCCACCAATGAATATAGAGGGAGGGGGGCCGCACTGGTCAAATTTAATACTGGGGAGGGAGGGAGGGGGGGCCGCACTGGCCACCAATGAATATAGAGGGAGGGGGGCTGCACTGGTCACATTTAATACTGGGGAGGGAGGGGGGGCAGCACTGGTCACATTTAATACTGGGGAACCGCCCTGGCCACCAATGAGTTAAATACAGGGAGGGAGGGGGGTCTGCCCCCTGCTGCCTGGCAGCACCTGCCAGGCAGCAGGGGCAGTCATGTACACAGTTCTCAGTATATTCTAACTTGAAGCGTCCCCATCACCATGGGAACGCCTCTGTGTTAGAATATACTGTCGGATCTGAGTTTCACGATCTAACTCAAATCCGATGGTATATTCTAACATAGAGGCGTTCCCATGGTGATGGGGACGCTTCAAGTTAAAATATACCATTGGATTGAAGAAAACTCCGATCTGATGGTATATTAATAGGGGACTCCTGACTTTACATTGAAAGTCAATGGGGGACGGATCCGTTTGACATTGCACCATATTGTGTCAACGTCAAACGGATCCGTCCCCATTGACTTGCATTGTAAGTCTGGACGGGTCCGTTTGGCTCCGCACGGCCAGGCGGACACAAAAACTCTGCAAGCTGCGTTCGGGTGTCCGCCTGCTGAGCGGAACGGAGGCCAAACGGTGCCAAACTGATGCATTCTGAGCGGATCCGCATCCACTCAGAATGCATTGGGGCTGTACGGATCCGTTCGGGGCCGCTTGTGGGAGCCTTCAAACGGAGCTCACAAGCGGAACCCCGAACGCAAGTGTGAAAGTAGCCTTATGCAGGTGAAGAACAGGTAATGATTTTAATTCATGGTGCTATCTTGTCCAAGCCATATGGTTAAAAGTTATATCCCGAAACCACTAAATCCCAGTAAAACTGCATGCAGTTCTACTACCTGTTTCCTGGCCACTTGACCTACTGTCGCTATGTACAGTATATTATTATTGTATTTTATAAAACTTTTCATTGGCTGCCCTTACTTCTGATGTGTACATTTTTAGTTCACATTTTTCTGTAATGCTTGATTTTGTTTTTCTAATTATTCAAACAAGCACTGACTTTATAATTGCTTTTGCTGTAGCTAGAATTCTGCAGCCTACAATTTTACAGAGCCGTCAGGCAATAGGTAATTTATACAAACAATTTATGCTTACATTAATGAATTTTTTTTTTTTTTCTTGCATTACACAGTTGTGACTAAGGTCTTCTTTGTCTGTTTTGCTCTTCCTGAAAAGTGCATTGAAGTATAACTTCTTCTGCAATGTTATTTAATTGTTTTTCTGTCAATATTCGGCATGAGAACAGAACAGCTTTAATCTTTATTCTAATAAAACATACTAATTAACAATACATCATTCAAAAGCATATATTTAATAAACTACATTGCTTAATGCTTCAAAACAAGGAATTGTACTTTCTGTTTAAAACTATTCTAACGATAAAGCAAAACTTCAGCTACAGTATTATGGAAATGTAAGGTGACTGCATACAAATGTAGCATGGATTGGGCCACAATGGCCTCAGATCCACAATCCACAATCTACAATGTGGAAAAAATTGCTGATGTGATAAAAAGCTCAATGAAAAAGGTTATAAAGATAATAATGATAACAATAAAAATGCAATTTGAGATGAGCAAATCGAAGCTAAAGAAGTGGAATTCGATCCGAATGCAAATGTTCTTGCGTTTCATGGTAATGAATCATAATTTTTCCTAAAATGGCGGCTAAAATGGCAGCTTCACGTGCGAGGACATGGGGCAAGGAACTCTGGAAAGGCGGGATGACCCATAATGTCATGCATGCAGCCAATCAGCAGCCAGCCCTGTGATGTCACAGCCCTATAAATACAGTTGCCATCTTGGATTCAGACATTTTCCAGCATTCTGAGTGCAGGGACAGACGTGAGAAGGCGCTAGGGACAGCAATAGGAAAAACCAATGTGAAAAAAAGCAATTTACAAGTGCAGGGAAAGATTATTTAGGGATCCAAATAGCCATTATACAGCTCTGTCATTCCAGCAATTTGTTCTTGGGGTGCAAGTGCTATGTTGAAAAGCCTTTAGTGGCTTATATCTGTGACAAAAGAAAAATATACGCAGTTCACTTCTGCAGTTATATGTGGTGAAAACATTTAGTGGCCTATTTTAGTACAGAAAGAAAAATATATACTCACTTCACTGTTGCAGTTATTTGCTATAAAAGCATTTTCTGGCATATTTCAGTACAAAAAGAAAAATATATAAGCTTTTCAATTCTACAATTGTATGTGGTAAAAGCGCTTAGTGGCATATTTCAGTAGAAAAAGAAAAATATATACGCAGTTCACTTCTGTAGCTATATGTGGTGAAAGCGTTTAGTGGCATATTTTAGTACAAAATACTTCAATTACTCTTACCGGTAATATGTTTTCCATGAGCCCATGACAGCACCTGTGAGAGATCCTCCTCCTTCCGGACAGGAAACAGGAACTTACCAGATCTTTAAATTGGTCCCATGCCTTCCACCTTCAGTATTTGACAAGATTCCTGGGACCAGCAACGCACCTATATATAGTGAAAACTAACAACATAGGCGAGAAAACATAAAAGAAAAAAACTCTGCGCCAAATATATGCCAGGCATATCTCTTATTTGGCATCATACTAAAGAGTAAATTTCTCTCTTCTTTTTTTTTTTTTTTTTCATCATCATTCTTTATAAAAAATATTATTATATATATATATATATATATATATATATATATATATTTTTTTTTTAATTAAGGGAGGGAATTATGTAGGTGATGTCATGGGCTCATGGAAAACATATTACCGGTAAGAGTAATTTAAGTATTTCCATTACGCCCCATGACAGCACCTGTGAGAGACTAGACTAGATAACTATTAGGGAGGGACTACAGCCTGCAGCACCTTTCTCCCAAAAGACATATCCTGCACAGATGAAAGGTCCAACCTGTAGTGCTTGTAAAACGTAGAGGGGGAACTCCACGTTGCAGCCCTACAGATCTGTTCTATGGTAGCACACCCTTTTTCTGCCCAGGAAGAGGCTACTGCCCTGGTGGAATGGGCTGAAAAATCTGAAGGGACCTGACAATCTGATAGTGAATATGCCAAACCTATCGCTCTCTTGATCCATCTGGCTAAGGTACGGCTTGTAACCTTTGAGCCCCTGTTCTGACCCTGAAATTGAACAAAGAGTTGCGGGGTCTTTCTAAAGTCCTTCGTAGACTCTAAATACGCACAGACACACCTTCTAACGTCTAAAGTATGAAAGGATCTTTCTCCTTCATTCTTTGGGTCCTTACAAAAGGAAGGGAGAACTATCTCCTGAGACTTATGGAATACCGACACTACTTTGGGCAGGAATGCAGGGTCTGGTTTGAAAACAATCCAGAATCTGAGTATATGGTGGGGAAGAGGACAAGGCGGACAGCTCTCCTACTCGTCTGGCAGATGTAATGGCCACTAAAAATACGGTCTTATAGGACAACATCTTTAAGGGGATGTCCCCCAGAGGCTCAAACGGAGCCTTGGTTAGAGCAGAAAGAACCAGGTTAAGGTCCCAAGGGGCAGACTTAGATTTAACTATAGGACATAGTCTAGAGGACCCCCCTAATGAACCTTTTGACCCAAGGATGAGTAGCCAATCGAAAGTCAAACAGGACACTCAGTGCTGAGACCTGCACCTTGAGAGTGCTGGGTTTAAGCTTTTTGTTAAGGCCTTCCTGCAAAAAGTTCAAAATTAACGGGATGTTGGGTGAGTTCAAGTCTAAGCCTGGACCTGCAAACCGAAGGAAGGTTTTCCATACTCTCAGATAGATTTCGGAGGTGACTTTTTTCCTACTAGCTAGGAGAGTCCCGATGACCTGTTCTGATAGGCCTCTAGACCTGAAGAATGTCCTCTCAAAATCCAAGCCGTCAGGTGGAGGTTCTTGACTTCCGGATGATGTAGAGGGCCCTGATATAATAGGTCCTGTCTTTCTGGAAGCACCCAGGGATCGGCTATTGATAGTCTCCTCAACCAAGCAAACCAGACTCTTCTTGGCCAGAATGGTGCTATTAGTATCACCGTCGCCTGCTCCCCCCTGATCTTCTGGATCACTCTGGGCAATAGGCTGATGGGAGGAAACGCATAGACTAGGCCCTTCCCCCACGACTGTGAGAGCGCATCTGTGCCTATCGACTGATCCTCCCTGCTGAGAGAAAAGAACTTTTTGCACTTTTTGTTTTCCACTGAGGCGAATAGATCTATCGTACGGGATCCCCATAGGGCCTGTATTTGGTGAAACACTTCCTGATTCAGACACCAATTCGCCTGACTGAATCTGTGTCTGCTGAGAAAGTCCGCCTGGTGATTCTCTGAGCCTTTCAGGTGAACCGCTGAGAGAGACAGAGCTTTCCCCTGTATTGACAAGAAAATCCTGGATGCCAGCTCCATTAGTTGATAGGATCTTGTCCCCCCTTGTTTGTTTATATAAGCCACCACCGAGGCGTTGTCTGATAGGATCCTAACATGCTTTTGAGACAAAAAAGGGAGACTTTTCTCTAGTGCGCACAGGACTGCTCTTAACTCCCTGGCATTTTGGGACTGAGCACTCTGGTCTCTTGACCAAGGACCTTGGAAAAACCCCAAAACTGAATGGGCCCCCCATCCCCAAGGACTTGCGTCGGTGGTTATTATCAAGGGGTCGTGTCTCACCCACTCTACCCCCCGACCGAGGTTCGAAGCCTTTAGCCACCAAGCTAGGGACCGGGTTACCGAACCCGGGACCACAATCTTGTGATCCAGGGATAGCGACCTCCCATCCCATTTGGATAGAATGAGCCGTTGCAGTATTCTGGACCTGAATTGGGCCCACCTCACAGCCGGAATACAAGCCGTCATCAGACCCAGAATAGACATAGCTTTTCTTAAGGGGACTTCCTTGACCTTGCTGAAAGACCTGATCTTCTGCTGAATCCCCTCCTTCTTGTCTGCTGGAAGATAAGATTTCTGAGTCTGAGAGTCTAACAGGATGCCGAGGAAAACGCATCTGGATGTTGGAATCAGGGATGATTTGTCCCAATTTATTAACCAGCCCAGGCTCATCAGAATCCCCAGGACCTTCTGTATGTGAGATTTCAACTGCTCTGGGGACTGCCCTACCAAGAGAAGATCGTCCAGGTATGAGACTATAATGATGTCCGACCTCCTTACTTCTGCCATTACCTCCGCCATCAGCTTTGTGAAGAGCCTCGGCGCCTGTGATACCCCAAAAGGAAGTGCTCTGAACTGTAAATGGACGATTGATTCCCCCATCTTCACTGCCACCCTCAGGTATCTTTGGGACAAGGGATGGATGGGCACGTGGTAGTAGGCGTCCTTTATGTCTATTGAGGCCATCACGCAGTTGGGAAACAGATGGAGGACCGTGGAGGAGATGGACTCCATCCTGAATTTCTGGTAGGACAGATACTGGTTGAGACCTTTTAAATTTATAATCAGTCTGAACGTACCGTTGGGCTTGGGGACCAGAAATAGGGTTGAATAGAAACCCTGTCCTTGTTCGTCCTTTGGGACTGGGATAAGGACTGCCTTTTCCAGGAGGTTGTTTATTTCCTCCGAAAGTGCCACCTGTTTTGGAGAATTTTGATTTAAAGAAGTAACTTTGAATGTCCTGGGTGGTAGTCTCTTGAAGTCTAGGCGATAGCCTTCCTTTATAATATCCTTTACCCAGGCGCTTGCGGTAATATTTCGCCAGGCTGGAAAAAATAAAGAAAGACGACCGCCCACTTGGGGTCTGGCGTCATTGTTGGGTGGAGCTTGATGTTTGAGGTCTGGATTTAAACAGCACACTTTTTGATTTATCAGATCTCCACTCCCTCCTTTTCTTTGGATCCCCAAAAGCCTTCCTTCTTTCATTATTCTGAAAAGGCTTCCCCTGTTTAGGAAAGGACGGTGCTGGAAATCCTTTTTTCCTATCGGATGCCTTATCTAAAATGTCATCTAAGGCTGATCCAAATAAAAAATCTCCTTGGCAAGGTAAGGCGCAAAGCTTAGATTTTGAAGCTACGTCGCCCTTCCACCCTTTCAACCATAACGACCTTCTGGCTGAATTGGATAGTGCAGCCGCCCTAGCGGAAAGCCTCAATGCGTCAGCGGAAGCATCAGAAATAAAGTCCACTGCACTGGACATAGTTGGTATCGCCTCGAGCAGCTGATCCCTACGAGTCTTATTCTCTATATGAGACTCTAATTCCTCCAGCCAGAGCTTTAATGACCTAGCCACCGAGGTAGTTGCTATATTTGGCTTAAAGGCAGAAGTGGAAGCTTCCCAATTCTTGCTTAAGTATGCATCAGCCCTTTTGTCCATGGGATCTTTAAGGGACCCTAGATCCTCAAACGGGAGAGCTGACTTCTTATTTATCTTAGCTACAGGAGCGTCTACCCTTGGTACCTCCTGCCAAGCTGAGACCTCCTGATCATCAAAGGGGTACTTTCTCTTGACCGCTCTAGGGATAAAGAATTTTTTATCGGACTTCTCCCATTCACGTTTAATCAGGTCCTTGATACAGTCCTGAATGGGGAAAACTCTAGACTTTTTGGGCTTAAGGCTCTCAAACATCAGCTCTGGTCTAGACCTGGACTCCTTTTCCTCCCCCAGCTCCATCGTGGATCTAACCGCCTTCAATAATAGGTCCGTATCTTCAGCTCTAAACAACGGCTTCCCTGTCAAATCCTCGGAAGAGGAATCTGAGTCAATAGCGCCCTCCTCAGACGCAGAGTCCATAGTATCCTCCGCTACCGCCTGGGCCCTCTTATGCCTGGATGAGCTAGGCAGGGATTTTCTAAGCTCCTCTACGGACGAACGGACTTCATTTTTTACTAAATTCTGGATACTCTGTAATAAAGATGGCGACTCCTCTGCCACTAACTTATCCAGACATGGTTGACAACATGTCTTTGAGTAAGATGGATCCAACGTCCTCTTGCAGATTCCACACTCCTTAGCTCTTTTGTGGGAAGCTTTCTTTGGGGCCTCTTTAGCCTGCATTTAATAAAACAGCCCGTCAGTTTAACCTGACCATAATAATAACTCCCCAAAGGGAGATGGTGGGGGTTAACCCCTCTTACCCCCAGGAGTACCATGCTGGATTCCAAAAGCTGCTCCTGTCTGTCGGTGCGCTGTTGTACATCCCCTTCTTCCTGCATCATCATGCTGTGTAAAGGGGGCCAATCGAGGGCTGTAGGTGCCGCTTGTGCCGGTCGATCCTGCTGCTACTCCCTCCACGCTGGCTGGCCGGCGTTCCCTTTTTCAAATGGGCCGCGCAGCGCCCGCCATGTTTAGCTCCTCCCATTCCGGCCGGTGGAACGCACGCGTCACTTCCGGTGCGACGCGCACGTCCAGCACAGCCAGCCTCAATGAGAGGGAAGACGCAGCTCCCCCCTCATGCCGCGACTTCGCCGGCAGGCAGGGACACGAGGCAGCCCAGGCATCCCCCCATGGCTCCGAAGAAGGGAAAAGAAAATTGTAGACGCCGGGCTTCTCAGCGGCTCCTAGTGGAGACTTACGCCGACAGGTACCTCCACTAGGTTTCGTCTTAACCCTAGAGGTCCTGCAGCCGAAAAATAGACCTGGAAGAAATCCTCCTGTCCCTGGACAGGAAACAGGAAAGAACTGAAGGTGGAAGGCATGGGACCAATTTAAAGATCTAGGAAGTTCCTGTTTCCTGTCCGGAAGGAGGAGGATCTCTCACAGGTGCTGTCATGGGGCGTAATGGAAAAGAAAAATATATAAGCAGTCCACTTCACTGTTGCAGTTATTTGTGGTGAAAGCATTTAGTGGCCTATTTAAGTACAGAAAGAAAAATATATACGTACTTCACTGTTGAAGTTATTTGCTATATAAGGGTTTTATGTCATATTTTAGTGCAAAAATAAAAATATATTCTCAGTTCACTTCTGCAGTTATATGTGTTGAAAGCGTTTAGTGTCCTATTTCAGTAAGAAAGAAAAATATATACGCACTTCACTGTTGGTTATTTGTAGTGAAAGCATTTAGTGGCTTTTTTCAGTACCAAAATAAAAATATATACGCATTTCACTGTAGCAGTTATTTGTGGTGAAAGAGTTTAGTGGCCTATTTTAGTACAAAAAGAAAAATATATACACATTTTACTTCTGCAATTATATGTGTTGAAAGCGTTTAGTGGCCTATTTCATTACAAATGAAAATATATTCGTAGCTTTTAGGGGTGTTTTAATTTACTTTAAATTTATTTAGTTCAGCTAGAAGTATGTCAGACAGAGAAGTGCCAGGCCATGTACAGAGGAGTGGCAGAGGCCTAAATGTTACTGGCGTAGGCAGAGGTCGCAGCAGAGTAAGGGGGCCTGGCAGCAGGAGTCGCAGTGAGAGGCCTGAGCTACCAATGTCATCTAGCGGTCGTGTCTTTACCAGCAACCCAGTGGTTCTTGATTGGTTAACTCTGTCATCCACTTCATCACAAGTGACATCAGACACCCCCAGCCAACAGTCGGTGGGTTCGTCGGACACAACCCTTAGTTGGAATGGCCCAGGAGCAGGCCCTGTGCCCTCACCTGTCCTTAACCTGCCTCTGTCCTTTTCTGTTCCCAGAGCCACAGAAGTATTGTATGTTGTTGGCTCAGTTCCACTATACAGTGAGAACTATGTACTAGAGGAGAGTCAGCAGCTATTGCCCAGCCAAGATCTGGAGGAGACATCCACCACTTTCTCTGCTAGGCGGGCAAGTAGTGATGAGGAGAGTGGCACGGGAGCTGGTGTTTTGAGCGGTCAGACTCCTGACCCAGAGAAGGTTGAGGAGGACATCAGTGATGTGTAGACAGTACTCGATGATGATGATGTAGCTGTTCGCACTTGGGGCTTCATCATCAGGAGAAGAGGGTGGCAGCTTGCCCGTGAGCCAGCGGCAGAGCTAGCAAGTCGCTACCGTGGCCGGGAGTCAGCAAGGTGGCAGCATTGGGAGGTCGGGAGCCAAATCTGCACGGGGTAGACCACCTGCTTTGCATCAGCCTTCCTGCCAGGAAAGTCGTGGTGTTGGGGTTCACGGAGGCATCAACAATAGCAGTCACTCAGTGAGGACTGTTGGGGGGAAAATCACCTACTCGGCTGTGTGGCTGTTTTTTGTTAAGCCTCCGGAGGAGGTTAACATGGCCATATGTAGAATATGTGGGGAGAAATTGAAGCGTGACCAGGGTCACTGGCACCATTGGCACCACTGCCCTGCGTCAACATATGCAGCTTCACTGTAAAGTGGCCTGGGAGAACTGTGGCTCCGATGTGGTGGTCCAGCCTTCCGCAGCAACCGTTGCGTCACCCAGTGACACACACCCAGTTTTAGGCAGTCAAGGCTCCACCTCCTCAGCCGAAGTGAGCCTTCTGTCATTCCCATCTTCTTCTGGTCCGGATGCTCCTGCTCCTCCTCCTCCTTGTCAATCATTCCATCAGCAATCGATCACCAAAGTGATTGCCAAGAGACAGCAGTATGCATGCACTCATCCAACGGCGCAGAAGCTGAATGTGCTTTCCAAGTGGTGGACTTTGCACCTTTCAGAGAACTGATGGCTTGTGCCGAGCCAAGGTGGAGAGTCCCAAGCCATAATTTCTTTGCCAAAAAGGCAGTACCAGCCCTGCACAAATATGTAGAACAGAAGGTGGGCAGTCCTTAAGCCTGTCGGTGTCTGCCAAAGTGCACGGCAGCGCCGAAGTATGGAGCTGTAACTACAGTCAGGGACAGTACTGGGTGAATGTGGTTCCTGCACAGCCACATGTTGTCACGTTGATGGTCATGTGACAATGTCCGCTTCTGCCTCCTCATCCTCCACCGTGTCATCAGCCTCCACTGCATGGACAAGTGACAGTGCCCCTCCAGCATACCACATTTGCAGGGTACAGCGGTGTCACACTGTTCATTTGCCTGGGCGAATAGAGTCACTGCTCCGTGACCTTCAGCAAGAAATCAAATCATGACTTTCTCCCCGACAACTCAAAATCGGAACATGGTGACCGACAGCGGGAAGAACATTGTGTCGGCGCTGAGTCAAGGAGGGCGGAGCCATGCGCCCTGCATGGCACACATGTTCAATCTTGTTGTCAAGAGGTTCCTGAAGTCTTTCACCCATCTGCAAGACATTCTAAAAATGGCCAGGAAACTTTGCATGCACTTCAGCCACTCGTACACCGCAAAGCACACCCTCCTTGACCTGCAGAGGCAAAACGCATCCTCCAACATAGGCTGATATAAGACGTTTCCACCCGTTGGAATTCCATCCTCCATATGTTGGACTGACTATATGCAGGGGCGGATTAAGTGCATGATATGCCCGGGGCTGTCTACCCAACTTGGGCCCCTCCCTCCATTTTTTTTTTTTTTTGTATGAAGAAGCTGTGGTGCTTCGTGAGCCCCACAGTCTCTTCCTAGGCCATATTAAATCTTCAGACTAAAAAAAACACCCCAAATTACCCCAAATTGGATCCTAAACTGAAAAAGTTGGTCGCCAAATTTAAAATACATATAATTATAATAAAAAAGACAGGAGAATACAGCACCACATACCTTTTACATCCAGTGACATCTCCTGTCATGTAGACCTTCTCATTTCTCTTCTCCTCTATTTGACCAAGACTGCCATGGCAAATTCTTTCAGCCACATCTCATCTCTACAGAGTTTGTAATACAGACACGTTAGATTTCTAAATTTTTCCATCAGCCTCCCCATCCTGGTGTCCTCACAGCGTCATTCTGCTGCCACTCTCAATACTGTGCTCGCTGTGCTCCCCAATGCCCCAGGTACTATACTACTGAATAAATATTGACCCTAATAGTCATAATTGGGGTCATTTATCAAACTGGTGTAAAGTAGAACTGGATTTCTGAAAAAAAAAAAAAAAATAAATAAGGAAATAATGCACTTAATAAAATAGATGCAAGCATTATATATGGACAAAGTCCTCACTCTAATGTGGTAAAATCTGAGACACTTAGCCAATATATTTTGATCAAAACACATCTGTACCCACCTGCCAAGGTGGTCTCAGGTCAGGCGGGTCTTACGCTAAATCTACCTAAGCCATTGGGCTTCTATGTTCAGGAGTGCAGACCCAACAGATATATTGTGTTGCTCCTAGTCACATCCATATGCATCAAGCAACCATTGGAAGGAGGAGCAAGCACACCTATATGTACCACCTAATCAAGGCGGTCTATCAGATGGGAAGAGCAAAAGTGCAAAGGAATGCTACTCCCAAGATAAAATAGGAATGCATACACACTTGAAGGTGCCACTCCCTCAAGCATATACTAAATAAACAAACAAAAAAAATCACAGAAACAGCTAAGATAAATACATCCTGCACAGTATGATAAATAAATGTGCAGATGTCCCTGGCACATTCATGAAAAAATAAATAAATAAATATAAAAAAAATAAAAAAAAATCACAGAAATAAGGTAACAATGCACTTAATAAAATAGATGCAAGCATTATATATGGACAAAGTCCTCACTCTGATGTGGTAAAATCTGAGACACTTAGCCAATATATTTTGATCAAAACACATCTGTGCCCACCTACAAAGCGCCAAGGTGGAACTGGATTTCCAAAAGAGCTGTCAAAAATAAATGGTGGAACCCAATTGGCTGCTATGGCCAACTAAGCCAGTTCTAGTTTACACCAGTTTGATAAATTACCCCAAATGTCCCTATAGTGTCCACAGCAGCTATGTCCTCTAGAGTGCTCCAAAATAATAGAATTGCCCCTACAGTGCTTACCGAATAGCAACACCCCTACATAGTAATTTGCCCCCACACAGTATTTTCCCCCACACTGCCCCCACATAGTAATTTCCCCCACACTGTCCCATATAGTAATTTGCCCACACATAGTAATTTTCCCCACACTGCCCCAACACAGTAGTTTCCCCCACACAGTAATTTCACCCAAATAGTAATTTCCACCACACTGCCCCCACATAGTAATTTCCCCCACACTGTCCCATATAGTAATTTGCCCACACATAGTAATTTCCACCACACTGCCCCCACATAGTAATTTCCCCACACACTTCCCCATATAGTTATTTGCCCCACATAGCAATTTCCCCCACACTGCCCCCACATAGTAATTTGGACCCACACAGTAATTTCCCTCACACTGCCCCCACATGAGCCCTGTGGGGGCTGAACTGGAAGAGGAGAAAGAGGAGGAGGAGGACATTGGAGAACATTTTTGGTGCCATAATGGCCTCCATTACTTCCAGGGGATGAAGGTACCAACATGCATGACAACGCCCACTCCATACCTCTCCTGGTGCCAGACGGCTTCTAATGAATGCAGTGAGAGCAGACCACAGCTATATACTGAAACTAATTAAAATCAGCCTATGGGGCAGACAAGCTAGTCAGGAGTGCACGACTAGCTGGAGTGCCACACCTCCAGCTCTGTAAATCTGCAAAAAAAAAGGGGGTTAGTCCGCACATCCCAATGCGCAGGTGCACGCTGTCATGGCTAGAAACCTAGAGAAGACTACCCAACAGCACTCATAAAATCAAATAAAGCTACAATAATGCTATAGTCACAAAAAATATTCAAGTGCTAATGCTACGTTTATTTTATAAAGTGAGATGCTTGGCAAATGAATTTTGTACAAAACCATTTGGGCCCATCTGCCAAACGTCAAGGCGATCTCTGTAAGACGGGAACCTGTCTGCCCCAAAGGGTGATTTTAATTAGTTTCAGTATAAAGCTGTGGCCTGCTCTCCCTGCATTCATTGGAAGCCATCTGGCACCAGGAGAAGTATGGAGTGGGCTCAGCATGCATGTTGGTACCTGCATCCCCTGGAAGTAAAAAGCAAAAGCAAAAATGGTAAAAGGCAGAGTGGACCCAGCATGCATGTGGAACCAACACTTCCTTAACCTCATGGCGACCATTATGGCGCATAACAGGTTGTATTTAGTGTTAGGTTCCCGTCTTACAGAGATGCCTTGACGTATGGCAGACAGGCCCAAATGGTTTTGTACAAAATGCATTTGCCTAAAACTATTGTCAGCATGTTAAAAAAAAGCCCACAAGGCGGAGCGTCCTGGGTGCGCCAGATGCATGGTGGATGGCACGCTCCAGATACATTTGCAGTCTGCTTTTTGCCTCCTGAGCAATGCGAGTTCTGCCTGCTTCTGCTACTTCTACCCCCTATCTGCTGCTCTGTCTCTCCCTCTAAACTCTCTTCCTCTTCCTCTCTTGTGGGCACCCACATGACATCCATCGACACGTCGTCACCTTCACCACCACTGACATTAGAGATCTCGGAGAAGGCAGCAACAGCGGGGACCTCTGTCCTTGGGCTGATCTGGGTACTGTTGTCACACCACTTTGCTACCTCATCCAATGCCAAGAATGGCTGCGAAACGATAAGGTCTGGGTATGGATGGGAAAATAATTCACATGGAACGACTTCTTAAGAGATGGATGTGAACGGGAATAAGGGGCTGATATATTCCAGGTGGAAGAAGCAGCATGATCAGTGATCCCTGAATGCATCGTAGTCACCACAATTTTCTTGATTCTTTTCTATGTAGGAGCCCTGGCATCTGTCTGCACCTTGCGTTTGTTCGCAAACATGATGCAGACAGAATAACCAGTTTACCCTGAACTCATATTGAAATTATACCAAATATCTAATAATTAATAATAATATAAATGAAAATGAATAAAATGAAGGGTTGGAAGGACACGATGCAGTCAGGTATTACTGATATAGAACTACAGGAAATTGTCAGTCCTGTTTTTTGTCATCTTTATTGTATAAT
Organism: Bufo bufo; assembly: GCF_905171765.1. NCBI lineage: Eukaryota > Metazoa > Chordata > Amphibia > Anura > Bufonidae > Bufo > Bufo bufo. The sequence goes on along the minus strand of NC_053391.1, from coordinate 197,116,929 downwards.
TTTTTCAACTTCTTTCCAATTTTTTCAGCTGAGCTTATTTATTTGTTTATATGTTCATTTATTCTCTGTGGGCAATGTCAATGCATTTACATTATGTGAGGTCCTTCAATCATATGTTATATTCCATAAATGATATACTTCTTTGGAGGAGAATAACTACACAATTTTATATTCTACATCCTATATACTTTGTATTATATTCTGTAGCACTTGAGGTATGTTTTTGTATGACATAGGTGAATATGTTTGCACAGGTGTCTTGCGTTGACCGGGCTGATTTTTTTTTCACCCTGCCCCCTGTGATCCCTCCTTGTGGGCGGATGCGGGGGGGGGGGGGGGGGCCTTATTTCAGCCCGGTACATGCCAGACACCTCAGATCATGACTAAGAACAACATCGTTCGAAACGCGTAGATCTTGGGGATAAAGTGGGACCCAGTGTCACTGTTTGCTGTATGCACCTGTATCTTGGTGACGAATAAAAGACCAGGATTTTTCACTATGTCCATTCTGGTGCTGGAGCTTTTTTCTACCTTGTGCATTGCCTAAAACTATTGTCAGCATGTTAAAAAAAGCCCACACGGCGGAGCGTCCTGGGTGCGCCAGATGCATGGTGGATGGCACGCTCCAGATACATTTGCAGTCTGCTTTTTGCCTCCTGCGCAATGCGAGTTCTGCCTGCTTCTGCTACTTCTACCCCCTATCTGCTGCTCTGTCTCTCCCTCTAAACTCCCTTCCTCTTCCTCTCTTGTGGGCACCCACATGACATCCATCGACACGTCGTCACCTTCACCACCACTGAGATTAGAGATCTCGGAGAAGGCAGCAACAGCGGGGACCTCTGTCCTTGGGCTGATCTGGGTACTGTTGTCACACCACTTTGCTACCTCATCCAATGCCAAGAATGGCTGCGCATCGATAAGGTCTGGGAATGGATGGGAAAATAATTCCTCTGACTCGAGAGGAGGAGTTATGGTCGTAATGGTGGTGTCCTTGGGGGTGCACACAGCAGAGAGTGAGGAGGGTGCTGATACAGAGGATGAGGAGGGAGCAGAAGCGGAAGGCTGAGTGAGCCACTCAACAAACTCTGGCACGCACCTTCTCCAACTTCCCACTTAGGCTCCGGCCTAGTGCACCTGCCCGACCCCTACTACGCCTGTGGAAAGGCCTGCCTCTTCCTCTGCCTGTCATTTTCAAAATGACCCTGTGACAAAGTCCCTATAGAAAAGCAGTATTTGTGAAAGCAGGTATATCGCAGGCCTCAATCAATATTTTGTGGAAGCCGGTATATCAATCCCCTCGATCAGTATTTTGTGGAAACAGATATATAGAACCCAATAATGAGTATTTGCTGGAAGCTGGTAAATCAAACCCCTTAATCAATATTTGTTGAAAGCTGGTGTATCGCAGGCCTCAATCAATATTTTGTGGAAGCCGGTATATCAATACCCTCTATCAGTATTTTGTGGAAACAGGTATATAGAACCCAATAATGAGTATATATTGTGTGTGTGTGGTACATAGTGTGTGGTATATGGTGTGTGTTATATGGTGTGTGGTATATATTGAGTGGCAGGAAAATGGATGTGCTATGTGCATGTGAGAGATATTTATCTGTTGTCTATACATACATGCTACAGACATAGTGCTGTGAAGTAACAAGAATACTTAGTGCACCAATCATTAATATCTACTCTTACCAAATAAACTATGTTGTTTGTATTACGAAAAATAAAAATTTGTATCAATATCGCTAATATTTGTATGTACGAATATTTGGAAAGACTCGATCTACATCTAAAAATTCTTCTGCCATGCATGCAATATGTAAAAAAAAAAAAAGTGCTGTAATATAATATTACTTACAGTTATCACAATTTCTTCCTCAGCTTTCTCAAAGTAGACTTTCTACAGTATCGAATGACGTAAATTACGTCATTCGCTCGCGTACTCACTCGTTCATTACATTCCTGATTTTCGCGTAAAAATTGGAAAGTCGAATATAACAAATATGCAAATTTACGAATATATCACAAATATTCTACAAAATATTTGTGATATATTGCGAATTCGAATATTGCCCCTGCCGCTCATCACTAGATTTAAATGCTTTCTTTTTGTCATTTATTGCTTTCTTTACAATTCTATTTATCCACATTGTTTTTTCTTGTTCCTTAACCTTTTATTCCCATAAAGGTATGTATCTCTCACAATTAGATTTTAGGATGCTTTTAAAAATATCCTATTTTGTGGCTGTATTTTTATTTTTGAGGACTTTGTCCCAGTTAGTTAGGCCTATGGCCTCTCTTAGTTGGCTAAATTTAGCTTTTTTAGAGTTTGGCATTTTTGTTCCTCCCTGAAGAAACACTTTTTTGACTGACAATTGGAAGGTTATTATTTTATGGTCACTATTTCCCAGTATGCACTGTATTATTGTATTTTTTATCTTTTCTTGCGTAATCCAGATTAGTATGTGTTCCATTATTGACAGCACAGTCCAGTACACATCTTATCTAATGTATGCTGTCCTGGAACAGCCGTTTGAGAGATCATATTTTTGTTCAAAATGTGAGGAAATGATTTGTTTGGAATCAGACATCCTGTATCTAAACGAGCGAGTGTCGACACTGAGAAGAGTTGGAAATTTGGAAAAGAGTTTGCTGCTCACTGAGCGGGCTCTCTATGGGGTAGATGGGGGAAGGTGGTAGCAAGGAGGCTCAGGAAAGTGAGGTAGGTAGATGGATAATATTTAGAAAGTGGGGTAGAGGGAAGAGTGCCAGGGAGGTTAGCCCTGATCTAACACATCAAAAAGTTTGCAAAGTTGGCCGATGAGGGGGATGGCAGTTCAGGGAGAGCACTGTTGCAGCAAGACACTTCCTCTGCCAGTCAGGTAATGTCAGCTACAGTAAGCAGGGGTACAGGAGATTAGGGCAGGCCAGACAGGTGCCCGTAGTGGGAAACTCAATTATTAGGGGTGCAGATAAGGCGATCCGTCACAAAGACCAGGATCGTCGAATGGTGTATTGTCTTCCTGGCGCTCAAATTCAACACATCGTGGATCAGGTTGACAGATTACTGGGAGGGGCTGGCGAAGACTAGGTGGAGAGTCCTTAAAAATTATTTAATGGATTTAGGTTGCAAGCTTAGGGCAAGGACCTCCAAGGTAGTGTTTTCCAAGATACTACCTGTACCACGAGCCACACAAGAAAGGCAGCAGGAGATTAGGGAGGATAGCAAGTGGCTCGAACTAGTGTAGGAAGGAGGGGTTTGGGTTCCTGGAGAACTGGGCCAACTTCTCAGTCGGCTACAGGCTCTAACATAGGGATGGGTTGCAAGTCAATGGGGAAGGTGCAGATGTTTTGAGGGGCTGTGGTTCTCATGACCAGAAGTGATTTGGATCCATTTAGACTTATTAAACCTGCAGTTGGCCCGGGACTTGGAGGCATAAATATGGGTACATACATTTGTCTGTATCAAGCTTATGTAACTGGCCCGTTTTTAAAGGTTTGATCATTTCTGAGTTTTACAAGCATCCAGGGGATACATTGTCTCCTTATGGAGTGCGCCTAATTGAATTGGCATTGGAATCTTTTAAGCCAGGCAATACTCCTTTGGAATTCTGGGAAAAGGGTATTCAGATAAGCTATTCTAAAGACATTATAGGCAGGGCTTGTTAAGAGCTTATTTGCAAACCCTCTTCCCTGAGTTTTACAAGCAATAATTTTGTCCTTGCCCATTAAGAAAATATTCAACTAAATGGATATCTAATTGCAACAACTAATAAACATACAAATTAAGTTTATTACAATTTTTGGGTACAATACAAAATATATGCATAAATCATATAAATATGTTATATCTCCATGCTGCCAGGTAGAGTTGAGATTCGTAACAGTTAAATTCATTTTGTTGCACTGACTCACCTTCTCAAAGGATTTGCTTCAGTGCCAGGACATTTTCTTCTGTTCAGTCGTTCATAATGTGATTTGCCAACAGAAATCTTTTTTATCGAATTAAAAATCAATAATTTATTAAGTGGCTTAGGACACTATTAATCACTGAGTGAAACTGTGACCCAAAAAGCCAAGGTTGCTAGAACACATTCAAAGCCAACATCAATTCTGAAGGATCTGTATACATCTGGTGGATTTGTTTTCTTAGAAAAAAAAAAGGCGGCTTAGGGAGATAATTTGGGAATGCAGGAAAGTAACAACTAAACTGCAAAATACAATTGCTTTCATGGTCATACACATGTCCTGGTTATTGACTGGCCCTGCAGTCATATAGATTGTTTTTTCAGAGTTTTTCTTACAGTTCATAGAGATGCTATGCTCAGCAGCTAGTCAATAGTCAGGTCACAGGCAACAATAAATGCCTGACAGGCTGATCGATACAACTAGTTCTGTGTTACTTGCAAGTAAGCAACCTCTGAACATAGCTGGCCGCAGGTGAATAGCCATTGCCAATTGACTGATTAATAAAGAAAGGCCATTTTTTCCTTTTATCAAATAATATGAAATAAAGGTTCATATCATGTATCACTCTATATAGCAATATAGCAATGTCCATCATAAAATAAAAAAAAGGGTTGTCTGAAATAATAATAAAAAGTAGGAAACTCTACAAAATAAAAAATAAATAATTATTCAGCCTTTTAGGATCCACGGTAGAATCTGCCACAAGGTTTGCAACAAATTCCATATGAGTTACATAAAGATTTGGTGCTGACTTTCCTGAAGATTTGCTGTGGACTTCACCCTGTGCATTGCAAAAGGTGAAATTCGAAGTGAAAAATCCACATTAGTTCTCATGCTGTTGATTTAATTATGCAGATTTATTTATTTCATCAGCATGCAGATTAGATTTGTTAAAATCTCCTCTACTTTGCTGGTACTGAGAAATGCATTTTTACTGTACACAAATCTACGTTGTCTCTGGTCCCTATGAGGCCAGCAACAATGACGTACTGTACATCGCTTATTTGACAAATGCAACCAATAACTGGCTTCAGTGGTCATGCAAGCAGTTTTAAAGATCTCTGCTTGCAGTCACTTAATAGCAATGTTCATTGTTTGATTCCAAAAGATGATCACTGTACTATACTTTATATGTAATGAGCCATTCACATGTGTGATTAGCTCATTAGATGATGAAAACTGTAAAGAGTGGATACAGAAAATATATTGGTCATTTCATAACTTTTCATTGCACAATGGATAAGCTTTATTTGCTGATACTGGTAATACCCATCTCACTGTCTTTTTGAAACATACCTCATTCCTAGAGATGAGCGAATCGAAGCTGAGGATGTGGAATTCGATCTGAATTTCATAAAAAAATTCAATTTGCAACAAATGCAAATTTTCTCGCGCTTCGTGGTAACAAATCACAATTTTCCTAAAATGGTGGCTACACATGTGAGGACTGAGGACATGGGGCAAGGAATTCTGGGAAGGCGGGATCACCCAGATTGACATGCCTGCATGCCGCCAATCAGCAGCCAGCCAGCCCTGTGTTTTCACAGCCCTATAAATACGGCAGCCATTTTAGATTCTGCCATTTTCCAGCGTTCAGAGCGCAGGGACAGACATGTAAAGGCACTAGGGACAGCAATTGGAAAAACCTCTATGTTTTAAAAAAAAAATTAAAAAAGGATTTATAAGTGCAGGGAAAGGATAGGGTGGAATCATTTCACAATATCTTAGTGCAGGGAGAGACGTCTGAATGCGCCAAAGATATTGATAGGAAAGTGATTTACAAGTTCAGGGAATGATTATTTGGCGATCCAAATAGTCATTAGACAGCACTGTCATTCTAGCTTTTTGTTATTGAGCTGCAAGTGTTATGTTGAAAAGCCTTTAGTGGCTTATATCTTAGTATCTTATTCAGTACTACAAGAAAAATATATACGCATTTGACTTCTGCAGTTATTTCTGTTGAAAGCGTATAGGAGTGTATTTCAGTACAACAAGAAAAATATATACTCACTGCACTGTTGCAGTTATTTCTGTGTGAAAGCATAAAGGGGCGTAGATCTGTACAACAAGAAAAATATATTCTCAGTTCACTTCTGCAGTTATTTCTGGTAAAAGCGTATAGGGGTGTATTACAGTAAAAAAAGAAAAATATATACGCAATGCACTGTTGCAGTTATTTTTGGTGAAAGCGTATAGGGGCGTAGTTCAGTATAACAAGAAAAATATATATGCATTTCACTTCTGCAGATATTTCTGGTTAAAGCAAATAGGGGCGTATTTCAGTACTACTAGAAAAATATATTCTCAGTGCATTTCTGCAGTGGTGAAAGCGTTTAGTGGACTAGTCTAGTACAAAAATAAAAATATATTTTTCGCTTTTAAGGGGAGTGGCAGAGGAGGGACAGAGGCCTGAATGTTTCGGGTGCAAGCAGAGGTCGCAGCAGAGTATGTGGGCATGGCAGAAGGAGTCGCAGCGAGAGGCCTAAGCTCCCGGTGTCATCTGGCGGTCGTGTCTTGACCAGCAACCCAACGGTTCTTGATTGGTTAACTCGGTCATCCACGTCATCCCAAGTGACATCAGACACCCCCAGTCAACAGTCGGTGGGTTCGTCAGAAACAACCCTTAGTTGGCATGGCCCAGGAGCAGGTCTGTGCCCTCACCTGTCCTCAATCTTCCTCTGTCCTTTGCTGTTCCCTCAGTTACAGAAGTATTGTATGCTGTGGGCTCAGCTCCTCTATACAGCGAGGACGAGCTGCTAGAGGAAAGTCAGCAGCTATTGTCCAGCCAAGATCTGGAGGAGGCATCCGCCGCTTACTCCACTAGGCGGGCAAGTAGTGATGAGGACAGTGGCACAGGAGCTTGTGTTGCGAGCGGTCAGGCTCCTGACCCAGAGACCGTTGAAGAGGACATCAGTGATGTGCAGACACTACTTGATGATGAAGCCAATCGCACTTGGGAGCCGGGTGCAGAAGGGGCTTCATCATCATCAGGAGAAGAGGGTGGGAGCTTGCCTGAGAGGCAGCGCTGAGCCAGCTGCGTGGTAGCATGGCTAGGAGTCAGCCGGGTGGCAGCAAATGCAGGTCGGGAGCCAAACGTGCCTGGGGTAGACCACCTGCTTTGCAGCAGCCTACCTGCCCGGGAAGTAGTGATGCAGGTGTTCACAGAGGCATCGACGATAGCAGTCAGTCAGTGTGGACTATTGGGGGGAAATCACCTACTTGGCAGTGTGGCAGTTTTTTATTAAGCTGCCAGAGAAGGTTAACGTGGCCACATGTAGAATATGTGGGCAGATGGTGAAGCGTGGCCAGGCCATGCATCAACATATGCAGCGTTGCCATGCAGTGACCTGGGAGAAATGTGGCTCTGATGTGGTGGTCCAGCCTGCTGCAGCTACCGCTACAGCACCCAGTGGCATGCACTCGGTTTCAGCCAGTCAAGACTCTGCCACCTTAGCCAAAGGGAGCTGTCTGTCATTCCCATCTTCTGCTGGTACAGATGCTCCTGCTCCTACTCCTCGTCAGTCATTTCGTCAGCAATCGATCACCTAAGCGATTGCCAAGAGACAGCAGTATGCATGCACACATCCAACGGTGCAGAAGCTGAATGTGCTCCTGTCCAAGTTGCTAGTGCTGTAGTCCCTCACTTTCCAAGTGGTGGACTCTGCACCTTTCAGAGAACTGATGGCTTGTGACGAGCCGAGGTGGAGAGTCCCAAGCCCTCATTTTTTTCCAAAAAGGCAGTACCAGCCCTGCACAAATATGGTGAACAGAAGGTGGGCCAGTCCTTGAGCCTGTCGATGTCTGCCAAAGTGCACAGCAGCACCGACGTGTGGAGCTGTAACTACTGTCAGGAACACTACATGTCCTTTACAGAACACTGGGTGAATGTGGTTCCTGCACAGGCACACCAGCAACCTGAACCAGCAGGTGGTGGCATACTTGGACAGCACCCTGCCACCCAACATTGTACATCCGCTGGACTACTGGGTAGCCAAACTAGATTTGTGGCCGAAACTAGCAGAATTTGCCCTGGAAAAGCTGTACTGTCTGGCCAGTAGTGTGGCATCAGAGCGGGTTTTTACTGCACTCCACACTATGTCACCTTGCCACTCTATAAATCCGATAAACAGCACACATATATACGTATATCACAAAAATGTATTTTATTAATTCATCACATAAAGGACAAAACCATAGACAATAATAAATATGATGAGTAGCAGCAGTAATGTGGCAGCACTGCAGATCAGCGCCCCACCAAGGTTACACAATTTGGATCTATCCCCCAAGCGCACGTTACCTGCTAGTCTATGTGAGCCTAATGGCTAACGCGAGATAAACTATCTCATACATAGGCCAGATGGAAACGTGGGCCTTAAGTAATAATACAATTGTTACCATGCTAGCTGTATTATAAGTGTGAATGGATGCAGTGTGTGGATAAATATCCCCAACAACGGCTAAATGACATGCAACATACATCCAACACATAAAAAAAACACAACCAGCATGGGAAACCTTGCCACTCTGTGGTATCCTGCTGCTGCTGCCATCTCTACATTATGTCACCTTGCCACTCTGTGGTCTCCTCATGCTGCTGCCATCTCCACACTATGTCACCTTGACACTCAGTGGTCTCCTCATGCTGCTGCTGCTACTGCCATCTCCACACTGTCACCTTGCCACACTGTGGTCTCCTCATGCTGCTGCCATCTCCACACTATGTCACTTTGCCACTCTATGGTATCCTCTTGATGCTGCCAAATCAGTTCTATGTCACCTTGCCACTCTATGGTCTCCTGATGCTGATGCTGCTGCTACTGCCATCTCCACACTATGTCAACTTGCCACTCTGCGATGTCCTCCTGATGCTGCCAACTCCACACTGTCACCTTGCCACTGTGCGGCATCCTGCTGCTGCCATCTCTACATTATGTCACCTTGCCACTCTGTGGTCTCCTCATGCTGCTGCAAACTCCACACTATCTCACCTTGCCACTATGTGGTCTCCTCATGCTGCTGCCGTCTCCACACTGTGTCACCTTGCCACTCTGTGGTCTCCTCATGCTGCTGTCATATCCACACTGTTACCTTGCCCCTCTGTGGCCTCTTGATACTGCCACCACCTCCAAACTATGTCACCTTGCCACTCTGTGGTCTCCTTATGCTGCATCCATCTCTACACTATGTCACCTTGCCACTCTGTGGTCTCCTTCTGATGCTGTTACTGTCGCCACCAGACTCTGTCATTGTTTCTCTCTGTGGCCTTCTGATGCTGCCGCCACCTTGTGCTATTCTGTGGCCTCCTCATGCTGCTTCCACCACACCACTACCATAGGGCCACTCTGTGGACTTCTCATGCTGTTCCCACCCTTCCCACTTCATGACTGTCACTAATTTGCCTTTCGGCCTGGCTGACAATGATTTATTTGACCTTTCTACTGATCTGACACAACGGATCCTGTCTGTGTAGCAGCTGTAAGGCCTGTATAGTCCCATCAGAATTGTGTTATGAATTGGTAGCCAAAAGAGACGGAGTGGGTACAAAACACAGAAAACATGCAGATATTCCATTCACATGTCATCTCTGTTTTACATCCACTCCTGTATTTTTTTGGGGGCATTAGCAATACTCAAGCTGCCACCTGCCAAGCTGGCTGATCAATATCCCTCTCGGAAAATTTGGCAGAATTAGAAGGAACTGCACACAGATGGAAGATTTCGAGATGGAAGCCACAAAAATCAAAAATCAATTCCTCGAAAGACAATATCCAGAGAATATCTTGGACGAAGCGTTGGTAAAAACGAGAAATACAGATCGAGCAATTTGGTTCGAGGATAAAAAAAATCGACAGATGAAAGGGGACATGATACTGGTATAATTAATACCAGAATTATTCTCCCATTCAACAACAACCATAGGAGAGTGCAAAAAATTATAAAAACACATTGGCACCATATCTTGAGTGATAAGCTGATAGGCCATTTGATGCCAACTAGACCATCCTTAACATTTACAAAAGCCCCCAGTTTGGGTCTCAAAATAGCTCCATCAACTAAGAGACCAACAAAGAAGGATAACTCGATTATGGGCACTTGGATGAAACTGAAAGGTTTTTTTCAAGTGTGGCAAATGCATGGCATGTAAGATCAATTCAACACCAAGGAAAATGACAACAATTTCCTCCACTCAAAATACCTATAAATGGGAGATTAAGGAATGCCTCACTTGTAATACCGTGGGTGTCATCTACCTGATCCAGTGTCCATGCAAAAGACAGTATATAGGACGGACTAAACGACCCTTAAAAAACAGATTGGCGGAACATATATCCAACATACGTAAAGGATATGATAAACATTGTTTATCTAAACACTATAGAGATGTCCATAACAAGGATCCGTCCAATCTGGTTTTTATAGCACTGGAGAAGGTAGATGTACACTGGCGTGGAGGGAACTACATCAAACAGATGTCCAAGACAGAATCAAGACGTATTTATGAGTTCGGATCAATGCTACCAGCGGGTCTTAATGCCGAACTTGAGATTTTCGGGTTTTTGTAGGCTGGGTGCCCCAGAGCTGACTCATACGCCGCAGTTGGGTCGTTTATCGGCACTGCGTCGGTGACTCGGACTGGGGCCCCCAGCCCCATACAACTCAACCAACATCCGATCCTATTCACATCCATCATGTATCGACTTTGTTTGAAGACGTCTAATGTAGGCCCAATTTGAGTCATGGCATTGGAACATGGGACAGATTCCATGTATATGTTAAATATAGGATGTATTTATCTGCTCATTTTAATCATTTTTATATGTTTTATCATTTTATCATCTAATAAATTCATATGATAATTATATCATATTTTAACTTAAGTAAAAAACAAAGCTATAAATAAATAGTGTCAAAGCACAGTCATATGGTTATATAGCTATAATGGAGAAAGCATGTATCTATATGATGAGAAACTTTAAAGTGGTATATCTTGGTAAAGCAATCATGAACAACAAATCTATTCATACCACAAGTCCACAACAATGAAAGAATTGTGTATTCCAAAAAACGCACATATACGGAAAAACCGCATGGAAAACGCATACACAAAACCGCATGCAGAGCCTTTATTTCAAAGAGGAAATCCAGTTTTCCACAGTTTGGGTGCTCCCTGGGAAATAAAAGGCGGAGGGTAACAGGTGTCACGATACCACTGATGAAGGGAAAGCCGTTCCCGAAACGCATCTGGGTTTGATCGGACACCTGTACAGAGCACCTCCGCAACCATAAGCGTGGCCACACTATGAAAATTGGAATCTCGAGATAGAGGAAAGATCACTGGAACAACTATACACGGACCAAAAAGGCACCTTCTGTTTTGTACCGGAAGACCAAAAGGTACGGACGACATAGACACGTAAGTCTCGTCCTAACTCCCGCAAGAAATCGGGGAAGCAGGCTTGAGGTGTACTGAGCGTGACGCCGACATCATCGGGCGCCGCCAGACCCTCGCCCAAACTATTACAAACATTGAGGAAGGTAAGAGGAACTCTGCCTACTAACACAGTGATTACTAATGAATACTCAAGAACTGCCGACAATATGATAATAACATCTTGAAATAATTTAAGAAAGGTTCAAGAACTGGAAAACTGAGACTTATTTCAGACATTGGCTCGCATCCATATAGGAATCCATTTGTATGCCACCATTATCCATATTAATAGGATACTCAATATTACACAGTCAGCTGATCACATTGTGAATTGACTTAATTGAGAAGTATCCCTTTACTGTGTACACTCTTTTTGACCAAGTGTTGCTGAGTATATTGTATTCCATTTTATTTTACAGGATTTTATAGTGTTTTATATTTTTATTAAGGTATACACGTGTAAACTATTCAATTGTTTGATTTAATTAAATTTTATTGCAAAGTCCAAATAAAGTGTGCTCACCCATTACTTTAACAGTTTATGCACATATTTATTCAGAGGGTGGGTGTCCCTCTTATTTGGGTTAGCAGCACCTGTTCCAATAATTCTCTTGGAGTGAGCCACCATCTTGAAATTCATTAGCAATTCTGATGGATTATTAAGCAAATTCTGGCCGAGTTAAGGCGTATGCTCCACAGACTGGATCCTTTTTTTGTGGGTTATTGCTCTGATGGATCAGAGGAAGGTCAAATTAATCGGTGACGTCAACACAAACTTACTGCTGACACTCTCTCCACTCTGTCCGGGGGGGGGGGCTTTACTTGTATAAGCGTGTAACAGAACAGGTTCTGTAGACATCTATGCGGAATCAACTGGCGACAGTGTAAAAGGAGTGTGCTTCTTCTTGACGCTAACATCGACCTGTAAGGCTGTAGAGGGAAGTGCCAGGTATATATACACTGCTCAAAAAAATAAAGGGAACACTTAAACAACACAATGTAACTCCAAGTCAATCACACTTCTGTGAAATCAAACTGTCCACTTAGGAAGCAACACTGAGTGACAATCAATTTCACATGCTGTTGTGCAAATGGGATAGACAACAGGTGGAAATTATAGGCAATTAGCAAGACACCCCCAATAAAGGAGTGGTTCTGCAGGTGGTGACCACAGACCTCTTCTCAGTTCCTATGCTTCCTGGCTGATGTTTTGGTCACTTTTGAATGCTGGGGGTGCTTTCACTCTAGTGGTAGCATGAGACGGAGTCTACAACCCACACAAGAGGCTCAGGTAGTGCAGCTTATCCAGGATGGCACATCAATGCGAGCTGTGGCAAGAAGGTTTGCTGTGTCTGTCAGCGTAGTGTCCAGAGCATGGAGGCGCTACCAGGAGACAGGCCAGTACATCAGGAGACGTGGAGGAGGCTGTAGGAGGGCAACAACCCAGCAGCAGGACCGCTACCTCCGCCTTTGTGCAAGGAGGAACAGGAGGAGCACTGCCAGAGCCCTGCAAAATGACCTCCAGCAGGCCACAAATGTGCATGTGTCTGCTCAAACGGTCAGAAACAGACTCCATGAGGGTGATATGAGGGCCCGACGTCCACAGGTGGGGGTTGGGCTTACAGCCCAACACCGTGCAGGATGTTTGCCATTTGCCAGAGAACATCAAGATTGGCAAATTCGCCACTGGCGCCCTGTGCTCTTCACAGATGAAAGCAGGTTCACATTGAGCACATGTGACAGACGTAACAGAGTCTTGAGACGCCGTGGAGAACGTTCTGCTGCCTGCAACATCCTCCAGCATGACCGGTTTGGCATTGGGTCAGTAATGGTGTGGGGTGGCATTTCTTTGGAGGGCTGCACAGCCCTCCATGTGCTCGCCAGAGGTAGCCTGACTGCCATTAGGTACCGAGATGAGATCCTCAGACCCCTTGTGAGACCATATGCTGGTGCGGTTGGCCCTGGGTTCCTCCTAATGCAAGACAATGCTAGACCTCATGTGGCTGGAGTGTGTCAGCAGTTCCTGCAAGACGAAGGCATTGATGCTATGGACTGGCCCGCCCGTTCCCCAGACCTGAATCCAATTGAGCACATCTGGGACATCATGTCTCGCTCTATCCACCAACGTCACGTTGCACCACAGACTTTCCAGTAGTTGGCAGATGCTTTAGTCCAGGTCTGGGAGGAGATCCCTCAGGAGACCGTCCGTCACCTCATCAGGAGCATGCACAGGCGTTGTAGGGAGGTCATACAGGCACGTGGAGGCCACACACACTACTGAGCCTCATTTTAACTTGTTTTAAGGACATAACATCAAAGTTGGATCAGCCTGTAGTGTGTTTTTCCACTTTAATTTTGAGTGTGACTCCATATCCAGACCTCCATGGGTTGAAAAATTTGATTTCCATTTTTTTATATTTGTGTGATTTTGTTGTCAGCACATTCAACTATGTAAAGAACAAAGTATTTCAGAAGAATATTTAATTAATTCAGATCTAGGATGTGTTATTTTTGTGTTCCCTTTATTTTTTTGAGCAGTGTATATATATGCAAAAAGAATCCAAGGCAGCACACAGATATCCGTGAAAAAAGGGTATTTTATTCACCCATGTGTAGACAGCAACGTTTCAGCTCACTCTATGGAGCCTTTGTCATGCCTTCACAAAGGCTCCATAGAGTGAGCTGAAACGTTGCTGACTACACATGGGTGAATAAAATACCCTTTTTTTTACGGATATCTGTGTGCTGCCTTGGATTCTTTTTGCATATACTCAGCTGGATCATAGTCAGTGATCCATCTCAAGGAATTGCACCATCTTGGATTTTGTGTGCTGCTCATCTATTTTTATATATATTTATATATATATATATATATACACACACACAGTTGCAAGAAAAAGTATGTGAACCCTTTGGAATTATATGTTTTTCTGCACAAATTGGTCATAAATTGTGATCTGATCTTCATCTAAGTCACCACAATAGACAATCACAGTCTGCTTAAACTAATAACACACACATAATTAAATGTTACCATGTTTTTATTGAACACACCATGTAAACATTCACAGTGCAGGTGGAAAAAGTATGTGAACCCTTGGCTTTAATAACTGCTTGAACCTCCTTTGGCAGAAATAACTTCAACCAAATGTTTCCTGTAGTTGCATATCAGATGTGCACAAAGGTCAGGAGTAATTCTTGGGATGTCTGGTGTGAATCGCTTTCTTGAGGTCATTCCACAGCATCTCAATCGGTTTGAGGTCAGGACTCTGACTGGGCCACTCCAGAAGATGTATTTTCTTCTGTTTAAGCCATTCTGTTGTTTATTTACTTCTATGCTTTGGGTCGTTGTCCTGTTGCAACACCCATCTTCTGTTTAGCTTCAGCTGGTGGACAGATGGCCTTAAGTTCTCCTGAAAAATGTTTTGATGCACTTGGGAATTCATTTTTCCTTTGATGATAGCAATCCGTCCAGGCCCTGATGCAGCAAAGCAGCCCCAAACCATAAAGCCCCCACTACCATACTTCACAGTTGGGATGAGGTTTTGATGTTGGTGTGCTGTGCCTCTTTTTCTCCACACATAGTGTTGTGTGTTTCTTCCAAACAACTCAACTTTGGCTTCATCTGTCCAGAGAATATTTTTCCAGTACTGCTGTGGAACATCCAGGTGCTCTTGTGCAAACTGTAAACATGCAGCAATGTTTTTTTTGGACAGCAATGGCTTCCTCTGTAGTATCCTCCATTCTTGTTTAGTGTTTTACATATTGTAGATTCGCTAACAGGGATGTTAGCATTGCCAGAGACTTTTGTAAGTCTTTAGCTGACACTCTAGGATTCTTCTTCACCTCATTAAGCAGTCTGCGCTGTGCTCTTGCAGTCATCTTTACAGGATGGCCACTCCTAGGGAGAGTAGCAGCAGTGCTGAACTTTCTCCATTTATAGACAATTTGTCTTACCGTGGACTGATGAACAGCAAGGCTTTTGGAGATACTTTTAAAACCCTTTCCAACTTTATGCAAGTCAACAGTTCTTAATCGTAGGTCTTCTGAGAGCTCTTTTGTGCGAGGCATCATCCACATCAGGCAATGCTGCTTGTGAAAAGCAAACCCAGAACTGGTGTGTGTTTTTTATAAGGCAGGGCAGCTGTAACCAACACCTCCAATCTCATCTTATTGATTGGACTCCAGTTGGCTGACACCTCACTCCAATTAGCTCTTGGAGATGTCATTAGTCTAGGGGTTCACATACTTTTTCCACCTGCACTGGGAATGTTTACATGGTGTTTTCAATAAAAACATGGTAACATATAATTATTTGTGTGTTAATAGTTTAAGTAGACTGTGATTGTCTATTGTTGTGACTTAGATGAAGATCAGAAATGTGTTATCTAAACTAAATGTTTTAGCAAACAGCTTCAATTGCTTTTCAATGGCTTTTGTTTCAAGATAACACGATGAGTTAAGAAATTTGAGTTAAGATTTTGTGTGTTAACCCTGCTACATCTGTATACCAGTTTGATAAATGACCGCTATTGTTTTCGTATTGTCTTTATCATATACAGATAAACTCCTTTAAGGGGTTGTCCGGGTTCAGATCTGAACCCGGACATACCTCCATTTTCACCCAGGCAGCCCCCCTGACATGAACTGCTCCGATGCTCTCTTTTGCCCTGCAATTTTTGGAGATCCGGTGACATACCGGGCTCTCCATGGGGCTACCAGGAAGCCCAGTGACGTCACCGGCACTGATCGGCGGGCTTTAGCGCTGCCCTAGCCAGTAAAATAGCTAGGGCAGCGCTAAAGCCCGCCCATCACAGCCGGTGATGTCACCAAACACAGGAAGCTTCCGGCAGTTTGTGATTGCAAAGAAAAGACCCCTTGCAAAGGAGGGCATCGAAGCATGAACTGCTCCGATGCTCATGTCAGGGGGGCTGCCGGGGTAAAATTATGGGTATTTCTGGGTTCAGCTCTGAACCCGGACAACCCCTTTAACTATGACCCAACCTGAGCAATTCATGAGTTTTTGAACTTGAAACTGGGATTGCCGGCAGTATGCTCCCCTGAAAATAGTCTGTTAGGACTTGTGGATGATCTGTTGCAAACCAAATACTCTAAAAAACTATATTGACTTCTAATGTTCTATACTAGAAAGTCTATGTGGCGAAACCAACCTCGCCACTGGGCTTTGGAGAGGACTGGCTGCTGGCCTCTTGCCCCTGGATTATGGGCCATATACTAACTTTTGAACCCCTGGTCTGATTCATGCCATTTTGTAATATGTTGTTCCCCTGAATGGATTGATTGCGAATATGTAATTTTTATGTGAATGTGATTTATGGTTTTAGAGTTATGAAAGTTGGGTAGAAAGTATGTTTAACTGTATGTATAATTGAGTCTCCTCTCAGGATAAGGGGAGGGAATATGCTGGGTGTGTTTCTATTGTGCCATTGTCCCATTGTGTGTTTAAATGGTGATGTCTGTCCTGTTGTATCTACATGTGTATTGGCGATCTCCCTTTGTCCTCAGAGATAATTGGATTGCTCCTCAGGTTGTCTCCAGACAGAGGGGAGGAGACCATGATGCATTGTGGGGATATGTTGTCCTATGTCCCAGTCTTCATTCTGGTCCTCTGGGGGCGTGAACGATTGGTTGCTGTAGTTACATTGTATGTGTTGTTAATTACTGATTGGTTGTATTTCAAACCCCTGTGGGCAGTACTATGTTTGTGGTTTATGAATAAAAGAGGCTGTACTTGAAGTACAGTCAGACCACTGTTTGACCCTCAACACGGAGCCTTGTCTCGTTATTGGGGGGATTCGCTGTATGCTGTTAGAAGACCGATTGCCAGGATTGTATGCTTTTCCTGTTCGTCTGCTAGCAGCTATTCGTGAGGTTCCAGTTTGGAGTGCTACTTTGTATCCAGTTCGGGAGTTTGGTGTATCCTGCAGTAGCTGTGCCTGTCTCTCAGAAAGGGGCTTATCACCTAAACGAATTTTAACCCCTTGTCTGCGGAAACGGTCCGTTACAGTCTATCCTATTGAATTGGAAGCCCCCGAAAGCCCCCTCAATCCAACATTGGATGCAACTTATAGATGAAGCCTTACCAATGTATAAAATGACATATTTGGCTAGAAATAATCCTGAGAGATTTGACAAAATATGGGGACTGTGGTTGACTGCTAGAGCATCAGTGGTCTAAAGGAATGCGGGAGCCCGATGGCGCTGCGGGGGAGTGTATGAGAGAGTGAATATTAAAATGTATAAGATAATTATTATGAAGCAACGGCGAAAAGGCAGCCCTGAAGGAATCACACTGCAGGACTTTTATGACATCTGTTTAATGTGCCAAACCGTTCCCAACATGTTTCACTGAATTGTGTGAATCTGGTTCTTTGAATTGTTCTAAATGTTTATTTCTTAAAATGACAAATAAAAGCTAAATTATATATATATATATATATATATATATATATATATAACAAAACAAAGAAAGTCCGCAGCAATCCTTGAAGTAAAAAATGTGCAGTTTATTCACACATGTCAGAAAATTGACAACGTTTCGGTTCTCTCACAGAACCTTTCTCAAGTCAGGTGAACATAAAGTGCATACGTGCATGTTTAAATACATTTTCACATTGTGTCCAATTAATTCATTAACTAATACAACAGCCGTGCACTCCCCTCATAGGATGAGCTACAATCCATATAATTGGCTCCACATGTTACCATAGGTACCAATAAATCTATGTATGTTTACTGATACATTCAATAGTGAATATTCATTATCATAACAGGTATATAAAAGTGCATACAATAAAGTGCAAAGTGCGCTAAAAAAACTTAACTTAACTATAATAATACCTTGCTGAGGGTTTTTTGCACGGAGATATAGGGAGAAGGCGTCTTTACTTCTATGGAGGCACGCCACTCTTCCACGTCTCTTCCTCCTCAATGCGCATGTGTCAGTCCTTCCCCCTTCGTGGCGCAGTACATATCCATCATGCGTCACCAATAGGCGGAGACCCAGCGTAGTGACGCGCGATCGACCGTGTCAGCACCCAACACGCACGTCATCCATGCGCCAGTGTGCTACACCAGACGTCCGCGCCACATCACCAGTCTACTCGGCCATTTTACATTTGGGCACTCATTAGGGCAATATCTTGCGTCTCTGTTTCTCCCTATAATCCCCGTTGCAAAACCCCGTCAACCAGCTCAGGTAAAAAAATCTAAATTACGATTCAAGCAGTACATATATGTAAACACATCACATTTTAACGTGGACACATCCCTGTAGCTTTCATTGGATCCACCTCATACAGAATGCGAAAATACATCGGAACACAGTCATTACGGATGGGTATTAGCTGACCATTCCTCCTGTCACCCTGAATTCGACATTTAACCCTTTAGGTTTCAGAGTATCCAACCGGAAAATCCATCTAAGCTCAGTTTTTTTTAAAATATTAAGTCGATCCCCTCCTCTGTCTAATGGTTTAACATGATCTAAGATCATAAATCTCAGGTCATTTTCTTTATGATTTCTTTCCACAAAATGTTTTGACACAGGCAAATCCCTTCTTTTGTTCCTAATCGATTGTCTATGGTTATTTAACCTGGTTTTCATGTCACAGGTGGTTTCACCCACATAGAGCTTTTTGCAAGGGCACCATAATACATATATCACCCATGACGAGTCACAAGTGAGATAATGCCTTATGTTAAAGATCTCACCCGTGTCTGGATGTGCGAACACCGATCCTTTGTCCATCAGTTTACAGTTCACACATCCCAGACACGGGAAAGAGCCCGTGCGCCTTGTCTTAAGAAACGTCTGTCTGAGTTGACCCTTTTCAGGCAGTCTAGAATGCACAACCTTATCCCTGATATTTCCTGCTCTTTTGTAGGCCATCATGGGCGGATTTTTGAAAGCTGCAATATTAGGGTGGCCACTGCTAAGCAGCCCCCAATGTCGTCTCACTATCCTTTCAATGTTTGGGCTCAACTCACTATATGATGACAGAAAAGGTAATCTATCACTAGCCTGTCTAGCTTTTGAAGTCAACAACTCCTCTCTAGGGATTTCTCTTGCTTTATCGGCATGTTTTTTCACTAACCTTCTAGGGTAACCCCTATTTATGAAGGATTGTTCCATGTTACTCAATGCCACTTTCATATTCTCATCCTTATCAACTATTCTCCTTACTCTGAGCATTTGACTGAACGGTAACGAGTCTACCATCCTTCTTGGATGTCCACTTGTAAAATGCAACAATGTGTTCTTATCAGTAGGTTTGATGTTCAAATCCATATGTATCTGGTCATCCTCAATGTAAACTTGAGTGTCCAAATACTGCACCCGGTCAACCGATGCCGTTAACGTAAATTGGATCTCCCCATCAAGGGAGTTCAAAAATACGTGAAAGTCCATTAGCTGCTCCATTGTGCCAGCCCAAATGAGGAAAATATTGTCTATGTACCTCCACCACGTCAAAACCTGGTTGAAGTGGGGAGATACATAGACAAGACGTTCCTCAAATGACCGCACAAATATATTTGCATAAGTGGACTCGGCATTGGAACCCATTGCCGCGCCCATCGCCTGCAAATAGAACTGTCCCTGGAACACAAAATAATTGTTCCTCAAGGACAGATCCATCAAAGTTAATACAAACTGACGTACTGGAGCAGAGTAATCTGAATGTTGCAGCATCTCTGCTACAGCCGACAAGCCCTTTCCATGGTTAATAGAGGTGTACAATGACACAATGTCAAAAGATGCCAGGATCGCCCCCTTTGGAACCCGCATCCCTTTAATCTTGGTGATGAAATCTCCGGTGTCCCTAACATATGATTTAGCACTCATAGCGTACTCCCTCAAGATTTTGTCCAGGAAAACATTAATATTCGAAAAAATCGAATTCCTGCCTGAAATTATTGGCCGCCCCGGAGGGTCAATCAGCCTTTTGTGTATTTTAGGTAATACATATATAGTGGGAGTAGCCGGAGACCTCACCACCAAGAATTCCTTAAACTGCTTATCAATGATACCATCCTGTACCGCTATGTTCAATACTGCATCTATTTTCCTAGCTATGTCGAATCTGGGGTCCCTGACCATTGGTTCATAGACTCCAGGTTCTCCCAATTGCCTTTGTATCTCTTTTATATATCGAGAGGTGTCCATAACCACGATCCCACCACCCTTGTCCGCAGGCTTGATGGTGAGATCGGGGTTCCTGGACAAACTCTCTAAAGCGGACATTTCCTGTACCATAATATTTGGTTTTACAAATACATCAGTTTTGGTTCTTTCTCTTAACAGGGCTACATCCCGTTTAACTGCCTCTGAAAAACACTCAAGAGCATGTGAACTTACAACAGGAAAAAAATCACTTTTTAAATGCAAACCAAATTGCTTCAAAGTCAACCGCCCATCAGGAGTGTTGACCTCATTAGTGTTAGTGGCACCAGAGGAACCAGAGTCGAACCACACCTTCAGTTTAAGATTCCTGAAGAGGCGGTTCAAGTCCAGTTCCAACTGGAACCAATCAGGCTTAGCCTGTGGACAAAAAGACAGTCCTTTGTTCAATACTTTCAATTCATGCTCAGATAGTGAATAAGATGAAATGTTTACCACTACATTTGACTCTATTTTTTCTTTATTACATTCATCTGCCTGGAGTTGTTGGTCCTCATTAATCTTTGTGCTCTGGTTTTTCCCAGTTATTCTGTGTCTGAGACCTCCCCTTCTTGTGGGGCGTCTCCCGTAGCAACGTATGTACTGCTTGAATCGTAATTTAGATTTTTTACCTGAGCTGGTTGACGGGGTTTTGCAACGGGGATTATAGGGAGAAACAGAGACGCAAGATATTGCCCTAATGAGTGCCCGAATGTAAAATGGCCGAGTAGACTGGTGATGTGGCGCGGACGTCTGGTGTAGCACACTGGCGCATGGATGACGTGCGTGTTGGGTGCTGACACGGTCGATTGCGCGTCACTACGCTGGGTCTCCGCCTATTGGTGACGCATGATGGATATGTACTGCGTCACAAAGGGGGAAGGACTGACACATGCGCATTGAGGAGGAAGAGACGCGGAAGAGTGGCGTGCCTCCATAGAAGTAAAGACGCCTTCTCCCTATATCTCCGTGCAAAAAACCCTCAGCAAGGTATTATAATAGTTAAGTTAATTTTTTTTAGCGCACTTTGCACTTTATTGTATGCACTTTTATATACCTGTTATGATAATGAATATTCACTATTGAATGTATCAGTAAACCTACATAGATTTATTGGTACCTATGGTAACATGTGGAGCCAATTATGTGGATTGTAGCTCATCCTATGAGGGGAGTGCACGGCTTTTGTATTAGTTAATGAATTAATTGGTTACAATGTAAAAATGTATTTAAACATGCAGGTATGCACTTTATGTTCACATGACTTGAGAAAGGTTCTGTGAGAGAACCGAAACGTTGTCAATTTTCTGACATGTGTGAAATAACTGCACATTTTTTACTTCAAGGAGTGCTGCGGACTTTCTTTGTTGTTTATCCGTCCTGTATCGAGGGACCACTGCGGGCACCGTGCAACCATTCATTGCATGTGAAGGAGTGCTGCCTAACCTTTTCTATGGATCTATATATATATATATATATATATATATATATATATATTTATGACCCAACCTTTTCACTTGGGTCAACATATCATTAGATGTGTGGTGCAAGATGACCATGACCAAAAACATGATAATAATGCAATAATATTTTCCCATATAAGTTTATATGTGGCCACCCAGTAGTTGTGATGCGTGTTGCAGCCTTACAAGATTTTCATCAGCATCTTTCAACATTGTATTGTATTTGAATAGTCAGAAATTGGAGTGATTAACAAAATTAAGGTAGGGGTAGAGGTGGAAATATCTCTACAGTATAGCATGATCAATTTTTATTGATTGATTCTTTGGATCTAAACTTTGCTCCACTTTACATGATAGCACCCTTTGACTTAATGAACTCATTCACACTCAGCTGTGCCTGCAGCTGCTGTTCAGTATTCAATGGTTAGTGTAATGGCAGATCATCTATTTTTAAACTGTGTAAAACTTGATTTCAGCAAGAATAGTAGATTTTTATATCATTCATAGACTGCATGAAATATGCTGAACAGAAACATATTCAGTCGCTCTTCTTTATGTCTACTGTCAAAAAACTTGCATTCCAAAACAATTACATCAAAGGACATTAAAGTGGTATTCCCATCTTATTGATTATAGTTTACACAAATATTTTTGTGCCAGTAATCATTTTTCTAATTTTATGTTATTAAAAAATTCATACCGTTCTTCATAAATTTACATGCTTCCTCCCTCATTGTTTAGTTCAGTTTCCCATGGATATGGCCACCTTTCGCCTGCCGCATCCATGTGCCACGCTTGCGCAGAAGAAGAGACAGATGTAGCAGAGCTGTATAGGAAGCGGTTCTGCCACAGTGCTAGAGGGTACTGGCAAAGATATATATAGCAGAGCTGTATATGCATCTATACATGGTCTAAGGCTACTTTCACACTTGCGGCAGAGTGATCCAGCAAGCAGTTCTGTTGCCGAAACTGCCTATCGGATCCGGCAAAACGTATGCCAACTGATGGCATTTGTAAGACTGATCAGTCAGAAAAATGCATTGATATGCCGGATCCGTCTTTCCGGTGTCATCCGGCAAAACGGATCTGGCATTTATTTATTTATTTTATCTGCGCTTGCGCAGACCGGAAGGACGGATACGGCATTCTGGTATTTTGAATGCCGTATCCGCAACTAATACATTCCTATGGGGGAAAATTATGGATCCGGCATTCAGGCAAGTCTTCGTTTTTTGGGCCAGAATTAAAACCGTAGCATGCTGAGGTTCCGTCCTGATCAGTCGAAAAGACTGAAGTGAAGACATCCTGATGCATCCTGAATGGATTGCTCTCCATTCAGAATGCATGGGGATATAACTGATCAGTTATTTTCTGGTATTGAGCCCCTAGGACGGAACTCTATGCTGGAAAAGAATAACGCTAGTGTGAAAATACCCTTAGGTGTATACACAACTGTAGTAGAGCTGCAATGGAAACAAATCTGCATCAGTGCTGGTCGGTGGGGGATGGTAATATTTTAGGGGAGGCAAAAGCACAGATCATTTGGCTACTAGCTGACATGCTTTTGGGCTGATGTATAGTAGTGAATTATTGTTTTGCTACTCAAAATGAGTTTTGTGTGTAAAACTGTATTAGAATGTAGGACAGCCACATGTTACTGTCTTAGCTCATTCCCATGGCTCTCTGAGTGATGATTCCCCAGCAGGGGGAGGGGCCTCACAGACACTGCAGGCTGCCAGACTGATGACTCATACTCTCCACATGAACTAGCACGCAAGGACCGAGTTCTCAGTGTGATGTCATAAGGAGGTGTGACCGGCCTTTACTCAAAATGCCTAAGCACGCCCAGCCTTAGCAGCAGAAAACCAGGAAGTGAACAGTATAGCTGGCTGCAGTTAAGGATGAAATGGCAAGATGGGAAAACCCCTTTACCTATTTAAGCTAAAGCTAAGTATACCTTTATACGCCATTGGTATTGGTTAAATGATGTTCTCATAAATATTATGCTGCAATTTTCAACAGGAGGTAAGGGCACACAGTGCCAACCAGGCAGACTTTTCTGGTGAGACATCTTTAGATTTGGAACGACAATGTCCTACATTCTGCTACTAACAGGTATTTTTTGGTTTATTTTTCTGACCCTTGTTGAACTTTGCTACTTAGAACAGCTGACATGATCTTGAACATCACTGATTGTCTCCATAACAATGCCAAAACAGACCCACCAACACATCAGACATTCAGTGAGACTCATCAACTTCTGACCAAAAGGACAATGGAAGGTGTTCGTGCATGATCTCAGCAATTTCTCATTGACTTTGTGTGCGGAGGCATTCCCCCTGCAGTATTTCATTTTTATTAAATATGGCAGTTTTTAGGCCAGTGGTCCATATAGCCACTGAGACATATTTTCTCTATGAATACCTTTCACTATTCTTTCTTACTATCTTTTTTTCTATCCCCCTTATCGGCTGTGTTGGGTTGCCCTTCTAAGGTTGTTAACGTAAATATACAATAGGGCCAGCTTTTTAAGGGATTAGCATGAGGTGACTTAGGTTCATACAGCGGACACCAGTGTATGTCTTCTCTCTTCACCAAAAATCAGTCTAAAAAGTAGCGCAAAATTGGCACAACTTGGTATATCTAAGATTTCTAAACATTTGTCCTACATGCTCAGCAAAGGAAAGAGGCTTAGTGGTAAGGTGTGGAGCTTCCTGGGAATGGAGGAGCCTAAGATGAGCCATTTTGCATCAACATTGTGGTACAAAAATCTGTCTTAAAGTAAGCCAACCAATAGTTGGTATTGAGACGCAAGTGTTTATCCCTGCACCAGATTTATAATTCAGCCTGTGCCCATGTGATAAATCTGGTCCAAATCTAGACAGATTGTCTAAACTTACGCCATCTTTAGGATTAGCAAATTTGGGCTATTGGCTGCTCCTATTTTCACCTCATTCTAGCAGTCTTAGCATTTGCCCCCAATGGTCCAAAACCTTTGATATGTCAATATGACGCATCAAAACTTTTTTTTTTTTTTTAAGTACCGGAACACTTTAACTACAACTTTACTTTTGTGAAGCAATAAGACAAACTCCAAAATATCCCTTGTAAAATATTGAGCTTGTTAGACCTCCGAGAATAAGTAGCAGTGTGAATCCTTTACACTGACCTTATCAACTGAAGCTTTGATTATAGGATTTTGGTGGATAAAAAGAAAATCCTGCATAAAGCAGAATATATTAAAACAATAAACTCTATCAATAATTTAGAGTCTCAGGCTGAACCAGGTCAAACATATATATACACAATGTATTCATCCAATCTCATACAGTCCCAGGGCTCATAAAAAGAATATTGACTAAACTGACTGAATAAATTAGATGGAAAAAATAGGAACATCGTATCTATAAAATAATTATTAGAGGAAATAAAAAAAAGTCTAAACGGTACAACAGTAAAGGGAAATTGAAAATCACAAGTAGTAAAATCACTAGCATGTTTTCCAAGTGAAACATTTAAACTCAAGATCATAGAATAGTATTACCATTCATTTAATTTGGCTAAATTAGCAACAAATATCACAAATCTTTATAACATGACATATACTTACTAACAATGCAGAAAAGTAGATTAGTTAGGCTACTTTCACACTGGCTTTTTGGTTTCCATTTGTAAGATCCGTTCAGGGATCTCACAAGCGGTCCCAAACGGATCAGTTTTGCCCTTAATACATTCTGAATGGATACGGATCTGCTCAGAATGCATCAGTTTGGCTCGGCATTTTGGTGTCCGTCTGACGAAACTGA
Source organism: Bufo bufo (assembly GCF_905171765.1). Taxonomy (NCBI): domain Eukaryota; kingdom Metazoa; phylum Chordata; class Amphibia; order Anura; family Bufonidae; genus Bufo; species Bufo bufo. The sequence continues at coordinate 197,091,069 of NC_053391.1, read as the reverse complement.
GCCAAAACGATCCGCCCTGTCACAATGCAAGTCAATGGGGATGGATCCGTTTTCACTGACACAATATGGCACATTAGAAAACGGATCCGTCCCCCATTGACTTTCAATGGTGTTCAAGACGGATCCGTCTTGGCTTTCTTACAGATAATACAAACATATCCGTTCTGAACGGATGCATGCGGTTGTATTATCTGAACGGATGCGTTTGTGCAGATCCATGATGGCTCTGCACCAAACGAGAGTGTGAAAGTAGCCTTAAGCTCACTATACACCGTCACCTGCCAATTTCTATAATATGTACTATTGAATTAATGTGTATGGTAAGCAAATGTCATGCTGTATATCTAACAACAACTTATTCCCCACTCTCCAGTGGAATGTGTATGTTTATGGTGGAGTAAGGCTACAAAAGGAGATTTGTGCAAAAAAGCATGCTTGTACATATAATAGTGGGGCTATCTTTACACATAAGGTTAGGTTTCGTTTTCATTGATCCATGTCATGTTTTAAAGAGGACCTGTCACAGGGAATTTTTCTGAAATTAATACTGTAGTCTGCCTTGAGCAGATGCTATTGCACCATTTAAAAAAAAAAAAGAATTGGCCCTTCTGTTGCACCATGATGCTTTCTGTTCTTCCACCTAATATGCTAATCATTAGTGTTGATAGAGCATGCTCGCACAAACACCAGTTCGGCTCGAGCATCGCAATGTTCGGCACATCGCGGTGTTCGGCCGAATACTGTGTGTGCTCGAGCGCGATGCTCGAGTCTCCTCCCCGCACGTTTGTTGGCTGCTACACAGCCAATAAACGTGCAGGTAAGTGCTGCCACTCACTGTAAAGCGATTGCATAGGCGTCGTTACAGGGGGGCAATTGCCCCCCTAGGTTATTTCTTGCCATCCCGCGTGCCCCCCCACTGATTCCCCTTCCTTTTCCTTTAAAATGTAACGCTCTGGCCCCGTGGCCCGGCCGCCGCCGATCCGAATCATCACAGTGACAGTCACTGCACAGAGCGCACTGACGTGATGTAACACGCACGCTGCCTGCAGATTCACGTGCTGCCAGTTGATTCTGGTTTGCAGGCACAGAGGCGGGAAGTGGAAGCCAGGACTAGGAGGAACAGAGTACACAGGAGCGCAGTGCAGCAGCTGCGCTGAGGTAATCAAGGCTGCTCCTGGCTATGGTTACTGCACCCAGACCTAGTCCAGAGAAAAAATTGAGGAGATATGACAGCCTGATTGCAGCTTGCAGGATGCCTGGTGGCGCGCTGCTGAGTAGAGTGCATTTATCATTGTGAAGGGGGGGTGCTATTAATTGCATCATGTCTGGCAGGACTGGTTGGGGATACAGTTAGGAGATCACAACAGGTGCTTGCCTAGTAAACACAGGGCCATCCATCACTTATTAACTCCTCCCTTGCCAGCCCACCCAGCCCCATTTTGCTGTGGGTTATGCTTTGAACTTTTTTTAGTCCATGAATAGGAAGGGGTTAATTAAGTGTTGGGGGGGTGTTATTGTGCTTATTGTGTTTGGGAGCCATTTAACAAGTTTGACCAGTTGGGTTTGAGCGTGGTATTGGTTGAGTGTCATCCACAGATGCCCCCCATAACAGTGTCATCCACAGATGCCCCCATAACAGTGTCATCCACAGATGCCCCCCATAACAGTGTCATCCACAGATGCCCCCCATAACAGTGTCATCCACAGATGCCCCCCATAACAGTGTCATCCACAGATGCCCCCCATAACAGTGTCATCCACAGATGCCCCCCATAACAGTGTCATCCACAGATGCCCATAACAGTGTCATGCACAGATGCCCATAACAGTGTCATGCACAGATGCCCATAACAGTGTCATGCACAGATGCCCATAACAGTGTCATGCACAGATGCCAATAAGTGTCATGCACAGATGCCAATAACAGTGTCACCCAGAGATGCCAATAACAGTGTCACCCAGAGATGCCCATAACAGTGTGTCATCCACAGATCCCCCATAACAGTGTGTCATCCACAGATCCCCCATAACAGTGTGTCATCAACAGATCCCCCATAACAGTGTGTCATCCACAGATCCCCCATAACAGTGTGTCATCCACAGATCCCCCATAACAGTGTGTCATCCACAGATCCCCCATAACAGTGTATCATTCACAGATCCCCCATAATAGTGCGCCTGCGCTCTGAGGAGAGGCAGAAAGGAGGGGAAAGAATCTGCGAAAGCAAGCAGAGGACGGCACAGCAGACGACTGAATAGCTTCTTTTGTAAGTAAAAAGCTTTTTTATAAATGTAGTTTAATGTCTGTTTTTGTCTTTTATTATATTCTGGCTTTTGCTTAAAGGGACAGTAAAAATTTGTTTTTGTTTTTTTTAGTTATGTATGATGCTTTTTGATAATAAATAACTAAATGCAGTGGTGCTATAATAAATGTAAATGTAGTGGTGTTATAATGTGGACCCTAGGCCTCTCTGATGTGCTGCAGGCTGGGCTGGCGCTGTGGCAGCATATGGTTGGCCAGGCAGCAGAAAGGCTCTGGGGCTGTCATTGTGTGCTCTGGAACTTTTCCGTTCACAGCCACTGCTATCTCTCTATAAGTGCACAGGATGAGCAGGCAGCACCTACTGAGGAGACAGAATAGGCAAGCAGGACCCCTGGCCAGAGCAGCGCCCCCTGCGTTACATGCACCTCTGACCAGCGCCAACACCATACTCTGCATTCCAGGTATGCACTATTGCACATAAAAGATACCGCAATAAAAGATGCCAGTGCGGCACAGGTGACCCAGGCATGCAGTATTGCCCATAAAGGATGCCATCAGTCACCAGCGGCAAAGAAAAGGTGGCAACCCTAAGGCCATTTTCTTTTGTATTTTTAAACTGTTACTGCAGCCGTCAGATTCTGCTGCAATGGAGCAGCAACAGGATGAAAGTCAGCATTCTAAGTATCCAGATTTAGAGATTGAATATGTGGAGATTGATTCCCCAGAAAGTGAGTTTTATCTTGCTGAAGAAGATGTGGAGGACCCTGAGCTATTACCACAGTTTGATGAATCAAGTTTGCCATCAACAAGCTCACATCAATACAGTGCTCATGGCGAATCCTCCCAATCCTGTGATTATGACCAGTCTTTGGTACATAGACCCACTGGTGGCATCAAGAGCAAGCCACCAGGGCCCTGTGACATCAGTCAGTGTGCTACTGAAGGAGGGGCTGGGGGCCGGCATCTGGATTAGGAATGACAGTGGGGACTGGTGCAGTCCCTGAATTCTAATGCACCGGCCCCGCTCACAGTTGTAAATTCTTATCTAACCTGTAGGCATTGTTAAGATATAATAATCATTTGTAATCCAGCTGTATTACTTACAACTAAGTTCCGGAGGAGGCAGGCCGGGAGGGCGGGCGGCGCCGCCGACTTATTGAATGAAGCAGGCGGCGCGGGTGCGTGACGTAGTGAGTGACGCGCCGCCCGCCCGTCCTTCCGGCCTGCCTTCTCCTTCCTCTCTGCTATGGAACTTAGTTGTATGTAATACAGCTGAATTACAAATGATTATTATATTTTAACAATGCCTACAGGTTAGATAAGATTATACAACAGTGAGCAGGGCCGGTGCAATAGAATACAGAGACTGCACCGAACCCCGCTGTCATTCCTAATCCAGATGCCAGCCCCTGTATTGGGGGTCATTCACACTGCAGGGACACTGTTATGGGGGGGATCTGTGGGTGGCACATAGCATAAGATGCTATAAATGTGTCATCCACAGATCCCCCCATCACAGTGCCATCCACAGATCCCCCCCATAACAGTGCCATCCACAGATCCCCCCCATAACAGTGCCATCCACAGATCCCCCCATAACAGTGCCATCCACAGATCCCCCCATAACAGTGCCATCCACAGATCCCCCCATAACAGTGCCATCCACAGATCCCCCCATAACAGTGCCATCCACAGACTCCCCCCATAACAGTGCTATCCACAGACTCCCCCCCATGACATAGCAGTGTCATCCGCAGATCCCCCCAAGTGTTTGGATCACTTTGTTTATTACACCGTTCACACAATTCTTATGTACAGGATTCATAGGATTTGACATTTGATATATTCGAGGGCCTTTTCGGATTCGGAAAAAATTGGATTTGTTCCACCTCTAGTTGCAACTAAGAAGACCTAAATCATGGAAACGTGAGAGAGATCTTGTACTTATTTTCTAAAAAAAGATTGCATTGTAGAAAAGAAACTTCATGGTCCAAAGAATGCTCGGTATTTACATCCATCCATTCAAAATGAACTTTTAGCTGTTAAGGCTTCATTAGAGAAGACATAGCAGAGAGCCTAAAAGACAGTCCTTATTCTATCCTGGCAGATGAGACAAAAGATCGTAGCAAAACTGAACAGCTGTCTGTTGTTGTAAGATATTTTTTTAATCCAGCTGTCCATGAGAGGTTTGACATTTTACAAAGCAGAGAGCCTTGATGCTGCATCATTGACAGATTCTATATTTAATAATCTCTCTTCACTAGGGATTGATAAAAATGGGAGTGTGGGTCAAGCTTACGATGGGGCAGCAGTAATGAGTGGTAGGGTAAATGGTGTTCAAGCAAGAAGGTGCCTACTGCTCTATATGTCCAATAACACCTATAAATGTACAACACAGCCGTATGAAGTATAAAATACCAAAACTTTATTGTTACATAAACAACATACTAAGAAAAGACATATATGCATGGCAATGTAGACACAGGAATAACAACGGACTACCAATGGTATATCAATACAGTGAATGCAGAAAATCCCATCTACCCCTGACGAATACCAAAGAGATAACAGCTCAATAGATAATAATAAAGTGCAAAGTGCATTGGATAGGGATACACATGGGAGAGATAGCTGCTCAGTATATACAGACCAATAGTCCTGACCCCGACGCTCTTATCCCCTGAGGAAGCGACAGCGAAACGCGCGTCGGGGTCAGGACTATTGGTCTGTATATACTGAGCAGCTATCTCTCCCATGTGTATCCCTATCCAATGCACTTTGCACTTTATTATTATCTATTGAGCTGTTATCTCTTTGGTATTCGTCAGGGGTAGATGGGATTTTCTGCATTCACTGTATTGATATACCATTGGTAGTCCGTTGTTATTCCTGTGTCTATATTGCCATGCATATATGTCTTTTATTAGTATGTTGTTTATATAACAATAAAGATTTGGTATTTTATACTTCATACGGCTGTGTTGTACATTTATAGGTGTTATTCAGTTTCTATCTTTAGCTCACAGCCATCATTGTCTTTTGGGCAAATTTTTTGATCGGTGTTGTGCTCTATATGTCCATTGCATAAATCACCGTCTAAATTTAGCTGTTGTTGACACTGTTAAAAATGTAGCAGAAGCATCTGAATTTTTTGCAAAGTTGGAGAAGCTTTACGTTTTTCCCAGTACATCTGTGGTTCACTCAGTGTTTCAAAGGGTTCAGAAAGAAATGTCAAGAAAACTCATTAAGCTAAAGCAATTAAGTGATACAAGGTGGACATGCCAATATGATGCATGTAAAGCTGTACTTCAGACACTTGAGCCTCTCTTGGAAACCCTTAAGTTATTAGCTGATGGGAAAAATACAGAAAGAAAAATTTAAGCTAATTCCATCCTTATTTTCATTGACTTCAATTTCATTCTATTACTTGTGCTTTTTGAAAACGTATGAAAAAGGAAACAGATGTTATCCAAAATGCTACAAGCAAAAGATCTTGATTTGGCATCAGCAATAGAGATGGCCTTGCAGTTCTCCTGGCAGTTGTATCGCTGCAAACTTTGCTCATTCGCCGAACAGGCGAACATATGGCGATGTCCGCTGGCGCCATAATCTTTTGCATGGTGCAGAAATTTGACATGGACACACCCCCTACCCTATAAATAAGCCCGATATGGCCGCTATTTTACATTCAGTCTTTTGCCAGTGTAGGGAGAGGTTGCTGTGTGGAGCAGGGACAGACTGTGAGGGACACCAAACGCTAGCTAATAGGGCCACATAAGTCCTTTTAAGGACTGGTATAGATGTGCTATCGATAGGTGTGACATACTGAGGAGTGTGATATACTTATAATATACTTTCTAACATAGAAAGTATATTATAGAGCATTTGTATTGTGCAGCAGTTGTGTGCGGTTCTGCTACGATACTGCAGCTATACAGAGGGGCAAACGCTATTGGAATAATTAAGTGCAACTGGTGTGATATAACAGTTGCCCCCCAAAAAAAACTGATTGAGGCAGGGGTTGGATATACCTATAATATACAGTCAGATCCATAAATATTGGGACATGGACACAATTCTAACATTTTTGGCTCTATACACACCACCACAATGGATTTGAAATGAAACAAACAATATGTACTTTAACTGCAGACTGTCAGCTTTAATTTGAGGTATTTACATCCAAATCAGGTGAACGGTGAATTACAACAGTTTGCATATGTGCCTCCCACTTATTAAGGGACCAAAAGTAATGGGACAGAATAATCAAACTTTCACTTTTTAATACTTGGTTGCAAATCCTTTGTAGTCAATTACAGCCTGAGGTCTGGAACGCATAGACATCACCAGACGCTGGGTTTTTATCCCTGGTGATGCTCTGCCAGGCCTCTACTGTAACGGTCTTCAGTTCCTGCTTGTTCTTGGGGCATTTTCCCTTCAGTTTTGTCTTCAGCAAGTGAAATGCATGCTCAATCGGATTCAGGTCAGGTGATTGACTTGGCCATTGCATAACATTCCACTTCTTTCCCTTAAACTCTTTGGTTGCTTTTGCAGTATTCTTTGGGTCATTGTCCATCTGCACTGTGAAGCGCCGTCCAATGAGTTCTGAAGCATTCGGCTAAATATGAGCAGATAATATTGCCCGAAACACTCCAGAATTTATCCTGCTGCTTTTGTCAGCAGTCACATCATCAATAAATACAAGAGAACCAGTTCCATTGGCAGCCATACATGCCTACGCCATGACACTACCACCACCATGCTTCACTGATGAGGTGGTATGCTTAGGATCATGAGCAGTTCCTTTCCTTCTCCATACTCTTCTCTTCCCATCACTCTGGTACAAGTTGATCTTGGTCTCTCCTGTCCATAGGATGTTGTTCCAGAACTGTGAAGGCTTTTTTAGATGTCGTTTGGCAAACTCTAATCTGGCCTTCCTGTTTATGAGGCTCACCAATGGTTTACATCTTGTGGTGAACCCTCTGTATTCACTCTGGTGAAGTCTTCTCTTGATTGCTGACTTTGACACGCATACGCCTACCTCCTGGAGAGTGTTCTTGATCTGGCCAACTGTTGTGAAGGGTGTTTACTTCACCAGGTAAAGAATTCTTCGGTCATCCACCACAGTTGTTTTCCGTGGTCTTCCGGGTCTTTTGGTGTTGCTGAGCTCACCGGTGCGTTCCTTCTTTTTAAGAATGTTCCAAACAGTTGTTTTGGCCATTCCAAATGTTTTTGCTGTCTCTCTGATAGGTTTGTTTTGTTTTTTCAGCCTAATGATGGCTTGCTTCACTGATAGTGACCGCTCTTTGGATCTCATCTTGAGAGTTGACAGCTACAGATTCCAAATGCAAATAGCACACTTGAAATGAACTCTGGACCTTTTATCTGCTCATTGTAATTGGGATAATGTGGGAATAAGACACACTAGGCCATGGAACAGCTGAGAAGCCAATTGTCCCATTACTTTTGGTCCCTTAACAAGTGGGAGGCACATATGCAAACTGTTGTAATTCCTACACCGTTCACCTGATTTGGACATAAAAACTCTTAAATTTAAGCTGACAGTCTGCAGTTTAACCACCTCCGGACCGCTGTACGCACAGACGCGTCCTGGAGGTGGTTGATTCATTCCTCCTGGACGCATATACGCGTCCTCTCGCGAGACGCGAGATTTCCTGTGAACGCGCGCACACAGGCGCGCGCGCTCACAGGAACGGAAGGTAAGAGAGTTGATCTCCAGCCTGCCAGCGGCGATCGTTCGCTGGCAGGCTGGAGATGTGTTTTTTTTAACCCCTAACAGGTATATTAGACGCTGTTTTGATAACAGCGTCTAATATACCTGCTACCTGGTCCTCTGGTGGTCCCATTTGTTTGGATCGACCACCAGAGGACACAGGTAGCTCAGTAAAGTCCCACCAAGCACCACTACACTACACTACACCCCCCCCCCCCGTCACTTATTAACCCCTTATTAGCCCCTGATCACCCCTGATCACCCCATATAGACTCCCTGATCACCCCCCTGTCATTGATTACCCCCCTGTCATTGATCAACCCCCTGTAAAGCTCCATTCAGATGTCCGCATGATTTTTACGGATCCACTGATAGATGGATCGGATCCGCAAAACGCATCCGGACGTCTGAATGAAGCCTTACAGGGGCATGATCAATGACTGTGGTTATCACCCCATATAGACTCCCTGATCACCCCCCTGTCATTGATCACCCCCCTGTCATTGATTACCCCCCTGTAAAGCTCCATTCAGACGTCCGCATGATTTTTACGGATCCACTGATAGATGGATCGGATCCGCAAAACGCATCCGGACGTCTGAATGAAGCCTTACAGGGGCATGATCAATGACTGTGGTGATCACCCCATATAGACTCCCTGATCACCCCCCTGTAAAGCTCCATTCAGATGTCCGCATGATTTTTACGGATCCACTGATAGATGGATCGGATCCGCAAAACGCATCCGGACGTCTGAATGAAGCCTTACAGGGGCATGATCAATGACTGTGGTTATCACCCCATATAGACTCCCTGATCACCCCCCTGTCATTGATCACCCCCCTGTCATTGATTACCCCCCTGTAAAGCTCCATTCAGACGTCCGCATGATTTTTACGGATCCACTGATAGATGGATCGGATCCGCAAAACGCATCCGGACGTCTGAATGAAGCCTTACAGGGGCATGATCAATGACTGTGGTGATCACCCCATATAGACTCCCTGATCACCCCCCTGTCATTGATTACCCCCCTGTCATTGATCACCCCCCTGTAAAGCTCCATTCAGATGTCCGCATGATTTTTACGGATCCACTGATAGATGGATCGGATCCGCAAAACGCATCCGGACGTCTGAATGAAGCCTTACAGGGGCATGATCAATGACTGTGGTGATCACCCCATATAGACTCCCTGATCACCCCCCTGTCATTGATTACCCCCCTGTCATTGATCACCCCCCTGTAAAGCTCCATTCAGACGTCCGCATGATTTTTACGGATCCACTGATAGATGGATCGGATCCGCAAAACGCATCCGGACGTCTGAATGAAGCCTTACACGGGCGTGATCAATGACTGTGGTTATCACCCCATATAGACTCCCTGATCACCCCCCTGTCATTGATCACCACCCCTGTCATTGATCACCCCCCCTGTCATTGATCACCCCCCCTGTCATTGATCACCCCCCCTGTCATTGATCACCCCCCCTGTCATTGATCACCCCCCTGTCATTGATCACCCCCCTGTAAGGCTCCATTCAGACATTTTTTTGGCCCAAGTTAGCGGAATTATTATTTTTTTTTCTTACAAAGTCTCATATTCCACTAACTTGTGACAAAAAATAAAATTTGACATGAACTCACCATACCCCTCACGGAATCCAAATGCGTAAAATTTTTTAGACATTTATATTCCAGACTTCTTCTCACGCTTTAGGGCCCCTAGAATGCCAGGGCAGTATAAATACCCCACATGTGACCCCATTTCGGAAAGAAGACACCCCCAGGTATTCAGTGAGGGGCATATTGAGTCCATGAAAGATTGAAATTTTTGTCCCAAGTTAGCGGAACGGGAGACTTTGTGAGAAAAAAATAAAAAATATCAATTTCCGCTAACTTGTGCCAAAAAAAAAAAATTTCTATGAACTCGCCATGCCCCTCATTGAATACCTTGGGGTGTCTTCTTTCCAAAATGGGGTCACATGTGGGGTATTTATACTGCCCTGGCATTCTAGGGGCCCCAAAGCGTGAGAAGAAGTCTGGTATCCAAATGTCTAAAAATGCCCTCCTAAAAGGAATTTGGGCCCCTTTGCGCATCTAGGCTGCAAAAAAGTGTCACACATCTGGTATCGCCGTACTCAGGAGAAGTTGGGGAATGTGTTTTGGGGTGTCATTTTACATATACCCATGCTGGGTGAGATAAATATCTTGGTCAAATGCCAACTTTGTATAAAAAAATGGGAAAAGTTGTCTTTTGCCAAGATATTTCTCTCACCCAGCATGGGTATATGTAAAAAGACACCCCAAAACACATTCCCCAACTTCTCCCGAGTACGGAGATACCAGATGTGTGACACTTTTTTGCAGCCTAGGTGGGCAAAGGGGCCCATATTCCAAAGAGCACCTTTCTGATTTCACTGGTCATTTACCTACTTACCACACATTAGGGCCCCTGGAAAATGCCAGGGCAGTATAACTACCCCACAAGTGACCCCATTTTGGAAAGAAGACACCCCAAGGTATTCCGTGAGGGGCATGGCGAGTTCCTAGAATTTTTTATTTTTTGTCACAAGTTAGTGGAAAATGATGATTTTTTTTTTTTTTTTTTTTTCATACAAAGTCTCATATTCCACTAACTTGTGACAAAAAATAAAAACTTCCATGAACTCACTATGCCCATCAGCGAATACCTTGGGGTCTATTCTTTCCAAAATGGGGTCACTTGTGGGGTAGGTATAATGCCCTGGTATTTTAGGGGCCCAAATGTGTGGTAAGGAGTTTGAAATCAAATTCTGTAAAAAATGACGAGTGAAATCCGAAAGGTGCTCTTTGGAATATGGGCCCCTTTGCCCACCTAGGCTGCAAAAAAGTGTCACACATCTGGTATCTCCGTACTCAGGAGAAGGTGGGGAATGTGTTTTGGGGTGTCATTTTACATATACCCATGCTGGGTGAGAGAAATATCTTGGTCAAATGCCAACTTTGTATAAAAAAATGGGAAAAGTTGTCTTTTGCCAAGATATTTCTCTCACCCAGCATGGGTATATGTAAAAAGACACCCCAAAACACATTCCCCAACTTCTCCCGAGTACGGAGATACCAGATGTGTGACACTTTTTTGCAGCCTAGGTGGGCAAAGGGGCCCATATTCCAAAGAGCACCTTTCGGATTTCACTGGTCATTTACCTACTTACCACACATTAGGGCCCCTGGAAAATGCCAGGGCAGTATAACTACCCCACAAGTGACCCCATTTTGGAAAGAAGACACCCCAAGGTATTCCGTGAGGGGCATGGCGAGTTCCTAGAATTTTTTATTTTTTGTCACAAGTTAGTGGAAAATGATGATTTTTTTTTTTTTTTTTTTTTTTTCATACAAAGTCTCATATTCCACTAACTTGTGACAAAAAATAAAAACTTCCATGAACTCACTATGCCCATCAGCGAATACCTTGGGGTCTCTTCTTTCCAAAATGGGGTCACTTGTGGGGTAGTTATACTGCCCTGGCATTCTAGGGGCCCAAATGTGTGGTAAGGAGTTTGAAATCAAATTCTGTAAAAAATGACGAGTGAAATCCGAAAGGTGCTCTTTGGAATATGGGCCCCTTTGCCCACCTAGGCTGCAAAAAAGTGTCACACATCTGGTATCTCCGTATTCAGGAGAAGTTGGGGAATGTGTTTTGCGGTGTCATTTTACATATACCCATGCTGGGTGAGAGAAATATCTTGGCAAAAGACAACTTTTCCCATTTTTTTATACAAAGTTGGCATTTGACCAAGATATTTATCTCACCCAGCATGGGTATATGTAAAATGACACCCCAAAACACATTCCCCAACTTCTACTGAATACGGAGATACCAGATGTGTGACACTTTTTTGCAGCCTAGGTGGGCAAAGGGGCCCACATTCCAAAGAGCACCTTTCGGATTTCACTGGTCAGTTTTTACAGAATTTGATTTCAAACTCCTTACCACACATTTGGGCCCCTAGAATGCCAGGGCAGTATAACTACCCCACAAGTGACCCCATTTTGGAAAGAAGAGACCCCAAGGTATTTCGTGATGGGCATAGTGAGTTCATGGAAGTTTTTATTTTTTGTCACAAGTTAGTGGAATATGAGACTTTGTAAGAAAAAAAAAATAAAAATAAAAAATCATCATTTTCCGCTAACTTGTGACAAAAAATAAAAAGTTCTATGAACTCACTATGCCCATCAGCGAATACCTTAGGGTGTGTACTTTCCGAAATGGGGTCATTTGTGGGGTGTTTGTACTGTCTGGGCATTGTAGAACCTCAGGAAACATGACAGGTGCTCAGAAAGTCAGAGCTGCTTCAAAAAGCGGAAATTCACATTTTTGTACCATAGTTTGTAAACGCTATAACTTTTACCCAAACCATTTTTTTTTTACCCAAACATTTTTTTTTTATCAAAGACATGTAGAACAATAAATTTAGAGCAAAATTTATATATGGATGTCATTTTTTTTGCAAAATTTTACAACTGAAAGTGAAAAATGTCATTTTTTTGCAAAAAAAATCGTTAAATTTCGATTAATAACAAAAAAAGTAAAAATGTCAGCAGCAATGAAATACCACCAAATGAAAGCTCTATTAGTGAGAAGAAAAGGAGGTAAAATTCATTTGGGTGGTAAGTTGCATGACCGAGCAATAAATGGTGAAAGTAGTGTAGGTCAGAAGTGTAAAAAGTGGCCTGGTCTTTCAGGGTGTTTAAGCACTGGGGGCTGAGGTGGTTAAGCACGTCTTTTCCCATGTCCCAATATTTATGGACCTGACTGTAATTTCTATATAGTGCATTTGTATTGTGCAGCAGTTGTTTTTGGTTCTGCTAAGATACCATAGCTATTCAGAGGGACAAACTCTATTGGAACAACTAATTGCAACTGGTGTGATATACTAGTTGCCCCCCCAAAAAAAGAAAAAAATTGAGACAGTGGTGTATTATATCTATAATATACTTTCTATATATTGCATTTGTATTGTGCAGCAGTTGTGTGTGGTTCTGCAGCAATACCGCAACTATACAGAGGGACAAACGCTATTGGAACAACTAATTGCAACTGGTGTGATATACCTGTTGCCTCAAAAAAACTGCTTCGAGCAAATAATCATTAAGGGGTTCTATATGCCTGCTTCCACAAATACTGCTCTTCTATAGGGACTTTGTCACAGGGACATTTAGAAAATGACAAGCAGAGGAAGAGGCAGGCCATTCTGCAGAGGTGGTAGGGGTCAGACTTTAGTGGGAAGTTGGAGAAGGTGATTGCGATCAAAGGAGGCACCAGAGTTGGTTGAGTTGCTCACTCAGCCTTCTGCTTCTGCACCCTCCTTATCCTCTGTATCTGCACCCTCCTCATTCTCTGCTGTGTGCACCCCCAAAGACACCACCACCACCATAGCCCCTCAACTCGAGTCAGAGGAATTATTTTCCTATCCATTCCCAGACCTTACCAATAAGCAGCCATTCTTGGCATCGAATGAGGAAGAGGAGGTAGCAATGGCCACCACCCAGAGGTCTGACGATAGTACCCAGATCAGCCCAAGTACGGAGGTCCCCACTGTTGCTGCCTACTTTGAGATCTCTAATGTCAGTGGTGGTGAAGGTGACAATGACGTGTTGATGGATGTGACATGGATGACCACAAGAGAGGAAGAGGAGGGGAGTTCAGAGGGAGAGACAGAGCAGCAGATAGGGGGTAGAAGTAGGAGAAGCAGGTAGAACTTGCAGTGCACAGGAGGCAAAAAGCAGACTGCAAATGTATCTGGAGCGAGCCATCCACCATGCACGGTCACATCTTGTGCTCCCAGGATGCCGGCACATGGCTCCGCAGTGTGGGCTTTTTTCTAACGTTGCCACTGCTGACAATAGTGTTGTCATCTGCAGCCTGTGCTGTCAATGCATAAGTCGCAGAAAGCCCAACACTCACCTAGGGATGACCGTCTTAAGAAGGCACCTGGCCTCCTATCACGAGCCCAATGGGAGCAACACCGTCAGATCCCACAAATACACACTCCCGGCGCTCCACATCCTGCCTCTTCTCCTTCTCCTCTCTTCTTCCATTTGTCCTCCACTCCACCTTCCACCATGCCGTCTTTGCGTTCATCTGGCAAAAGGCAGGCTTCCATGGCCCAAATGTTCGAACTTAAAAAGTTGATGACGCTGAATAACCCTCTTGCCCAACGGCTGACCACCGGCTTGTCGGAACTGCTAGCCCGCCAACTACTGCCATATAAACTGGTGGATTTTGAGGACTTTACAAAATTTGTGGCCATTTGCACACCGCAATGGAAGGTCCCCGGAAGGAAATATTTCTCCCAGAAGGGCATCCCAGAGCTACGGTATATGGTCATGTTCAACGGCAAGTGAATGTATCTCTGGCACACAGACACTTGGTCTAGGAAAATATGGGCACGGAAAGTACATAACCTTTACTGCCCACTGGGTGACCCTTCTGACGGCTGTCAAGCATGCAACCCGTGGCATCCATGTGCATTTGGTGTTACTGCCACAGATTACATGCAGGCCTACTCCATCATCCATCTCCTCCTCAGCTGACTCCTCCTTTTTCACTGCTACCGCCTCTTATGCTGCACCCTCCAAGCTCCCCAGAACCTATTCGATGTGCTAGGTGAGACGTCGCCATGCTGTGCTGTTGTTGTTGTGCCTGGAAGCCAAGAACCACACCGGTCCTGCGCTTTTTTCAGCTCTGTGGTCACAGGCCGATCAGTGGCTAACAACGCTCAATTTGACAGTTGGTAAAGTGGTGTGCGACAATGGTGTCAGAATGCAGTATGTTCAGGCCTTGCTTTCTGCTGTTGTGGGTGCTGGCAGAGGTACCAATCCTACTGCACATGCAAGAAGAGGGCAGTTTGAAGATGTGTTGGTCACTTTGGATATGAGATCATTCTTGCAGCCAACCCATCGACAGCCACCCTCCGGATCCAGCCTCAGGGAACGCTTAGAGTGACAGGTGTCCGACTACATTGGGTTAACCGCTGATGTGGACGCTCTGAGAAGCGAGGAAGCCCTTGACTACTTGGTGTGCAGGCTTGACCTGTGGCCAGACCTGCACAATTTGCCATGGAACTCTTGGCTTGCCCCTTGTCTAGTGTCCTGTCCGAAAGGACGTTCAGCGCAGCAGGGGGGGGGATCACGACCGATAAGTGCTCTTGCCTAGCTCACGACAGTGTGGACTACCTCGCATTTCGAAAAATGAATGAGGCATGGATCTCGGAGGAATTCAACACATGTGACGACCACTTTTAATTGAATTTCACCTATTACCATAGTTTTTGTTTTTTTTTCAAGAGGGGGGATTTTGTTATCCATGTTTTTAATCCAATTTTATATTTTTAGTTCTTTTAAACATATGTATTTGACATGTATTTGTACTGGCCTGCAGTAAAATTGATATCCAATGACCATCTAATACCTCCAGCCACATAATCACTTGATCTTTTCTGTACTATGAATGCATATTTTTTGGGGCCTGTAATCTAACTGGCCAACAGTAAAATTGTTATACGGTGACTGCCTAATGTACCTCCAGCCACATTATCAATTGTTCTTTTCTGTATGGTAAATGAATAATTTTTGGGGCCT
This sequence comes from Bufo bufo, assembly GCF_905171765.1. Taxonomy (NCBI): domain Eukaryota; kingdom Metazoa; phylum Chordata; class Amphibia; order Anura; family Bufonidae; genus Bufo; species Bufo bufo. The sequence goes on along the minus strand of NC_053391.1, from coordinate 197,075,444 downwards.
GTAGTCCACTGGCCTGCAGTAAAATTGATATCCAATGACCATCTAATATACCTCCAGCCACATAATCACTTGATGTTTTCTGTCCGGTGAATGCCTAATGTTTGGGGCCTGTACTCCTGTGGCCTAAAATAATTTTTTTCTAGGCTCCAGCAGGGGACATTTTTGAGAGTTTCCCTTTAAGACGCATAAAAATGGCCCCTGATTAAAATACATATTTTTTGTGGGAATTTTTGCCATTGATTCCCCCTCTGGTATGTCACTGTCCTTGTTGTGGGACGATTTGTGCACTTCTAGTAAGTATTTGGTGGCTGCAAATATGACCTGAAGGTTTTTCAGGTTCGCCTGCCATTAAAATGAATGGGGCCCGCCGCGAACTTGCGGTTAGTGAACATTTGATCGCGTTCGTCCATCACTAATCAGCAGTCCTTCTCGCCCGAACTGTCATTGAAGAACTTGATGAAGTAGGAAATAAAGAAGGCGACCCTCCTGGATCTGAAAAGTCTTCCGCAATAGGAAAGGTTTGGGTGGATGCAATGGACTTGTGCATTAAATGCAAAATAGAAACTCCAGACTCTGAAGAAGATGAACCACCTCACAAAAGAAGAAATCGCAGAACCCCTTTAGAGTTAAGGGATAGCATTATAATGGAAACAGTGGGTCAACGAACACAACTGAGCAAAAAGGATGATTTTATACAGCATTTTGTCTATGTTGTTTTTGACAAAATAATGTCAGAATTAAAATCAAGTTTTTCAAGGGATTCCTTGCTGGTAATGGAAGGCATTCAGGCACTTAACCCAGAAGCGGATTGTTTTTTGCATTTACAAAAATTGACCTCAATGGCAAAATTCTATTCTATGGCTGTAATTTGGAGTATTTCGAAACGGAACTCAAGCAGGCTCTTGTGACTTTGAAGAGGAAAGAAGAATCAGATGGCATAAAAGTTAACACTGTCCTGGAGTTCACAAACTTTTTGCAAACTTATGCTGTTCCCTATTTGAACTGTACAGATTGTGTAAAATTGCATGTGTTTTGCCAGTTAGCAGTGCATCTTGTGAGAGAAGTTTTTCAGCACTGAAACTGATCAAATCCTATTTGCGCACCACAATGATGGAAGAAAGGCTGTCAGATCTTGCCACACTAGCAATTGAGTATAGGCTTGCAGACAAGATAAACATGGAGCAAGTTGTTGACAGATTTGCCTCAATGCATAAAAGTTCACGTAAAAATCTATATTAAGTTATATGTTCTTCTCAATTCAGGGGGCTCCTGCGTGCTTCAGAGGGTTATAATAAATAATAGATTAAACAGACTTTGTAATAAAGAAACCTAAAAAAATCTAGTTTCTATTTACCCTAAAGTGTTTAGAATGGCTCTGCAAGTCACATACAACAGGGCTGTATAAACAGTGATTAAACTCCTAAATATTAGAGAATTGAGCAGTGAGTCTGCAAGGGCGTGATCTGTACCCCAAAACTACTACATTAAGCTAAAGTTATTTTGGTGCGTATAGTATCTCTTTAATACTGACTACAGAAACTGAAACTTTGCCGGTCTTTAGTTTTATCAGTTTAAAATAGTGAAATGTTTTGTTGTTGCCATTCTCATTCATAAAAGATCCCTCAAAAACAAACATTCAGGTCTATTCAGTAAAAGGTAAATTGCTGGAGAATTTCAAAATCTAGACCAATAGACGATTTGTTAAGTGAGCTGAATGGGAGAATTTTTTCTGGTTTGGCTATTTTGACCTAGATTATTCAATTCTCCTACCAGTTCTCCTAGCTGAATTGCAGGTGAATTAGTAGCAAAATTGAAAAATCTAGGTGAAAATAGCCGAAATAGAAAATTTCTCCCATTCAACTTACTTAACAAATTGTATATAGTGATCTAGATTTTGGCTGTAATGGTCAGGGCCGGATTAACGTAGGGGCGGATGGAGCTGCAGCTCCAGGCCCCTGCATGAAAATAGGCCCAGCAGCCCGCATAGGCCAACCGAAGCTAGGCCCGCATAGGCCGCCTCGCTGAGGTTGCCTGGCGGTCGCCCCGCAACCCTTTAGTAGGACCGAACCGTGCCGACTGGCAGATGATGACAGGGCCGGCGCGCAAGGAGAAATCTACCAGGCTGGCCCTTTACAGAACTCACCAGGACAGTGACAGCTGACAGATCAGGTCAGGTGACAGGTCAGCTGTGCACGCCGCGCTGCGTCGTCACGTCAGATTCCTCCCCTGGGGCCTAGGCCATGCCGTAAAGTGAAAGACCGTAACGGCTGCTGCGCACGGGAAGTTCAAAATTCTTCCTGCATGGAGTCAGGGGTGCTGCCAGCAGTGAGTCGCGTTCAGCAGCCTTCAGTGTACTGCCCAGAAAACAACTCATAGGCGGTAAGTAAATCAGCATTGGCTCACCTCACCTATTATACTGTATACTGTATAATTTATACATGTCATTCCGGAGCATGGAAAAGCTGGGTGATGATTTTTTTCAATAGCCAATAGCTTGGCTATTATAAACATGTATGCATATAAGCAGATATGCCATTCAGGAGCATGGAAAAGCTAGGTGACTATTTCTTGCCTACCTATCTTTTCCAAGCTCCTCAATGGCATATCTGCTTATAATAGATTAGCTTTTATAAACACATATGCCATTCAGGAGCATGGAAAAGCTAGACGTGAATAGCTTTTTCATGCTCCTGAATGACATATCCAGCAGCACTAGTTAACTCCTTGGGGGGTGGCTATACATATTACAGCCATCTATATAGATGGCTGTATATTTAAACTGTGGCCAGAGATGTACACTTAGGCTATGTTCACACAGCAGATTTTTCACACGCAAACCCGTGCGTAAATCTGCTTCAAAATTACGCATGAACTTTAGTCCAATAGACTTGAATGGGATTACGCAGACCCGTTCACACTTCAAACTTTATGCACGCGTATTTTCACATGTGTAATTTTGCGTAAATTCACACTTTATTTGTGCTATAAAAAGTTGCTCTGCGTTTTCATTTTCTATAAAAAGGCCCATTAAAATCTTCTGCACCAGGCCCATGATGCTCTTAATCCGACCCTGGTAATGGTGCAGAACCCCAAATAACCAGACTGAGTTTAAACAATGGTGGATTTATTAAATGACGTCAGTACAGTCCAGACCAGAAATCATATGCAGGTAATCATCCAAAAAAATAAATGGTGCAGGAAAACTCACAAGGGACAGCCAGACCAGGCCAAAGTTCACAAGCACAGAAATAGTCAGTGTAACGTAGTACCTAGGGACGAGACATTTCCAGGATCCGATGTCCAACACGAGACAAACTGTTCCGCATAGAAGTTTCCCACAGGCAGTCTCTAGAGATGGACTGAGGAAGTCAGAGGTCATGCACAGGTAGTCTGGAAGAATGTGAACAGCAACATACACAACGGGTTGCCAAAACAACAGTGGGCACTGACCAACCAGGGAGATCACCTCTTAAACACCTGCCAGCCAATCACAGAGTGCCATGTGTCTATTCCTCATAGGCCATATGATTATCCTAATCCCTGACACTTGTGCGGCCTTGGCTGGTCATGATCATTTAACCCATGCCTGCCCTCTAATCTATTAGAGTTTATGTACAGGTATATTCCCCGTCAGCGGCCGGCATAGCGAATAAGATGCGCGTACGTTCGGCCGCGTAACTCTTTGCAAACCTCCTTTCAAGCATGCAAGCGGCCCAGCATGGATACACAAAGGAGTCAGAACCGAAGATTCTGCAGGCACATGCGTGACCTGTCCCGCTACTCCAATGCGGTCCGCCGCAGGCCGAGCCCCACGACAATTCCTGGGGGCCCCAGTGAACTGCAAAACAGGAGAGTGTCTTACAATGGCTTTCCGTTATAACATGGTTATAGCGGAAAATAACGGAATCCATAAAACGGAGGACGGATCTGTTCTGCAGCCTATAGACTTGTATTATGACGGAAAGCAAAACGAAAGCCTTTAAAAGGCATTCAGTTTGCTTTCCGTCATAATAGAAGTCTATGGGAATCAAAACGGATCTGTCTGGTTCCCTTTATTCAAGACGGAAAACAGAGTCCTGCTGACAAGACTTTGATTTCTGTCTTGCATAAAGACGGATCCGTTATGCTTTCTCATAGACTTCCAATAGGACAGAGCAAAACGGAATGCCTCTTAAAGGCTTACGTTTTGCATTCCATCTGGCCATTCCGTTATATTCGGTTTAAAACGGAACCTATAACGGAATGGAATAATGCAGATGTGAACCCACCCTTAGGAATAGATTGTTTCTGAATACTTTTGCGTACCGAGGAAAAAAGGAAAACTTTTAAAAGCTTGTCTTTTAAGTATTAGGTTAGTACAATAAAAAGGTATCCCTGCAGACCGCAATACTCTCGTATTTTGTTATCTTATTTATATATACTTATTTAGTTTTTTTCAGTAGTATGATTAAGTGGTGGAAATTATTAGTGCCCCCCCCATTTTTGACTGTGGTATCTTATGTGCCCCCCCCCCCCCCTGTATATTGTTCGCCACTGGTTGAAAGGGTTAAACTCCAACCCTATCTTTAGTCATATATTTATAAATTAAGAGATTAAAATGTTTTAGAGGCACTAATATCTGATCCAACTTTCATACTAATCTGACTGATAAGAGTCATGCTGGCTGCCTTCAGAAACACCAGTGTATAACACAGATAGAGCTAAATAAGTAATTTTTTTTTTTCTTTACTGCAATGCAGCTGTTTTAGGTTTATTAGCTTTCATTGATAATAGGAATTTTTTGTTAAAGTAATCTGTGTGTTCAGCTCCTATACTGGAGCCTAAATTAACTGGGTCACCTAGGTTTTACTAAGTGATCGCCAATCCGCAGTATAGGCCATCAGTAGATGATTGGTGGGGGTCTGACACCTTGTGCTCATGCCAACCATGTTGTCAGAACTACACAACTCTTTTACCCTTCTGGTGGACAGCGCTCGTCACTGAAATACTGCTCCCATTGAAGTACAAGGTTGACATAGCTATGGACATACCCCTGAACAGCTGATCGGTGGGGGTGCAAAATGATCCATGTGCTTCCGCATCTGTATAAACAGTCTGCAAACGATAGAACATGGTCTATACTTTGCCGCAAAATGCAGTTCATGAACCCATAAAAGTCAATTGGTCTGAAAAAAAATGGATGCAACACGAACGTCATGCGGACATCATCCCTATTTTGCAGATCCACGTCTTGCATATTTTCACAGGCTCACCATTCAGTTCTGGGCTTTCCTCGCTGAATTTCTAGCTCACACCTGTAAACTTCTTGCATGGATGGGGTCAAGTGTGTCACAGAAATAACTGGCTTCCGCATTCCCCAAAAGGAACCCGGCATGCTGGTTGGGCACACATCACCAAAGAGGCCAGTCATTGGCTGCAGTGGAGCATGTAACCCCATCTGCGCAGGAAGTTTACATGAAGACAGCTTTTCACAGGTCTCAATGGGTGGGGGGATTTAAAAAAATAAAATAAACAAAAAAGTAGACTACCTCTTTAAGGACCAGTCTGTTCTGCTCCTTCAGGTCCTAATGTTTTTTTTTTTATTCCTTGTATTCTAAGCGCTATAATGCTATGTCAGTACGATTGCAGCGATACCAAGTTTATAGTTTTTATTTTATTTTAGTGTTTTGTACTCTTACAGGGTAATTTTATGTTAATAAACTTATTCTCCGAGTTTTATTTTTATATAAGTATATGGTATATAGAAAGTGGAATTTGATGGTTGAAAGAAAATATAAAACATCATAACTAAACCATAATCACTAATTAGACATTTAAAAAACTGTAAAAGACTCTTTAAAATGTGTAGTTTCTGGTGTCAGTGTACTGCAACTCAGCTCCTATTCACCTGAATTAAATGTGAACTGCAGTACCCCAGCATGCCACTGCACAAGAGCTGTCACCGATATCTGTAGCCTGGACAAACCATTCAAATTTGGTTTTCATTGGCCAAATAACAGTTTCAGTGTAGGATAGGTCATAAGTAAACCAAGTCTAAACAGTACAAACGTGGGTATGCAACACCCAGGTAGGGCTGGCCAAATCTCAGTTCTATTGTATTGTGTGAAGATTTTTCATACATCCCTTTGTGACAGGAGATTATTTGTATAGATCGGTCTTTATCACTTTAGGGCTCTAATGAGATCAGCATTTTCTACATCCCCTACTCATACATGTAGATACATTGCCCATCAGAATGATGTCGGCATTGAGGGGCAGAGTCAGGGAGGGACTGCCTCTGTATATGTGTACGCCTTTCTCCTGTGTCCATAGTCCTGCATCATCTGGAGGTAGGTAAAGGCGGTGCAGTGCTGTGGGCACAGGAGAAAGGCGTACATATATACAGAGGCAGCCCCTCCCTGACTCTGCCCCTCAATGCGGACATCATGTCAAAGGCCAGTGCAACCCAGGGGGGAGCATGTGACCAGTTGACGTAATGTCAGCAAGACAACAAACCAGGTCACAAGACTGGTTTGTAAAGTGAGCAAAGGACCAGAATAGGTAATACTACCACATTAGATATATGTTAGTATGGCCACAGCATGTATAATGGAACATAAAAGTTTAATCCCGGAAACCCTTTTACTAATTCCCTGCTACACCTATGATACAGTAAATTAACAATAAAAAAACATTAGATGAGAAGCTAAGCATTGTTATATAATAATAATCATTTCTACTAGTGTCACAAATATTCTAGATTTGTTTTCATCTGAACCCATGATCCCTCCCTGGTTCTTGCTTGTGGGCCAATGAGAAGGCTGCAATGTCTTTGTCTGAGCTTAGCAACATCCCTAGCAACCAATAGGAAAGTTGCCTGCCCCTTACTACACTGCACAAAAAAATAAAGGGAACACTTAAACAACACAATGTAACTCCAAGTCAATCACACTTCTGTGAAATCAAACTGTCCACTTAGGAAGCAACACTGAGTGACAATCAATTTCACATGCTGTTGTGCAAATGGGATAGACAACAGGTGGAAATTATAGGCAATTAGCAAGACACCCCCAATAAAGAAGTGGTTCTGCAGGTGGTGATCACAGACCACTTCTCAGTTCCTATGCTTCCTGGCTGAAGTTTTGGTAACTTTTGAATGCTGGCGGTGCTTTCACTCTAGTGGTAGCATGAGACGGAGTCTACAACCCACACAAGTGGCTCAGGTAGTGCAGCTTATCCAGGATGGCACATCAATGCGAGCTGTGGCAAGAAGGTTTGCTGTGTCTGTCAGTGTAGTGTCCAGAGCATGGAGGCGCTACCAGGAGACAGGCCAGTACATCGGGAGACGTGGAGGAGGCCGTAGGAGGGCAACAACCCAGCAGCAGGACCGCTACCTCCGCCTTTGTGCAAGGAGGAACAGGAGGAGCACTGCCAGAGCCCTGCAAAATGACCTCCAGCAGGCCACAAATGTGCATGTGTCTGCTCAAACGGTCAGAAACAGACTCCATGAGGGTGACATAAGGGCCCGACATCCACAGGTGGGGGTTGGGCTTACAGCCCAACACCATGCAGGACGTTTGGCATTTGCCAGAGAACACCAAGATTGGCAAATTCGCCACTGGCGCCCTGTGCTCTTCACAGATGAAAGCAGGTTCACACTGAGCACGTGACAGACGTGACAGAGTCTTGAGACGCCGTGGAGAACGTTCTGCTGCCTGCAACATCCTCCAGCATGACCGGTTTGGCATTGGGTCAGTAATGGTGTGGTGTGGCATTTCTTTAGAGGGCCGCACAGCCCTCCATGTGCTCGCCAGAGGTAGCCTGACTGCCATTAGGTACCGAGATGAGATCCTCAGACCCCTTGTGAGACCATATGCTGGTGCTGTTGGCCCTGGGTTCCTCCTAATGCAAGACAATGCTAGACCTCATGTGGCTGGAGTGTGTCAGCAGTTCCTGCAAGACGAAGGCATTGATGCTATGGACTGGCCCGCCAGTTCCCCAGACCTGAATCCAATTGAGCACATCTGGGACATCATGTCTCGCTCTATCCACCAACGTCACGTTGCACCACAGACTGTCCAGGAGTTGGCAGATGCTTTAGTCAAGGTCTGGGAGGAGATCCCTCAGGAGACCGTCCGCCACCTCAACAGGAGCATGCACAGGCGTTGTAGGGAGGTCATACAGGCACGTGGAGGCCACACACACTACTGAGCCTCATTTTGACTTGTTTTAAGGACATTACATCAAAGTTGGATTAGCTTGTAGTGTGTTTTTCCACTTTAATTATGAGTGTGACTCCAAATCCAGACCTCCATGGGTTGAAAAATTTGATTTCCATTTTTATTTTTTTTTGTGTGATTTTGTTGTCAGCACATTCAACTATGTAAATAACAAAGTATTTCAGAAGAATATTTAATTAATTCAGATCTAGGATGTGTTATTTTTGTGTTCCCTTTATTTTTTTGAGCAGTGTATATAAGAACCTCCCCAGCAGCTATTTTCTGAGTTTTTTGCAGTTCCGAGAGAGGCAGCAGTGTTATTGCTGTGCTCTGTGCTTTGCTGAGTCAATACATTAGTTAGTTAGTTAGTTAGCTTATATATATATATACAGATAGTTGGAGATAGTCAGTGTAGGTTAGATTGTACTATAGTATAGCTGATAGATTCCAGTGCAGGGTGTTAGGTAGTGTGATAGGTTCTGCTGTCCATACATACAGGGAGTGCAGAATTATTAGGCAAATGAGTATTTTGACCACATCATCCTCTTTATGCATGTTGTCTTACTCCAAGCTGTATAGGCTCGAAAGCCTACTACCAATTAAGCATATTAGGTGATGTGCATCTCTGTAAAGAGAAGGGGTGTGGTCTAATGACATGAACACCCTATATTAGGTGTGCATAATTATTAGGCAACTTCCTTTCCTTTGGCAAAATGGGTCAAAAGAAGGACTTGACAGGCTCAGAAAAGTCAAAAATAGTGAGATATCTTGCAGAGGGATGCAGCGCTCTTAAAATTGCAAAGCTTCTGAAGCGTGATCATCGAACAATCAAGCGTTTCATTCAAAATAGTCAACAGGGTCGCAAGAAGCGTGTGGAAAAACCAAGGCGCAAAATAACTGCCCATGAACTGAGAAAAGTCAAGCGTGCAGCTGCCAAGATGCCACTTGCCACCAGTTTGGCCATATTTCAGAGCTGCAACATCACTGGAGTGCCCAAAAGCACAAGGTGTGCAATACTCAGAGACATGGCCAAGGTAAGAAAGGCTGAAAGACGACCACCACTGAACAAGACACACAAGCTGAAACGTCAAGACTGGGCCAAGAATTATCTCAAGACTGATTTATCTAAGGTTTTATGGACTGATGAAATGAGAGTGAGTCTTGATGGGCCAGATGGATGGGCCCGTGGCTGGATTGGTAAAGGGCAGAGAGCTCCAGTCCGACTCAGACGCCAGCAAGGTGGAGGTGGAGTACTGGTTTGGGCTGGTATCATCAAAGATGAGCTTGTGGGGCCTTTTCGGGTTGAGGATGGAGTCAAGCTCAACTCCCAGTCCTACTGCCAGTTTCTGGAAGACACCTTCTTCAAGCAGTGGTACAGGAAGAAGTCTGCATCCTTCAAGAAAAACATGATTTTCATGCAGGACAATGCTCCATCACACGCGTCCAAGTACTCCACAGCGTGGCTGGCAAGAAAGAGTATAAAAGAAGAAAATCTAATGACATGGCCTCCTTGTTCACCTGATCTGAACCCCATTGAGAACCTGTGGTCCATCATCAAATGTGAGATTTACAAGGAGGGAAAACAGTACACCTCTCTGAACAGTGTCTGGGAGGCTGTGGTTGCTGCTGCACGCAATGTTGATGGTGAACAGATCAAAACACTGACAGAATCCATAGATGGCAGGCTTTTGAGTGTCCTTGCAAAGAAAGGTGGCTATATTGGTCACTGATTTGTTTTTGTTTTGTTTTTGAATGTCAGAAATGTATATTTGTGAATGTTGAGATGTTATATTGGTTTCACTGGTAAAAATAACTAATTGAAATGGGTATATATTTGTTTTTTGTTAAGTTGCCTAATAATTATGCACAGTAATAGTCACCTGCACACACAGATATCCCCCTAAAATAGCTAAAACTAAAAACAAACTAAAAACTACTTCCAAAAATATTCAGCTTTGATATTAATGAGTTTTTTGGGTTCATTGAGAACATGGTTGTTGTTCAATAATAAAATTAATCCTCAAAAATACAACTTGCCTAATAATTCTGCACTCCCTGTACATGCTACAGACAAAGTGCTGTGATTTCACAAGTTCACAACAATACTTAGTGCACCAATCAGTAATATGTAGTCAGACTTTCTAAAATGTGAAGTTGCACGTATTGCGCCAAAATATGCGCATCTTTAATTGCCAATTTGCGCAATCGCGAATATATTGCAGCACTCTATCTGCATATAAAGCTATTGTAATGTTCTGCCGTGCCAACCATTTTCTCCAGTCTCAGGAAACTTCTAGCAGCTTGAAAAATGTAGCAAAAGTGACCCACACCTGTATTGTCGAATATTCTCCCAAATATTTGCGAAATATCGCAAATTCGAATATTGCCCCTGCTGCTCATCACTAATTTCTACAGAGGAGAATTATTATTTAAAAACTATCAAAGGTTGTGTTCTCATTGGCATTGGAGGCTCTGTTGCAGACTGCATCAGATTTAAAGGGTTTCTATCACTTTGTTTCACCTATTTAGCTTTCAGACACTAGCGATCCGCTAGTGTCTGCTTTATCTAACCATCCTAATATAAGAGCTTATTGTCCTGCCGTTTAGCTAAAAAAATAACTTATATAGATATGCAAATGAGCCTCTAGGTGCTATGGGGGCGTGATTAGCACCTAGAGGCTCCGTCTACCTTAACAAACTGCCGCCGCCCAGCGCGTCCCTCCAGCCCGCCCATCTCCAGCTGAAGCGATCCTCTCCGTGCGCGTCTCTGTTCTGCGCATGCGCAGTGAATGTCTGATCGCTTCCCTGCTCAGACATCTCCACTGCGCCTGTTCCTCGGAGCACTATGACGTCATCGGCGCAGGCGCAGTGGAGATGTCTGAGCAGGGAAGCGATCAGACATTCACTGCGCATGCGCCGAATACGAGGAGCATCGCATTCCGGAGGAGATGGGCGGGCTGGAGGGACGCGCTGGGCGGCGGCAGTTTGTTAAGGTAGACGGAGCCTCTAGGTGCTAATCACGCCCCCATAGCACCTAGAGGCTCATTTGCATATCTATATAAGTTATTTTTTTAGCTAAACGGCAGGACAATAAGCTCTTATATTAGGATGGTTAGATAAAGCAGACACTAGCGGATCGCTAGTGTCTGAAAGCTAAATAGGTGAAACGAAGTGATAGAAACCCTTTAATGGGAAGAACTGTGCTGCATGCAGAGCTGTTCTTTCCAATGGACATCATGACAGAACCTGAAGGGCCCCCAATCTAAGTCAATGGGGCCTGTCTACATACATGGCATCTGTTGCATGATAGATATGGGACCATGCTGTGGTTTCCATTTACACATAGCAGATGTGAACAGAGCCTATTAGTGACAGATATCGACAAGGAACATCTGGAAGGGGGTACATACTTTTAACTGTAGTCTTTTCAAGCAAGCTACTGTAGTGTCTATATGTATAGTAAAGCAGTCAATGTGTTAAATAACTTCCCCGGTCCGAAAATAAATCTCTCTGCAGTTATTTGTTCAGCAGCCATAATTAGTTTTAGGTTGGCTACAACAGATTGCAGTAAAATGTGGGGGGGAAACAGAAAGAACCAATGAAATATTAATGGCTCAATGGGAATCATGGACTTGACAGCTCCAGAAGCGTATCTTGACTTTCTAGGCAGTTTAAATTTTAAACAACAAATAACCATCTACGAGCACTGAACCAGCTGAAACTGAACTTTTTTTTTTTTATAAATCAGAGTTCTTGACATTTTTTTTTCAATGAGCCGAAAAATGTGGCTTGTGACTACATACATTTTTTATCATATAATTTTAAATTTACAATTGCATTAAAGTACGTGGAGGTAATGTTGGGAAACACTTGGCAACCTCCCAATATTTGGCTCAGTATTATTTCTCAACGTTGTGAAAGTGCATTTTCACAGTTTAGAAAAAAAAACTATTAGGCCCCTTTCACACGAGCGAGTATTCCGCGCGGATGCGATGCGGGAGGTGAACGCATTGCACCTGCACTGAATACTGACCCATTCATTTCTATGGGGCTGTGCACACGAGCAGTGATTTTCACGCATCACTTTTGCGTTGCGTGAAAATCGCAGCATGCTCCTCTTTGTGCGTTTTTCACGTAACGCAGGCCCCATAGAAATGAATGGGGTTGCGTGAAAACCGCAAGCATCCGCAAGCAAGTGCGGATGGGGTGCGATTTTCACGCACGGTTGCTAGGAGACGATCGGGATGGAGACCCGAACCTTATTATTTTCCCTTATAACATGGTTATAAGGGAAAATAATAGCATTCTGAATACAGAATGCTATATAAAACAGGGCTGGAGGGGTTAAAAAAAAATAAAAATCATTTAACTCACCTTAATCCACTTGCTCGCGATGCCCGGCATCTCCGTCTGACTCTTTTACTGTATAGGACCTGTGGAGAGCATTAACTATAGTTTAAGGACCTGGGATGACGTCACTCCGAATACAGAAGCAGATGCCGGCTGCGCTATCAAGTGGATTAAGGTGAGTTAAATTTTATTTTTATTTTTTTAACCCCTCCAGTGCTATTTTACTTTTCATTCTGTATTCAGAATGCTATTATTTTCCCTTATAACCATGTTATAAGGGAAAATAATACAATCCACAGAACACTGATCCCAAGCCCGAACTTCTGTGAAGAAGTTCGGGTTTGGGTACCAAACACGCACGATTTTTCTCACGCGAGTGCAAAACGCATTACAATGTATTGCACTCGCGCGGAAAAATCGTGGGTGTTCCCGCAACGCACCCGCGCATTTTTCAGCAACGCCCGTGTGAAAGAGGCCTTAGGCTTCTTGCAAACGAGCATGAGCGGATTAGGTCTGGATGCGTTGCGGATGCGTTCAGTGAAAAATGCGTTATTTCACAAGCAAGTTCATTCAGTTTAGTATGCGATTGCGTTCAGCTGTTCAGTTTTTATCGCGCGGATGCAATGCGATTTAATGCGTTTGGCACGCGCATGATAAAAAACTGAAGGTATACAAACAATATCTCTGAGCAACCATCCGTGAAAAATGAATCACATCCGCACTTGCTTCCCAATGCGATTTTCACGCAGCCCCATTCACTTCTATGGGGCCAGCTTTGCGAGAAAAACGCAGAATATAGAACATGCTGCAATTTTCATGCAATGCACAAGTGATGCGTGAAAGCCAACGCTCATGTACATAGACCCATTGAAATGAATGGGTCCAGATTCAGTGCAGGCGCAATGCGTTCGCATCATGCATTGCACCTACGTGGAATACTCGCTCGTGTGAAAGGGGCCTTAACCGCTTCACGTCCGCCCATAGACTATAAACGTCCTATGGGTGGACGTCTATTTCTGACAGCACGTTTTAAATCGTCCTGTCAGAAATAGCAGCTGCACGCTAATCGTGCAGCTGCTGATCGGGTTGCCCGCTGTCAGTGACAGCAGGGCAACCCTAAGACAAGGCAGGGACAGTTCCCAGGTGTCCCTGCCTTCACGATTGCTGCAGACACAGCGCTCACCGAGCGCTGTGTCTGCAGAGAAGGAAGCGCTGTGCGCTTCCTGTTCCGGCCCGGCGGTCATGTGACCGCTGTGACCGGAGTGTGCAGGGGCTGTGTGAGGTCTCTCAGAGACCTCAATCAGCCCTGCTCTGAGGCTGTACAGCGCTGGATTGCTGCTGTACAGCCTCTATAGGGGTGCATTTGTCCTGTAACTGGGGCTACTATCTCAGCCCCAGTTACAGGAGAAATCAACAGTGAAAAAAAAAAAGAAAAAGTGAAGTAAATGTCCCCCAGAGGTCTTGTATGACCTTATGGGGGACGAAAAGTGTAAAAAAAAAATAAAAAAAATAAAGGGTTGAAAAAATAAAATAAAATAAAGTTTCACATGTAAAAAAAAAAAAGTTCCCGAGTAAGGAATAAAAAAAAAAATTAAAAATAGAAAAAATAAAATAAAATAGACATATTTGGTATTGCCGCGTCCGTAAAAACCAGCTCTATAAAAATACCACATGACCTAACCCATCGGGTGAACACCGTAACAAAAAAAAACTGTCAAAACAAGCAATTTTTGTCACCTTGCATCACAAAAGGTGCAACACCAAGTGATCAAAAATGCGTATGTCCCACAAAATAGTACCAATAAAACCGTCACCTCATCCAGCAAAAAATGAGCCCCTACATAAGAAAATCTCTCAAAAAATAAAAAAAACTATAGCTCTCAGAACATGGACACATTAAAACATAATTTTTTTGTTTCAAAAATGCTATTATTGCGTAAAACTTTAATAAATGAGAAAAAGTATACATATTAGGTATCGCCACGTCCGTAACAATCTGCTCTATAAAAATGTCACTTTACTGAACCCCTCAGGTGAACGCTGTAAAAATAAATAAATAGAAACTGTGCTAAAACAACCAATTTTTTGGTCACCTTGCCCCATAAAGTGTTATAATGAATGATCAAAAAATCATATGTACCCAAAAATAGTACTAATAAAACTGGCACCTTATCCCCTAGTTTCCAAAATGGGGTCACTTCTTGGGAGTTTCTACTGTAAGGGTGCATCAGGGGGCTTCAAATGGGACATGGCATCTAAAAACCATGTGGAGTTCCTTTTCTTCTGCGCCCTGCCGTGTGCCCATACAGCAGTTTATGACCACATGTGGGGTGTTTCTGTAAACCGCAGAATCTGGGTAATAAATATTGAGTTTTGTTTGGCTGTTCGATGTGTTAAAGAAAAAAATTGATTAAAATGGCAAATTTAAAAATTTGATCTCCATTTTCCTTTAATTCTTGTGGAACGCCTAAAGGGTTAACAAAGTTTGTAAAATCGGTTTTGAATACCTTGAGGGGTGTAGTTTCTACAATGGGGTCATTTATGGGGGTATCCACTATGTAGGCCCCACAAAGTGACTTCATACCTGAACTGGTCCTTAAAAAGTGGGTTTTGGCAATTTTCTTAAAAATTTGAAGAATTGCTTCTAAACTTCTAAGCCTTCTAACGTCCTAAAAAAATAAAATGACATTTCCAAAATTATGCCAACATAAAGTAGACATATGGGGAATGTTAAATAATAAATATTTTATGAGGTATCACTTTCTGTTTTAAAAGCAGAGAAATTGAAATTTAGAAAATTGCGAATTTTTCAAATTTTTGGGTAAATTTGGGATTTTTTCATAAATAAAGGTGAAATATTTTGACTCAAATTTATGACTATCATGAAGTACAATGTGTCACGAGAAAACAATCTCTGAATGACTTGGATAAATAAAGGCGTTCCAAAGTTATTACCACATAAAGTGAGATATGTCAGTTTTGCAAAATTTGGCCTGGTCAGGAAGGGGGCAAATGGCCCAGATCGGAAGTGGTTAAGGGTGGTGGGAAACAACTGAAACACATCATTTACCTTGACACAAAATAATTGAGAAGGGCTGATCAGTGAAAGTCTGACCACCCGGACCCCATCAATCATGAAAACAGAGGTAACATTTCCCCTCTATGAATGGAGAAAAAATGTTCACTGCTGCTCCTTTCAATCTCTATGGGACTGCCAAAAATAACTGGGTAAAGTGCACTACTCGACTGTATTTGGCAGTCTGAAATGAGAGGAGAATCGGTTGAGCATGCAGTAGGACCACCACCAATCAGACACTAATCACCTATTCTTTTTGATTACAAAAGGGGGTCTTCTTTCTTTTTAAATTAAAAAGTGTCACATTTGTATGTGGATTAGGGTACTTTTACACTAGCATTATTCTTTTCCAGCATAGAGTTCCTTCCTAGGGGCTCAATACCTGAAAATAACTGATCAGGCATATCCCAATGCCTTCTGAATGGATAGAAATCCATTCAGTTTGCATCAGTATGCTTCCCTCCTTACAGCAGATGAGTCTTTGAGGACTGGAGTGGACACAGGACACTGGCCTAGCTAACGATTTCCCTATTAATTCAGCAGCACTCTCCCTGCTCTCACTAACACTGCAGCTTCAGAATGAATCTAAGAGGGCTGCCGTCCTTGCTTTTTTAGAGGAGGTGGGAGGGTCTGGGAGGGAGGGTATGCTGCTGATTGGCTGGAATGTGTCTGCTGACTGTGAGGTACAGGGTCAAAGTTTGCTCAATGATGACGTATAGGGGGCGGACCGAACATCGCATATGTTCGTCCGCCGCGGCGAACGCGAACAAGCGATGTTCGCCGGGAACTGTTCGCCGGCGAATAGTTCGGGACATCTCCACATCTTAGTAGTTTAGCAATAAGGTTTATTAGATGATCAGCACAAAGTGAAATAGAAAGTACCAGTCACACGGCTAGAAAAACTGTTTACCCTTTGTGACAGAATTCCTCAATATGTTTTATAAAGGCCAATTGAAAAAATTATTTTAGCCAAAAATTAGTAAAATGCAATCACAAAAAAATTGACGCCAAAGATGTACATAGCCTTTAAAAATACAATGAGAAATGAATCTGCACAAACATTTGGACGTAAAAACAGAAGATATATAAATATTGCCACAACAATTCTAATCCTGGCCATTTAGCTTTGTAAGTACTAATGATGACGCAGGCAATGACAGCACACTATTAACCTACAAAAAGGCCACCTGTCAACTAGACAGCTACAATTACCACTTGTAAAACATCCAAGATCTACCAAAACAGACAAGTGGAAATGATGTATCAAAATATTAGTTTATTATAAAATATAAAATATGGAGAAACTACAGGATGACATACAAAGATACGGAAAAGCACAGGGTCAATAACGCCAACCAATCACCAATGAATCTGTGAATTATAACACACAGAAAGGTACGATCCATGAATCAAAAATCAGAGCTCCAGGAGAACCAGGATGGCAGAACACCAAATCGCCGCTGTAAGGCTATGCACAACAAGTGCAAATGACCATACCTGGTGATCCATGAGCTGACTCACACATAACACAGTGCATAAATATCTGGACCGACCAATATAATGATGGATACTCAAAGTAAGAATAAAAATCTCAGTCAGAAAGAAGATGGTAATGATATGCACAAAAAATATATATAAGGGACTCACTATGGATATAAGCAGAGATCCCATGGGCAGTGTGAAGCAATGCTAGTAACGGGACGTACCTGAGGACATGGTGATGGAAGGAATGTCAGACCCTGAGCGCGAGACCTCGACGCGCGTTTCACCTCAACGGCTTCGTCAGGAGGTACAGAGTTATGTGCAAGCAGGGTATATATAGGCTGAAGATGAAGGTGGGTGGGTGGGGGGAAGATTACCTGCATGTAGAACACCTGCGGTCCACATACTCGGGCCCGGAAGGCTCCATGATGCACGGAGCCATCTCTCGGCGCGTCCACATCTGCTCACCGCGCATGCGCGGCGCTTACAGACGTCACGGAGCACGTCGAGATGGCGCCGTGCAGCGCATGCGCAGTCCGCGACCCAGTGGAACGCAGGTGACCCGCAACTCCCAGTAAGTAAATAGAGGGCCAACGAGCGCCATGATCACGTGAGTGGCAATGACGCTGTTCCGAAATCTGCACTCCGTATATCCATATTAAGTCCCCCATAAGATAACAAGGGCCTGAAACCAGCAAGAATACTTATAAGTGAAATGAAAAGCATATAATATATAAAAAATAATATATAATATGTGTACGTGTGTGTATAGGACAGTGCCCATTCATATACAAACGATTGCTCTGGCCCTCCCACACAATAGAATAACAAGTGAGTACAAAAGATATATATAAGGGAACCATATAAATGGAGCCAAAGTGCCATCAATACATAGTGAAATAAAATATTATGATAAAGACACAAGTTGTTATATATAAATAAATGCATACAACATATATTGATATATATATTTTGTGAGAATGAATATCAAATACATGATTGAATAGCCATGATTTGCATAGCCGGATTGGCGATGCGATACACAATAGATAGTAATAGATCACATGATTAAAAACTCAATCCGTATAAAAATGAGTAAAGTAGCTTATATAATTATTCATCAAAACATGATAATTCAAGGCGCATCCTAGATTCATAATTGTTAAAAAAGGGGATGCTATCATATGGGCATACAAAAAACCTAATCTATACATAAACAAAAAGTGACAATAGGTAAATTACAGGAAATTTCTTCCTAGTGAATAGATGAACCAAGTACGCTGGTACTAATGGAAGCCACCTGGTAGGCCCATCTAAGGTGGCTATATGACCAAGATATGGGATGGAAGTACCAGGGGCGGCACCACGGGCGGCAACGGCCGCCGATGGGGTCGACCAAGGAACTCCCAGCCCACCAAGGTCTAGGGGACTCAAACTATGTGGAGCAAGGAATGACCTGAGATATGGGGCGGAAGCACCAGGGGCGGCCCCACCGGCGGCAAGAGCCGCCAATGGGGTCGACCAAGGAACTCCCACCCCACCAGGGCCTAGGGGACTCGAGTAATGTGGAGCCAGATCTATCGTTGACACTCCACCAACATATGGAACATCCTCATATAGAAACAGACAATAGGCCCTGACTCAAGAGAGCCGGAATGATCGTAAACAATTGTGAAACCAACAATAATATTCCAGACATGTTAAAACAATACAATACATTTAGTAATAAATAAATTCCTGCATATATATATGTTGCTAGTAGTTCATGTCTGGTGTTGTCCCACATATCGGTCGTATTCTCCCATAGTTGGTTACAGAATCCATCACCACCGAATCTCAAAGAAACTGAATATATGGATCTCAAGAAAAAGAAAAAAGACATACAATATTATAGTATAGAAAAAATATGAATAAAAAACAAAACAAAAACATACCCTGCAATTAAAATTCGCGCGATGTTCATAGGAAGGAGGAAAAGCTGTTAAATTCGTTGAGGCCGTGGGGTGTGACGGTATCCAGGGTGACTATCCATTTAGTTTCCCTGCGGAGTAGAGCTACTTTAATATTCCCGCCTCTGGATCCTAAATGGATTCTGTCAATACCTTTCACCGTTAGTCCCCCTGGATCGGATCTATGGAACTTGCAAAAATGTCGTGGGACTGCCTGTAGCAATTCCCAATCTCTCTCTGGTGTCTCTGCAGCTGACCGAATCTTACAGATGTGTTCCAATACCCGTACCTTAAGGGCTCTTTTAGTCATGCCAATGTAAAACAAATTACATGGGCATGTGATCTGATATATCACTGCCTCCGTGTTACAGTTAATGTGGTGTACGATCTTAAAATTCTTTGTACCAGAGGAGTCACAGAAGGCAGTGGAACGGGCCATGTATTTACAGGCAGCGCAGGATCCACAGGAGAAAGAACCCCAACTTGGGCCCTTACTCCCAAAAATACCTCCTGTGTTATGTGTGAGTCAGCTCATGGATCACCAGGTATGGTCATTTGCACTTGTTGTGCATAGCCTTACAGCGGCGATTTGGTGTTCTGCCATCCTGGTTCTCCTGGAGCTCTGATTTTTGATTCATGGATCGTACCTTTCTGTGTGTTATAATTCACAGATTCATTGGTGATTGGTTGGCGTTATTGACCCTGTGCTTTTCCGTATCTTTGTATGTCATCCTGTAGTTTCTCCATATTTTATATTTTATAATAAAATGACAGCACACTTTCTTTGTCTTGTGTCTGTCATTTCCAGAATCATAATCCTCATGGCTGATGGTTTAAATACTGACAGCCTGTGCCCCCATGACTGCCAAGCATTGGGATCTGTTAGCACGTTATACAGGTGTTAAAATTAAATAGAACATATTTTCATTTGATCCCTTGCCAAATTATATGAATGTCAATAATTTTGATGTTTTAGGTACCGTGAAACAGTGACAGGTCTCACACAGGTTAGAGGCAAGGAAGGGGTGGATAGTTCGGTCCGCACCCCTATTCCACCACAGGCGAGACCATCTGGAGGTAATCAGGCTGGCACAAAGCACCTCCCAGGGTGTCAGCAAGGGGGGAACTGTGTTACCTGTGGACATAGGCATGTAGGCTCTGTCTGTGTGGTCTCAGCCGGGCAAGGCTGAGGTACCACAAGGCTGGGAGATAGCCTGGAGTTGGGTGACGAAGCGACGCCTGGGAGGGTCGCAGGGCTATAGTCAGGCGGACTACTAAGCCCCAAATCCCCCAAGAGACACTGGTCTGGAGGCAGTGGGCGTACTGTGCTCTGTACAGCCAGGAGGCTGTGGGATATTGGCTGACCAAGCCGCATGGGTTCACAGGGTGTGAACTGTCACTTAGGTGAGTCAGGAACTTCATGTTTAGTTAGAGCCCAGCCGGGCAGGTGTTTATTTTGAATTATTTATGTTTGGTTTGCTGAGGCACAATAAATGCACTTTTTGGACATGAAAACTGGTGTCCTGAAGACGATTCTTGTGAGAATGACCCCCGAATAAGAGACGATCCCTTACAGTACATATTGTTGGATAACTAATAGCACATTCACACTAGTGTCTTTTTTTGCAGTACAATTTGTTTGTCCCATAAAAATGAATCATAAATACAATTTCAAACAGCAAACAAATTATAGTGTTACCGATCTTTGCTTGGTCATATTATGCATCATTTCAGATTCCATGTTATACGGTGGTGTACTATGGCATATGCAATGCGCTGCCCCCCATGGCCCTATTGCGTCCCAGGTTTAGTGGAATGCCGAGTGGTGTGGTGCTGCCTAAATGTGTCACGGTGCTCCTACCTGGATACAGCAGGACTCTAGGCTTAGGCTCCAAAGCAAATAAAGGGGGGATTGTTGAGTTAGGGGATGAAGAATAACTTGAGTCCAGATCTTGATAAACTTAAACAGCAGCTTTACTTGGGTAACTTGATTCCAGACAATATTCAGGCTTTTTCTTACGTTCAGGTTTTCTCTTGGTTCCAGCAGGCTTTGGCATAAACTTTCAGGATGACATTGGTGTTTGCAATAAAAGACAGTAACAGAGTAAAAGTATAGTAACACCACTCCGGGTCGTTACACATACAAAAACATCTATTGGGCTTTACTGTACCTCCACCACATGCTCATTAGGTTTATTCATAACATCCAGAGTTTTATTTTGTTGGGGTGGCCTACCATATCCACTTATCTAACTCCTCTCCATTCCCCCCCCCCCCCCCACACACACACACACCTTCTCGCTCACACCCTTCATCATCATTCTTCTGAACTCAATCCATCGACAAACATTCACAGTCCATGCACTTAAATGCACTACAAATATTGGCTGGTTACTGGCTCATGCAGCTTCATATTTTAATATGGCTGGACCGTTGTGCAAAACAAGCACTTTTTACCTTTTGTGTCATCCTTATTACCCCATAGATTGTAACCTCTTGTGAGTAAGACCCTCACTCCTCTTGGTTTAATCATTGAATTGTTCATATGGTGGCTCTATATAAATAGTTGTCATAGGAACCCAGGTGTGTGAGCAGCTAGCAGAGTGACAAAAGCTAGAGTGTGAGCTGAAAAATCAGGACATGATTTCTAAACTGCCACCACTCCCTTATTTTCAAGCCCACCTACACAAATCAGCTGCTAATGTTTTTGTAAATGTATGTTTTAATGTAACTGTGAAGCACTATGGGAAACAACGTTGCAATTAAATGTGCTATATAAATAAATGAAAGTTGAAATGCATTTCTCACTCTATCCAGCTTTCCATGTGCACTTTTTAAATTTGATCTATCAATTGGTTAGTGTAATGTTTACTATCTTTATTCACTCCAAACACTCCACACAGTTACTCTGCCAACTCCATAAAGTTACTCTGCCCAGTCCAACCTTTCCACAGTTACTCCAGCCACTCCGACCACACAACAGTTACTCAAGCCACTCCACCCAGTTACTCCGCCCACTCCAGTTGTAGACTACTGGTGGAGGCAAGAACACTTCACACAGTTACTCTGCCCACTCCATAAAGTTACTCTATCCAGTCCAACCTTTCCACAGTTACTCAAACCACCCCACCCAGTTACTCCGCCCACTCCAGTTGTAGACTACTGGTGGAGGCAAGAACACTTCACACAATTTCCCCAGAAATTTTAACTTTTCTAGTTATTATTATTATTTATCTGTGAAATCAATAACAACCTTGAGTCTTTGTCGGTCTTTAGCTTGGGAAAAACAAAAGGATTAAGTCAGTAAAAGCACAGCAAAAAGGTTATACAAAATCTTCCATGCTGCCATGGGACAAACTGTAAATCCATATGTTTTTTTTGAACTCACCACCTTCAGAAGGAAATAAGAAAGCAATACAAGGATTGTTTCAAAGTGGTAATCTCTATACATAGAATAGGTAACTCAGAGTTTTTATGTGAATTCAAACCTCCATCTTTGTGCAGGAGAAACACACAATAGGGCAATATCATATATATATATATATATATATATATATATATATATATTGTAGGAAGGCGCAAAAGGCCATCATTGATGGAAGGTATGTGTCACCGAGATTCCTGGCCTCGGTGAGGTAAGAGTCGGTAGTTTTAAGTGTCAGTGACTGACACTGTTTGTTGTTAGTATGGCTGGAAAGCCAATCCGGGCCGGCTCTTACTGGGAGTAGTCAAAGTGCTGGGTGGGTGGCTTCTCCCCACTCTCCAGGCTGGGTCTTTTTTGGTCTATATAAAACCCAGCCAGCAGTTTCAGCTGGGTGTGGTTTATCCTCCATCTGACAGAGAAGCTGGGGAGTCTCTGTGTTTTGGGACCTGTGAATTTGTGCCATGCTAAAGGACTGAGAGCCGCATGCCGGGAAACAGGCCCCTAAAGCCTGCTGTGGACTGCAGATGGAAAACTGCTAACCAGTGAAGATTTTGTTCTATGGACATTGCATGGTGTGAACAAACACCAATACTGTAAACGGTCATTTTTGTTTTTCCTGATATGTGAATAAACACCGAACTGTTTAAGTTAAAGACTTTGTGATTGCTTTTATACTGCGTAAGCTAGCCTGTCTACCAGAGCAAAACCCCACTATATATAAATATATATATACACTGCTCAAAAAAATAAAGGGAACACAAAAATAACACATCCTAGATCTGAAGTAATTAAATATTTTTCTGAAATACTTTGTTCTTTACATAGTTGAATGTGCTGACAACAAAATCACACAAAAAAAAAAAATGGAAATCAAATTTTTTAACCCATGGAGGTCTGGATTTGGAGTCACACTCATAATTAAAGTGGAAAAACACACCACAGGCTGATCCAACTTTGATGTAATGTCCTTAAAACAAGTCAAAATGAGGCTCAGTAGTGTGTGTGGCCTCCACGTGCCTGTATGACCTCCCTACAACGCCTGTGCATGCTCCTGATGAGGTGGCGGACGGTCTCCTGAGGGATCTCCTCCCAGACCTGGACTAAAGCATCTGCCAACTCCTGGCTAGTCTGTGGTGCAACGTGACGTTGGTGGATAGAGCGAGACATGATGTCCCAGATGTGCTCAATTGGATTCAGGTCTGGGGAACGGGCAGGCCAGTCCATAGCATCAATGCCTTCGTCTTGCAGGAACTGCTGACACACTCCAGCCACATGAGGTCTAGCATTGTCTTGCATTAGGAGGAACCCAGGGCCAACCGCACCAGCATATGGTCTCACAAGGGGTCTGAGGATCTCATCTCGGTACCTAATGGCAGTCAGGCTACCTCTGGCGAGCACATGGAGGGCTGTGCGGCCCTCCAAAGAAATGCCACCCCACACCATTACTGACCCAATGCCAAACCGGTCATGCTGGAGGATGTTGCAGGCAGCAGAACGTTCTCCACGGCGTCTCCAGACTCTGTCACGTCTGTCACATGTGCTCAGTGTGAACCTGCTTTCATCTGTGAAGAGCACAGTGCACCAGTGGCGAATTTGCCAATCTTGGTGTTCTCTGGCAAATGCCAATCGTCCTGCACGGTGTTGGGCTGTAAGCACAACCTCTACCTGTGGACGTCGGGCCCTCACATCATCCTCATAGAGTCTGTTTCTGACCGTTTGAGCAGACACATGCACAGTTGTGGCCTGCTGGAGGTCATTTTGCAGGGCTCTGGCAGTACTTCTCCTGTTCCTCCTTGCACAAAGGCGGAGGTAGCGGTCCTGCTGCTGGGTTGTTGCTCTCCTACGGCCTCCTCCACGTCTCCTGATGTACTAGCCTGTCTCCTGGTAGCGCCTCCATGCTCTGGACACTACGCTGACAGACACAGCAAACCTTCTTGCCACAGCTCGCATTGATGTGCCATCCTGGATAAGCTGCACTACCTGAGCCACTTGTGTGGGTTGTAGACTCCGTCTCATGCTACCACTAGAGTGAAAGCACCGCCAGCATTCAAAAGTGACCAAAACATCAGCCAGGAAGCATAGGAACTGAGAAGTGGTCTGTGGTTACCACCTGCAGAACCACTCCTTTATTGGGGGTGTCTTGCTAATTGCCTATAATTTCCACCTGTTGTCTATCCCATTTGCAAAACAGCATGTGAAATTGATTGTCATTTAGTGTTGCTTCCTAAGCTGACAGTTTGATTTCACAGAAGTGTGATTGACTTGGAGTTACATTGTGTTGTTTAAGTGTTCCCTTTATTTTTTTGAGCAGTGTATATATACAGTCAGGCCCATAAATATTGGGACATCGACACAATTGTAACATTTTTGGCTCTATACACCACCACAATGGATTTGAAATGAAACAAACAAGATGATCTTTAACTGTAGACTGTCAGCTTTAATTTGAGTGTATTTACATCCAAATCAGGTGAACGGTGTAGGAATTACAACAGTTTGCATATGTGCCTCCCACTTGTTAAGGAACCAAAAGTAATGGGACAATTGGCTTCTCAGCTGATCAATGGCCAGGTGTGTGTTATTTCCTCATTATCCCAATTACAATGAGCAGATAAAAGGTCCAGAGTTCATTTCAAGTGTGCTATTTGCATTTGGAATCTGTTGCTGTCAACTCTCAAGATGAGATCCAAAGAGCGGTCACTATCAGTGAAGCAAGCCATCATTAGGCTGAAAAAACAAAACAAACCCATCAGAGAGATAGCAAAAACATTAGGTGTGGCCAAAACAACTGTTAGGAACAATTATTCTTAAAAAGAGGAATGCATCGGTGAGCTCAGCAACACCAAAAGACCCGGAAGACCACGGAAAACAACTGTGGTGGATGACCGAAGAATTCTTTCCCTGGTGGAGAAAATTCTAAGCATACCACCTCATCAGTGAAGCATGGTGGTGGTAGTGTCATAGCGTGGGCATGTATGGCTGCAATGGAATTGGTTCTCTTGTATTTATTGATGATGTGACTGCTGACAAAAGCAGCAGGATGAATTCTGAAGTGTTTCGGGCAATATTATCTGCTCATATTCAGTCAAATGCTTCAAAACTCATTGGACGGCGCTTCACAGTGCACATGGACAATGACCCAAAGCATACTGCAAAAGCAACCAAAGAGTTTTTTAAGGGAAAGAAGTGGAATGTTATGCAATGGCCAAGTCAATCACCTGACCTGAAACCGATTGAGCATGCATTTCACTTACTGAAGACAAAACTGAAGGGAAAATGTCCCAAGAACAAGCAGGAACTGAAGACAGATGCAGTAGAGGCCTGGCAGAGCATCACCAGGGATGAAACCCAGCGTCTGGTGATGTCTATGCGTTCCAGACTTCAGGCTGTAATTGACTGCAAAGGATTTGCAACCAAGTATTAAAAAGTGAAAGTTTAATTTATGATTATTATTCTGTCCCATTACTTTTGGTCCCTTAACAAGTGGGAGGCACATATGCAAACTGTTGTAATTCCTACACCGTTCACCTGATTTGGATGTGATGTAAATACCCTCAAATTAAAGCTGACAGTCTGCAGTTAAAGCATATCTTGTTTGTTTCATTTCAAATCCATTGTGATGGTGTATAGAGCCACAAATTTTAGAATTGTATTGATATCCCAATATTTATGGACCTAACTGTATATAGAGAGAAAGAGAGAAATAAAATGGGGCACAGAAAAGGATCAGCAGTTAAAGGGATGTCTCACTTCAGCTAATAGCATTTATCATGTACAGTAGAGAATGTTAATATAAGGCACTTACTAATGTATTGTGATTGTCCATATTGTCTCCTTTCCTGGTTTGATTCTTATTTCCATCACATTATACACTGCTCATAACCAGGGGTTACTTACAACCACCCTGAAATCCACCAACGGTGCCCAGGACCATGGGAGTATGCAGCCAGCCAGTCGCAGGGGAAACACATGAGGTGCACGGTGGACACAGTTCATCAATTTACTCACGGTTAGCAGAAAGCCTCCCTGGGCTGGCAGCACAGTGTTGAGGTGGACAGCACGAAATCCTCCGGGGCACGCTCTGTGTAGGGAAGCATCAGTCAAGATGGTGGTAGGGGTGCTTAGGGTGCTTGTTGCGGCTGAGTCCCTTGATGGTTTTTGTCGTGACGCCAGTACCGTTAATGGTGGTACAACCAGTAGTGGTAATAATGAGGTAGACAGTGGTGAAATGCAACTCACAACTTTTACTTTTGGTGACTTTGGTTGCAGCAGTACAAATAGGCAGTCTCTTGATGGTACAGAGTTAATTCTGCAAATCCACTGTTTCTAGGCTTTTTTAGTTTTGGGAGCAGTGGGTTATTATTTTCAATATCAGTGCAATTTTGGTGAGGTTGCCGGAGGCTATGGTATCCTTCACCTGAATATCCCAAAGGTCCTTTATGCCTGGTTTGCGGCTTTTATCCTTTGGATGAATATAAGTCTGTCCTTTTGTCCCTTGCTGGACTAAAACTTTTCCTCAGAGCTGAAGTGCTGGATCTGCACCTTTTCACTCTCTCAGTATCAGTCTACTTACTGATCTCCACACTGAACTCTGGTCCCACTCTGTTCAACTGACTAACTAGGCCTGACCTAGGTATATATAGGACCTGAACTTATATCCCCATCTAGTGGTGGGATGTATAAATTTCACCTAATCTGCTTGGTAACAGGGATTTTGCAGATGCGTACACACAAAATGATACATTACAACATAGTACTGTTGACAAGGTAAAAGGTGCTTTTAAGCAGTGTGCATAGACTGGTGTTTTTTTCCTATAGTGTGCAAACAGCTTATAACGCAATGAAAATCGATTCAAGCCAGCAAAGGAGGCAATATGGACAATCACAATACATTAGTAAGTGGCTAGTATTAACTTTATCTACATGATGAATGCCATTTGCTGAAGTGAGATCACCCCTTTAACTCCTTAAGGACTCAGCCCTATTTCACCTTAAGGACTTGGCCATTTTTTGCAAATCTGACCAGTGTCACTTTAAGTGCTGATAACTTTAAAACGCTTTGACTTACACAGGCCGTTCTGAGACTGTTTTTTCGTCACATATTGTACTTCATGTCACTGCTAAAATTGGGTCAAAAAAGTAAATTTTTTTGCATAAAAAAATACCAAATTTACAAAAATTTTGAAAAATTAGCAAATTCCAAAGTTGCAGTTTCTCTACTTCTGTAATACATAGTAATACCCCCAAAAATTGTGATGACTTTACATTCCCCATATGTCTACTTCATGTTTGTATCATTTTGGGAATGCCATTTTATTTTTTGGGGATGTTACATAGCTCAGAAATTTTTCAAATCCCACTTTTTATGTACCAGTCCAGTTCTGAAGTCACTTTGTGAGGCTTACGTAATAGAAACCACCCAAAAATGACCCCATTTTAGAAACTACACCCCTCAAGGTATTCAAAACTGATTTTATAAACTTTGTTAACCCTTTAGGTCTTCCACAAGACTTCATGGTAAATGGACAAAAAATTTAAGAATTTAGATTTTTGGGAAAATGTAATAATCCATTTTCTCCAGGAACAAAGCAAGAGTTAACTGCCAAACAAAACTCAATATGGGTTGCCCTGATTCTGTAGTTTGCAGAAACACCCCATATGTGGTCCTAAACTACTGTTTGGTTAAACGGGAGGACATAGAAGGAGGGGAACGCCATATGGAAGGCAGATTTTGCAGGACTGGTTTTGTTTATACCATGTCCCATTTTAAGCCCCCCGTTGCACCCCTAGAATAGAAATTACTAAAAAGTGACTCCATCTAAGAAAGTACACCCCTCAAGGTATTCAAAACTGGATTTACAAACTTTGTTAAACCTTTAGGTGTTCCACAAGAGTTAATGGCAGATGGAGAAACAATTTTGGAATATCAATTTTTTTGGAAAATATTCCATTTTAACCCTTACTTTATTACTCGAAAAAAATGGGTTAACTGCCAAAAAATACTCAATATGGGTTGCCCTGATTCTGTAGTTTGCAAAAACACCCCATATGTGGTCCTAAACTACTGTTTGACATAACGGGAGGACATAGAAGGAGGGGAACGCCATATGGGTTTTGGAAGGCAGATTTTGCAGGACTGGTTTTGTTTATACCATGTCCAATTTCAAGCCCCCCGTTGCACCCCTAGAATAGAAATTCAAAAAAAGTGAATTCCATCTAAGAAAGTACACCCCTCAAGGTATTCAAAACTGGGTTTACAACCTTTGTTAACCCTTTAGGTGTTCCACAAGAGTTAATGGCAGATGGAGAAACAATTTTGGAATTTCTATTTTTTGGAAGATTTTCCATTTTAACCCTTACTTTATTACTGGAAAAAATGGGTTAACAGCCAAACAAAACTCAATATGGGTTGCCCTGATTCTGTAGTTTGCAGAAACACCCCATATGTGGTCGTAAACTACTATTTGGCTAAACGGCAGGACATAGAAGAAGGGGAACGCCATATGGTTTTTGGAAGGCAGATTTTGCTGTGCTGGTTTATTTACACCATGTACCCATTCAAGCCCCCCTGATGCACCCCTAGAGTAGAAACTCCATAAAAGTGACCCCATCTAGGAAACTACGGGATAAGGTGGTTGTTGTTTTGGGACTATTTTAGGGGTAAATATGATTTTTGGTTGCTCTATATTACACTTTTTTGCGGCAAGGTAACAAAAAATTTAAATTCAAAAATTGTTTCTACATTCACTATTTAGTTTTGTGGAACACCTAAAGGGTTAACAAAGTTTGTAAAGTAACTTTTGAATACCTTGAGGGGTTTAGTTTCTTAGATGGGGTCACTTTTTTGGAGTTTCTAGTCTAGGCTACATCAAGGGGGCTTCTAATGGGACATAGTGTAAATAAACAAGTCCATCAAAATCTGCCTTCCAGAAACCATATGGCGTTCCCTTCGTACTATGCCCTGCCGTGTGGCTAAATAGCCATTTACGACCACATATGGGGTGTTTCTGCAAACTACAGAATCAGGGCAATAAATATTTAGTTTTGTTTGGCAGTTAACCCTTGCTTTATTACCGGAAAAAAATGATTCAAATGGAAATTTTGCCAAATAAATGGGTGTTTTGGCACAGTTTTTGTTTTATATTTTTAACGCTGTTTATCAGAGGGGTTTGGTCAAATGTTATTTTTATAGGGCAGATTCTTACGGACGCGGCGATACCTAATATGTCTACATTTTAAACTTTATTTCGATTTTACACTATATTATCATTTTAGGAACAAAAAAAAATTATTTTAGTATCTCCATAGCCTGGGAGCTACAGTTAGTTTTTTTTGTTGGGCGACTATCTAATGTAGAGGCTCATTTTTTGCGGGATGAGATGGCGGTTTTATTGGCACTAATTGGGGGTGCATATGACATTTTGATCGATTGCTATTAAACTTTTTGTGATGTTAAGTGACAAAAAATGATTTTTTTTTAAACGTTTTTAATTTTTTTTAAGGCTGTTCATCCGGGGGGGTTGGATTAAATATTTTTATAGAGAAGATTTTTACGGACGCGGCGATGCCCAATATGTATGGCTCTCAGACTTTGGAGACACTAAGCAGGCATCCTCAAACTGCGGCCCTCCAGATGTTGTAAAACTACAATTCCCACCATGCCCTGCTAATAGCTGTAGGTTGTCTGGGCATGCTGGGAGTAATAGTTTTACAACATCTGGAGGGCCGCAGTTTGAGGATGCCTGCACTAAAACTAATATTTTTGGGGAAAAATTTTTTTCTGTGTCTCCAAAGTCTGAGAGCCATAGTTTTTTATGTTCTCTAGGAGACTGTTGGGGATTATAAAAATGTAGTACTCCATGGAAGTGTGATACTCCCTGAAGCAATCGATAACGCAGAGGCCCGGATGATTGGGGCAAGTGTCACACTGAGTGGTGGTGTCCTTCCGTATCCCCCTCCTGTGACACACTCTGCACTTTTTTTCCGGGCGCCTCCAATTCCCAAGGTACTCCGGCCTGCTCTTTCCTGGTCTGAAAAAATCAGGTCCTTGAGGACTGCCGCATAGAATTGGAGGAATGTCCCTGTGCTGCCAGCGCTTCGGGATAGTACAAAAGCGTTGTACAAGGCAACCTGTACCAAGTAGACAGCAACTTTTTTGTACCATGCCCGGGTTTTGCGCATGGCGTTATATGGCTTGAGGACTTGATCAGAGAGATCAACTCCTCCCATATACCGATTGTAGTCGACGATACAATCGGGCTTGAGGATCGTTGCCGCGGTACCTCGCACAGGGACAGGGGTGATGCTGTTACCGTGGATTGTGGACAGTATAAGGACATCCCTCTTGTCCTTATACCTGACCAGCAACAGGTTTCCACTGGTAAGAGCACAGGTCTCATCCCTGGGAATAGGTACCTGGAGGGGGTAGGTAGGGAGGCTGCGTTGATTTTTCCGCACGGTCCCACAAGCAGACATGGATCTGGCGACAAGGGACCTGAACAAGGGAATGCTAGTATAAAAGTTATCCACGTACAAGTGGTAACCCTTATCTAGCAGTGGGTGCATAAGATCCCACATGAGTTTCCCACTAACACCCAGAGTGGGGGGACATTCTGGGGGTTCAATACGGGAATCTTGTACACACGAAATTTGTAAGTGTACCCTGAGGTACTCTCACAAATTTTGTACATTTTCACGCTATACCTCGCCCGCTTAGTGGGAATGTATTGGTGGAAACTGAGTCTCCCCTTGAACGCAACAAGAGACTCATCAACCGCGACCTCCCTTCCAGGTACGTAGGCCTGCACAAATTTGGCATAATGCAGGCATTTCCGGATGGCCTCAAACCGGGGGCGTGTCATGGCCATACTTTAGAGTGGGGTCTGGTAGAGGATGTAGCGGAAAGGCAGGGTGAAGTGCAGTATCTCCGCTGGTAGACAGGAACAATCAGAATGAGATGCAGGTAGCGTGTATATATCCCATCCCTCCAAGAACTAGACGACACATAGCTTGGAGGTGAACTGCCTGGCCGCTAGCTTGCAGCCCTTTTTATTACCTGCTCCCATGAAGGAGAGGGACACACACATTATCATACATTAACCAATAACATTGTAGTTACAACCCACACATATTCCTCCCCTCTGTCTAGGAGATAATTGAATCAATCACTGTATCTCCCCAACTATCTCCTAAACTGAAAAGTTACTACACAATGGGACAATAGAAACCCACCCAGCATATTCCTCCCCTCTGTTTGGAGCTAATTGAGTCAATCACTATATCTTCTCAACTATCTCCTAAGCTGAAAAGTTACTCTTATACATTTTTACAACTTTGTGAGTTTACAGGTTACATACATAAAACTTATATCAATTTAACCAGTATAACTTGAGGATAACATATCCAAAATTCCCTTGAATAGGTTCCCAATGTGGCTGGATTTGCCACAATGCTCCCCCAGAACCAAGCCGGCATACACAGTCTGATCCAAACGGATCGGCTTGGGGAGGTCCGGAAGAGTACCCACCGATCATTGTTCAAGGTCAGTTTGTCTGGACAACCCGTCGGCGTTGCCATTCTGCTTCCCAGGGCGGTAGTGAATTGTCAAGTCAAACAGCTGCAGCGCCAAACTCCAGCGCAACAGCCGGGCATTGTCTCCAGACACCCTGTTTAGCCATACCAACGGGTTGTGATCGGTGAGTAGGGAGAACTGTTGTCCATAAATGTACGGCTGTAATTTCTTTAAGGCCCACACCACGGCCAGGCATTCCTTTTCGATGGCGGCGTAGCTTACCTCTCGGGGTAACAATTTCCTGCTTAAGTAAGCTACAGGATGCCCGCCGCCATCAGCTCCGACTTGGCTCAGTACTGCCCCCAATCCAAACATTGAAGCGTCTGTGTGGACCAGAAAACGTTTAGTTTGGATCAGGAGCGGCCAAGACAGGAGCATTTATCAAAGAGTCTTTCAGTTTTTGGAATGCCTGTTCACACTCTGGGCTCCAGGTGACAATCTTAGGGAGATTTTTAAGGGTAAGGTCAGTGAGGGGTTTTGCTACGGCGCTATAATTGGGTACAAATTTCCGGTAATACCCAGCGGTACCTAAGAAAGCTAATACCTGGGTCTTGGTGCGGGGGGTTGGCCATTTGGCGACAGCCTCAATTTTAGCGGGTTCTGGCTTCTGTTTCCCACTACCCACCCTATGTCCCAGATACTGAACTTCTGCCATCCCTATATGGCACTTGCTGGGTTTTAGGGTCAGGTTGGTTGGTTGTTCTTCCCAGGAGCTGCTGAATATGGCGATATCGTCTAAATATGCGCACGCAAACTCCTGGGATCCTTCCAATAGCCGATCTACCATCCTCTGAAAGGTAGCCGGGGCGTTCTTCATCCCAAATGGCATGACCTTAAACTGGTACAGGCCAAATGGGGTGACGAACGCCGACTTGGGGATGGCATCCTCGGCTAGGGGAATCTGCCAGTACCCCTTACACAAATCTATCGTCGTGAAGTACTGACCACGGGCCATCTTATCTAAGAGTTCGTCTATCCTGGGCATAGGATAGGCGTCTGATACCGTCTTGTCATTCAACTTCCGGTAGTCTACGCAGAAACGGGTCGTGCCGTCCCGTTTCGGCACTAGAACTACCGGGGAAGCCCAGGGGCTGTCGGAGTGTTCTATCACCCCAAGCTCTAACATTTTCTCAATCTCCTTACGCATGTGTTCCTTGACAGATTCAGGGATGCGGTAAGGGGGTTGACGCATGGGCAGCTGACCAGGGGTCTCCACTCGGTGAGTGGCTAGGGGGGTATACCCTGGTACATTAGAGAAGGTTTCGCTTTTCTCTCGTAAGAGATCTACAATCTGGTCCCTTTCCTGCGGGTTTAATCTTTCCCCCAATTGTACCTCTCCCAGGTCTTCGTTCCGGTTCTCCATTCCCAGGAGATCAGGGAGAGGTAAATTGTCCATATCTTCTGCAGCAGAGGCGCAAATAGCATTTACCTCCTCTGGGCGTTCATGATATGGTTTTAACATGTTAACATGGAGCATCCGACTAACTCCTGCTCCAGTACATGGACCGATCACATAGGTGGTGTCACAGACTTGTTCCACCACCTTGTATGGGCCCTGCCAGGAAGCCTGCAGTTTATCATTCTTAACAGGTTTAAGGATCAACACCTTTTCCCCCACTTGAAAACTGCGGTCCCTGGCACCTCTATCATACCATCGGCGCTGCCGGTTCTGGGCCGCTTGTAGGTTAGAGCGTACGGTCTCGGTTAGCTCCTCCAAGCGGTCCCGAAACTCCAGCACATATGGTACAACAGGGGTACCATCTATTGTGACTTCCCCCTCCCAATGTTCCCGGATTAAATCTAAGGGGCTTCTTACCCTCCTTCCGAACAATAACTCGAAAGGTGAGAACCCAGTGGACTCTTGAGGTACCTCCCTGTATGCGAACAACAGGTGGAGCAAAAACCGCTCCCAGTTCTTCTGGGTCTCCATGAACGTATGGAGCATTTGTTTCAATGTTCCGTTAAATTGTTCCCAGAGGCCATTAGACTGGGGGTGGTAGGCCGAGTTTATAATCGGCTTTACCCCACATGTTTTCCACAACTGGCAGGTAACTTCAGCGGTGAACTGGGTGCCCCTATCAGAAATAATCTCTCGTGGGAAACCCATGCGAGAGAATATTTTAATAAGGGCCTCGGCTACGGTCTCGGCATGAATATTAGTCAATGCCACTGCCTCAGGGTAACGGGTGGCGTAATCTACTACCGTCAGGATAAACCGCTTCCCCGAGGGGCCGGGTTTAGCTAGGGGTCCAATAATGTCAACAGCTACCCTACTGAAGGGTTCTTCAATTATAGGGAGGGAGTGTAACTGTCACGACTGTGACTGATCCAGACAGGTCTGGGAGGAGAAGGTCGCAGCGACTTGCTGCTCGCGATAGCTTGTGAGTTTGCTCCGTGGTTCAGGGTATGTCATCTGGGTTTTGCCTTGTGAACCTTTTTGTCCTGACTGGGAGTTTGTAGGCATCCTTCTCAGGTGAGTCCTGTCTGCCACTCCCAGCTACTATATTAGTTTCAGTTTCACTTGCAGGCATTGCCAGATATAGTCCTTACTTCCAGTGCTACTCTGACCTTGGAAGGAGATCGTTTGATGGTGTTGCTGTGGAGCTCTTGTCCGGCGTGGACTGTCGTGTTTGGGATCGCCTTCTCTGCTCGTGACTGGATAAGTCTATCTCTGCTGTTGTTTGTTTGTTGCTGTCTTCCCCTGTTGTTTTCCTAGACGTGAGTGATGGTGACTAGCGCTCCCATCGGCCTCTCCCCAGTCCAGTCTTGTTAGGGCGACTGAGGGTTTAGGCATCCTGCTCGCCGCACGGGTTCACACCCCGTCTAGGGTATCAGGGCAGACAGGTGCCAGCTTAGGTTTAGTCAGGGGTGGCCATTCTATTTTCCATCCGTAGATAAGGGTCCCCCTTCCCCCCCGTCTGGTGCGACACGACTGCTGCTGGGCTAGCAGTCGTGACAGTATATCTGGCCTTTTAAAAAAAAGAAATAAAAAAAAATAAAAAGTGACATTTCTTTTTTTTTTTCTTTTTTGCTTGCTGTTTTGCTTTGTATTTTGTCTGTTCCACTATAGATCCGGTTTCGGTTTTGGCGAAACAATTACAGAGGTTATCCCTTGAAGTGGCAGGATTAAAAGCAACAGTGCTGCAGCAGCAATCCTTGGGTTCCACCGTTGCTACGGGAAACCAAGGTACTCCTGAGCCAAAAGTGGCTTTACCTGATAGGTTCTCAGGAGGGAGAAACCAATTTGTAACCTTCAGAGAAGCTTGCAAATTGTTCTTCAGGTTACGCCCTAGATCCTCCGGCGGTGAGGAACAACGGGGGGGCATTGTAATTTCTCCCCTGCAAGGAGATCCGCAGGCTTGGGCTTTCTCCCTACCATCAGACTCTCCGGCCTTACGATCAGTGGAGGAGTTTTTGAAGCCCTGGGTCTCGTATATGATGACCCGGACAGGGTCTCACTGGCTGAGTCTAAGCTACGTAGACTTCGACAAGAGAACCGGTCTGCTGAACTATATTGTTCCGAATTCCGTAGGTGGGCTACTGATACGTTATGGAACAACTCGGCCCTTAGGAGTCAGTTCTGCCAGGGGTTGTCTGAAAAATTAAAAGACGCGCTGGCGGTATACGAGGTCCCTGGGTCTCTTGAGGCTGCTATGTCTCTGTCCATAAGAATCGACAGACGGCTCAGGGAGAGACTATTAAATTTTACGGAGGCCTCTATAGGGCAGGGATCGGTCTGTTATGGTCCAGTCGAACCAATGCAAATAGGGGGCACCACTAGACGGGTGAATCCTCCTAAGTTCCGCCGTAGGTCAGAGGTTTGTTTTCGTTGTGGGGGGAGGGGTCATTTTGTAAAGGTTTGTCCCTCAGAACCCAAGAGACCACAAACAAAGGAGCCGCCGGAAAACTAGAGTCCCCAGATTGTGCGGAGGAGAACAGTCTGGGCGTATTCGTTTCCTCCATACGCATGTCTCAGTTTTTGTTGTCCGCTACCGTTGAGGCGGGCAATAAAACTGAGATCTGTTCCGTCTTTTTGGACAGTGGGGCGGGGGTCAACTTGGTGGATTCACGGTTTGCTCAGGCTCTGGGTTTTACTCCGGAACCGGTATGCAGAACTATTCCTGTTTTTGCCATCGACTCCTCCCCTCTTACTCAGAGAGAGTTAACTCAGATCATCCATAATATCCATCTGCAGGTAGGGGACCTCCATAAAGAGCATATCTCTTGTTATGTCCTGGACGGTCTTCCGGCTCCTATGGTATTGGGGCTTCCCTGGCTGGTGACTCACAATCCAGTGGTGGATTGGCAGGCCGGGGAGATTGTGGAGTGGAGTGAACATTGTAAGGACAACTGCTTGAGTAGTAGGTGCTCTACACTCTCTGTAACATCTTTACCTGCCTTTCTGTCAGATTTTATTACCTGGGGCAAAACTACCTAAAACCCGGTTATACAATCTTTCCGGCCCGGAGAGGAAGGCTATGAAAGATTATATTTCGGAGAGTTTGGCTAAGGGACACATCAGACCCTCTTCTTCACCTGTGGCTGCAGGGTTCTTTTTCGTTAAAAAGAAAGATGGGGGCCTACGTCCTTGCCTGGATTTCCGGGAATTAAACCGGATAACTATCCGAGATCCCTATCCTCTTCCTCTCATTCCCGACCTCTTTAATCAGGTTGCTGGTGCTAAATAGTTCTCCAAAATGGATCTCAGAGGAGCCTATAACCTGGTTCGCATCAAAGAGGGGGATGAGTGTAAGACGGCTTTTAATACTCCGGAAGGGCATTATGAAAATCTGGTCATGCCATTTGGTCTTACTAATGCGCCTGCAGTATTCCAACATTTTGTCAACAATATTTTTAGTCACCTTATCGGGAGATTTGTTGTGATATATCTTGATGACATCCTGGTCTATTCCCCGGATCTGGATACACATAAGATCCATGTGAGACAAGTGCTGCAGATATTAAGGGCCAACAAATTGTTTGCTAAGTTAGAAAAAATGTGTGTTCGCCGTAAAAGAACTGCCATTTGTGGGGTATGTGTTGTCAGATTCAGGTTTCCGCATGGATCCAGAGAAAGTCCGGGCGATTATAGACTGGGATCTGCCTGAGAGCCTGAAGGCATTGCAACGCTTCCTGGGGTTTGCTAATTTTTATAGAAAGTTTATAAAGAACTATTCCTTGGTGGTCAAACCACTGACAGACAGGACCCGAAAGGGATCCGATTTTTCCAAATGGTCACATGCAGCCAAAACTGCCTTTGCATCTCTGAAGGAGAGATTCACCTCGGCCCCTATTCTCGTACAGCCAGATGTCTCGCTTCCTTTTATTGTAGAGGTTGACGCATCAGAGGTGGGGGTGGGAGTGGTACTATCTCAGGGCCCGTCCCCTGGTGAATGGCGTCCGTGTGCTTTCTTTTCGAAGAAATTGTCTACTGCAGAAAGGAACTATGATATTGGCAACAGGGAACTTTTGGCTATTAAGTTGGCTTTTGAGGAGTGGCGTCATTTTTTGGAGGGGGCGGTTCATCCCGTCACGGTGATTACTGATCACAAAAACTTATTATATCTGGAGTCTGCTAAACGTCTCACCCCTAGACAGGCTCGGTGGTCGTTATTTTTTACTAGGTTTAATTTTGTAATAACCTATCGCCCGGGGGCAAAAAATACTAAGGCGGATGCATTGTCTCGAAGTTTTCCTGGAGGGGGTGATGTTGAGGTACCAGAGCTCATTTTGCAAAAGGGGGTGGTGGTCTCTGCATTACACTCAGGTTTGGAGGGGAGGATGTTGGAAGCTCAGGGGGACGCCCCGGCTTCCTGCCCCTCGGGTAAACTGTTTGTGCCAGAAAATTTACGACTGGAGATACTAAAAGAACACCATAACTCCACACTGGCAGGACACCCAGGTAGTAGGGCAACCTCTGAGTTAGTGTCTCGTCGGTTCTGGTGGCCTAAATGGCGCCAGGAGGTGTTGAATTTTGTGTCTGCATGTGCTACCTGTGCTCGTTCTAAGGTAGGTCATACTCGTCCGGCAGGGCGTCTTTTACCTCCGGCCATCCCCAACAGGCCTTGGACGCACCTGTCAATGGATTTCATTACGGATCTACCAGTATCAGCGGGGAAGACTGTTATTCTTGTAGTTGTTGACAGATTCAGTAAAATGGTGCACTTTATTGCTCTTGCCGCATTGCCTAATGCTAACACACTGGCTCAGGTTTTTATTGACCACATCGTGAAGCTTCACGGGGTCCCTTCCGATATTGTTTTGGATCGTGGTACCCAATTCGTTTCTAAATTTTGGAAAGCTTTTTGTTCTCGTTTAGGGGTTCATCTGTCGTTTTCTTCATCTTTCCATCCACAGTCCAACGGTCAGACTGAACGTACCAATCAAAACCTAGAGACATATTTGAGATGCTTTGTTTCCGAAAATCAGGAGGAATGGTCATCTTATTTACCGTTAGCCGAGTTTGCCATTAATAATCGTCGTCAAGAATCCACCGATAAGTCACCATTTTTTGGTGCGTATGGTTTCCATCCTCAGTTTTGTACGTTTAGTGAGGGGGGGCCGTCTGGGATTCCCAAGGAGGAACGATTTGCGTCTTCACTTTCTTCAGTGTGGCAGAGTGTGCAAGAAAGTTTGAAGAGAATTGGTGGTAGATACAAACGTGCGGCTGATAGGAAGCGCTCTGAAGGTCCGGACCTTGGGGTGAATGACTTGGTGTGGTTGTCTACCAGAAATATCAAGTTGAAGGTTCCCTTGTGGAAATTAGGTCCGAGATTTATTGGTCCTTATAGGGTAATTAAGATCATTAACCCGGTGGATTTTCGTCTGGAGCTACCTCAGACTCTAAGGATCCATAATGTCTTCCACAGATCTCTGCTTAAGAGATATGTAGAACCTCCTGAACCATTGCCACTACCGCCTCCACTGGTGGTTGTTGATGGCAGTCTTGAGTTTCAGGTAGAAAAGATTGTTGATTCACGATATGTTCGCCGCTCTCTTCAGTACCTGGTGCACTATAAAGGTTATGGTTCCGAAGAGAGAATGTGGGTTCCAGCATCAGAGATAAAAGCGGACAGACTCATTCGGGCTTTTCATAGCTCCCATCCGGAGAGGCCTGGTCTTGAGGGTCCAGGGGCCCCTCGTAGAAAGGGGGGTACTGTCACGACTGTGACTGATCCAGACAGGTCTGGGAGGAGAAGGTCGCAGCGACTTGCTGCTCGCGATAGCTTGTGAGTTTGCTCCGTGGTTCAGGGTATGTCATCTGGGTTTTGCCTTGTGAACCTTTTTGTCCTGACTGGGAGTTTGTAGGCATCCTTCTCAGGTGAGTCCTGTCTGCCACTCCCAGCTACTATATTAGTTTCAGTTTCACTTGCAGTCATTGCTAGATATAGTCCTTACTTCCAGTGCTACTCTGACCTTGGAAGGAGATCGTTTGATGGTGTTGCTGTGGAGCTCTTGTCCGGCGTGGACTGTCGTCTTTGGGATCGCCTTCTCTGCTCGTGACTGGATAAGTCTATCTCTGCTGTTGTTTGTTTGTTGCTGTCTTCCCCTGTTGTTTTCCTAGACGTGAGTGATGGTGACTAGCGCTCCCATCGGCCTCTCCCCAGTCCAGTCTTGTTAGGGCGACTGAGGGTTTAGGCATCCTGCTCGCCGCACGGGTTCACACCCCGTCTAGGGTATCAGGGCAGACAGGTGCCAGCTTAGGTTTAGTCAGGGGTGGCCATTCTATTTTCCATCCGTAGATAAGGGTCCCCCTTCCCCCCCGTCTGGTGCGACACGACTGCTGCTGGGCTAGCAGTCGTGACAGTAACTTAGCCTTATATTTATCTCCTCGCTTCCCTACTCGTTGGCAGGTGTCACACGTTTGGCAATACTGCCGAATGTCTTTGGAGATACTGGGCCAAAAGAAGTTCTGCGTTAGCCGGTGTTTAGTCCGACTAATGCCTAAGTGTCCTGACAGGGGATGTCATGAGCAATGCATAGTAACTCATGTCGGTATCTCTTAGGTACTACTAACTGTCGCATAGATACGGGAACTGTACCGGCTACTGTCTTCTCTGCATATCTATACAGAAACCCCTTTTCCCACCCATATCTCTCCCCCTCTAACCCAGTTTGGCTTCCTGCTACTTTATCTTTATATACTTGCAAGGAAGGGTCATTAGCTACCTCACTACCAAACTCTAATGGGGGGGCCCAAGGGATAACAGGGGTATTGTTCCTTACCCGAGCCTCAGAGTGATTTGCCGGTGGGTTGGTGCGGGCCTGCTGCCTGGTAACAACAGGTAAAGCTTCCTGGAGGTTCCGTTGTGGCACAAACGCCGAAGTCAGCTCCCCCAAATCGTTGCCCAAAATAATATCCGCTGGCAAATCTTGCATGAGCCCCACTTCCACATTTCCAGACCCCGCTCCCCAATTCAAATGTACCCGGGCAGTAGGAATCTTGTAGATATTACCCCCGGCTACTCAAACAGCTACACATTCACCGGTGAGCTGGTGAGCAGGGATCAAGTGATTCCGGACCAAGGTGATGGTGGCGCCAGAGTCTCGTAATCCCTGGCGGCTCCTGCCATCTAGGTGGACAGCCTGGCAATGTCCTTGTCTGTTGTCAGAGGCTGCCTGTATCGGGTTGGCCTCGTGTAGAATGCCCAAGGGTTCCCCTGGAGGCATTGGCACCAATTGCTGCTGGGAAAACTCATTTTGGAAGCAGTGTACTGCCGCTGGGCGATGAATCTGCTGGCTAGGGTTTCCCCAGTTGGAATGGTTTTGGTTCCTGGGACAATCTTTCTGGATGTGCCCCTGCTGCTTGCAAATATGGCATCTGACCTGAGGGCGAGACTGGTATCTGGGTGCTTGTTGGTAGTTGCCCCCACTCGATCTTTAGGGTGCTGGACTGGATGCTGGAACGGGTGCTGGAACGGGGTTAGTTGTAGGGGCCCCGGAAAGGGGTCGTTGTGCAACCTTCTGTGCCCACCGGGCATCTTGGTACTCGTCTGCCATAGTAGCTGCCACATGTACGGTATTGGGTTTGCGATCCCATAACCAGTTTTGTAATTCGTCAGGCAGTCCTTGAAAAAATTGCTCCAGTAATAACAATTGTAACAGTTCTTCCAGCTGGGTTACCTGTGCTGCTTGTACCCATCCTTTAGCAGCACGGGTCAATCTATGTGCCCATTCCGTGTGGGTATCTCTCTCAGCTTTCTTTAGCTCCCGAAAGCGCTGGCGGTATGCCTCAGGGGTAATGGCATACCGGGTCAATATGGCTTGTTTTACCTTTTGATAATCTGTGCTGTCCTCATCTGGCATAGTCCGGTATGCTTCCGCTGCCCTACCCGACAATTTGCCGGCCAATAGGGGTACCTTATCCGCAGGATCGATTTTATGCAGCTGGCATAATCTTTCGAAGTCCTGCAGGTACCCATCAATGTCCTCGGTTTCCACATAGGTTTTAAATGCATGGTGCGGTAATTTCTGTTTTTCTGATATTACCGGATATGCAGGAGGGTTTGCTCCCCCAGGTGAAGTGAGGTTTGGTCGGGTGGCCGCTAGATATTCATTAATATCAGCTGATGTCCTTTCCAGAAATTCCTGGGAATGTGGCAACGGAAAAAATGCCAGCCTTATCCTCATTTCGTTGGCCCATGCTGAGCTATATGTTTCCGTGGCTGCTGGTGTAACTGCTGCTTGATCGCCCTCCATGAGTTCTGCAATAATGACTCTTTTCGCTTTGTTACTGGCAATAATTCCTCTGGCTTCCAGTAATGCCTTTAGCGTTTCTCTTTTCAGCCTGGTATAATCCGTCCCCATTCGTCATCTGTTCGCATAAAATCCGCATACTCACGAACGATGACTTTGTACGGATGAGGCTCCTTTCCGTTCATATCAAATAAAACAGCTGAACGGTCTTCTGCTGTGAGATTCGAATCCCGTCGCTTGCCACCAATTGTAGCGGAAAGGCAGGGTGAAGTGCAGTATCTCCGCTGGTAGACAGGAACAATCAGAATGAGATGCAGGTAGCGTGTATATATCCCATCCCTCCAAGAACTAGACGACACATAGCTTGGAGGTGAACTGCCTGGCCGCTAGCTTGCAGCCCTTTTTATTACCTGCTCCCATGAAGGAGAGGGACACACACATTATCATACATTAACCAATAACATTGTAGTTACAACCCACACATATTCCTCCCCTCTGTCTAGGAGATAATTGAATCAATCACTGTATCTCCCCAACTATCTCCTAAACTGAAAAGTTACTACACAATGGGACAATAGAAACCCACCCAGCATATTCCTCCCCTCTGTTTGGAGCTAATTGAGTCAATCACTGTATCTTCTCAACTATCTCCTAAGCTGAAAAGTTACTCTTATACATTTTTACAACTTTGTGAGTTTACAGGTTACATACATAAAACTTATATCAATTTAACCAGTATAACTTGAGGATAACATATCCAAAATTCCCTTGAATAGGTTCCCAATGTGGCTGGATTTGCCACAGAGGACATCCCCACTCCAGTATTGCCTGACACTGGGTTTTTGCACTAGACCCATGTGCAGCACGAGGCCCCAAAACGTCCTCATCTCGGCTGAACTGACCGGCGTCCAGCCACCGGGTCTAGCCAAAATGGAGCCCGGGTGCTGAGCAACGAACTGTTGGGCGTACAGGTTTGTCTGCTCAACCATCAAATTCACAAAAGGGTCACTAAAAAAAAAAAAAAACGAAAAAAGTCAATATCAGTGAAGCCCACTGCAGGAATCTGGATTCCTGGATTGCCAACAAAATCCGGAATCTCGGGCTCAAAATCCGGGACCAGCTAAGTTCACCGGTAGGGGGTTCCGGTGGGCTTATTTGGTGGGCCGGGAAACCAGGACGAGCCTCAGGGCGGCTCGTACTGGTGTGGGCCACAGGGTCCCTAGCATGTGGGGACCCTGGCTCCACCTGGCGGTGTCTCCGCCGCCTTGGGGGCTCATCGTCATCAGATGATGATGAGGAGGATGCGGATGACAAGAGGAACGTGGGGTCATCCTCATCCTCACTGGCAAGCTGGGCGTATGCCTCCTCGGCCGAGAACGTCCGGCGGGCCATGGGTATGTGTGTGTGCGTGTGTATGTGCGGGCGCGTAAAACTTTATTGTATGTGTGTGTGTGTGGGGGCATGGGTGTTCACGTACTTTTTAGTAAAAAAAAAAAATGGACAACCGCTAAGAGTGCCGGCCACAGTCAGCGCACTAAAAAAAAAAAGTGGTGGTGGTGGTGGGGGGGGGGGGGGGGGGGTTTGCTGGGGGGGGCAAGTGGCAGCACTCCTGGGTGGGTCTTCTAGGGTCTCACAGCTAAGTGCTGTGGACCCCAACCACCAGAGACAATAAATCAGATAAAGTTTTCGTTTTTTTTGTTTTTTCCCCTAACTAACTCTCCCTTCTATCCCTGCCTAATCGTGCCTCTCCCTCACTGACCCTAACCTACCTGGAGGGTGATGGGTGCAGGAGGGTGATGGGTGATGATGGGGGGATCGCAGGAGCTTATGCAGAACGGTGCAGGTGCAGTAGCAGGAAGAGGAGGGGAGAGAGGAGCGCCGGGAGTTTGAATCTCCCGCCTCTCACCCCGCACCAATCAGCACCAAGGACAGCACCGTCAGCACCAAGGACAGCACCGCCGACCCAAATGCTCGGACTGTGATTGGTGGTGTGTAATCACACCACCGATCACCATCATTTTCCGGTTCATCGGGTCACAGGAGACCCGAATGGACCGGAAACGCAGCAAACCGCAGGTCTCACACGACCCCCCCCCCCCCTGGCGTTGTGACAGGTTGCCCGCTGAATGATTTCAG
Organism: Bufo bufo; assembly: GCF_905171765.1. NCBI lineage: Eukaryota > Metazoa > Chordata > Amphibia > Anura > Bufonidae > Bufo > Bufo bufo. Next base: position 197,031,562 of record NC_053391.1, on the reverse strand, counting down.
CGGACATCCTGTTCCGATTAAGCCCCGCCGCGCCGCAATGTGGTTTTAAAGTTAGGACGTACCGGTACGTCCTGGGTCCTTAAGGACTCGGCAAACATGGCATACTGGTACGTCCTAAGTCCTTAAGGGGTTAAGTACTGGTGTGAGACAGTCTTAGGGTGCTAAAACAGGGTGCAATCCAGTTAAGGATCTGAATGCAGATTACTACTGCTTATTACTGGGCTGCACCTAAACTTGCCCTTAATTGGCACACTACACCAGTACTTGCCATTTGAAACAATGGAATTAAAGCAAAGTAATCAGCAGTAATCCAAAAGTGGTTCTGCTGCTGATATGTTTAGTAGCAGAACTATGTATAGGCAGACAGGATCCACAACCCCACCACCACCACCTAGTCTGCTGATCCACTCTGTGTACATATCCTCCCCCCCACACTCCTGCTGATATGCTCTCTGTACATACCCCCCTGATCTGCTCTGTGTAATACAGTATGGGCCGTCAGTGAGACTGAAATATCTCTTGACTTTCATGCCTAAAATAGGTAACAGTTTTTCAGTAAGTGTGCAAGTGTGCTATAGGACACTACATGAAAGAAAATGGTTGAGGGAAGAGATTTGTGAAGTATAGGATGTGGTCAGAATCTGATGTAAGGCAGGATCCTGTGTGTGTCGGGCAGAAAGCATAGAAGATCAAAGCAGCATCAAAGAGAACCAAACAGCTGTAAATACCAGAAATTGTGTGGGACAAGTGAGTAGACAGCGGAAGAGCAATGTACTTCAGAGCAGTGGAGACTGCTTGTGGATTGCCAATATTGGAAGAGGATGAGACCTGCACACCCTTTGTGGTGGGTGCTCATAGAGGAAGAACGTCAATCAATTCCATTGGAGAAATCTATGGCACACCAAAATTCTTTTCAAGTGATGCTTTAATACCTAATGTGCAGTTTTACATTATTTTGTGTTTTGTTTCATCCAGAGTGTATATAAATGTAACAAGACTATAAAAGTAGTCCCACCATTTCAGTCGGATAACGACCTTTATCAAGGGATCTGTGGCCTGCGTTAGGTGAGATGCGTTCTGGATGTTAAGCCAAATACTGCATAGAACAGCTAGTCAGTGTGAGCAGCAGGGAATCTATTGGAGACATGTATAAAACAAAAAAATGCAGTGCAAGACACTTGTTAAGCAGTGAAACACGTATAAGGGTCCAGTTCACCCTAGTCAATCTCAAGTTCATATCTATTATCACTCAGACGGATGCCAGCTCAGTCTCAACAGAAGTTTCAGGTGATATCTCTTTTTTCAACTCCACATGTAGTGGATGGCTGATGATTTCCTGGACTCCAATTTCGATGAATCACATGTATTTAGATGCAGTAGTGCTGGGTAGGGTTAAGCGAACCCGAACTGTAAAGTTCGGGTTCGTACCGAACTTTAGGATTTTTTGACCCCGGACCCGAACATTTCCGTTAAAGTTTGGGTTCGGGTTCGGTGTTTGGCGCTTTCTTGGCGCTTTTTGAAAGGCTGCAGAGCAGCCAATCAACAAGCAGTTAACTGTCTGACCTTAGAAGCCATCACAGCCATGCCTACTAATGCCATGGCTGTGATTGGCCAGAGCAGCATGTGACCCAGGCTCTATATAAGCTTGGGTCACGTAGCGCTGCACGTCTCTATGCTGCTGGACTTGTGATTTCAGGGAGAGAATAGGAGAAAATCTAACTCAGCGATATACAGAGAAATAGTTGTGTGGGTGCAGGGCACAATCGTTTTTCCCTGCCCTGAGGCCATTGACCAAAAATAAACACTTTTATAACTCTGTTAGTTAAGTGGGTGGCAGCGGCCATTTTATACAAGCTCAGTGCATCAGCACTGCATCTGAGCTTTTGGGACATTGCAAATCACCATTTTTTTTGGGCAAACTACAACATCTGGATTAGTCAGTGTGCAATTTGAGCTAGAAATACACCCATCATTTTCTGGGGTTTGAAAAACACACTTTTATGTCAAAAAACTGTATTTTCCTGATCTGCAAGTGTTAAATTCAAGTTTAATATATACAGCTTTCATATTCTGTAACCAAAAAAAAACACATTTATGGCAATCTACAACATGTGGATTAGTCAGTGTGCAATTTAAGCTAGAAATACACCCATCATTTTCTGGGGTTTGAAAAACACACTTTTTTTTTCTTAAAAAAACAGTATTTTCCTGATCTGCAATATGAAAGCTGTATATATTAAACTTGAATGTAACACTTGCAGATAAGGAAAATACAGTTTTTTGAAAGAAAAAAATAGTGTTTTTCAAACCCCAGAAAATGATGGGTTTATTTCTAGCTTAAATTGCCCACTGACTAATCCAGATGTTGTAAATTGCCAAAAATGTGGGGGTTTTTTGGTAACAGAATATGAAAGCTGTATATATTTAACTTGAATTTAACACTTGCAGATCAGGAAAATACAGTTTTTTGCCCAAAAAAATTGTTTTTTTCAAACCCCAGAAAATGATGGGTGTATTTCTAGCTTAAATTGCACACTGTCTAATCCAGATGTTGTAGTTTGCCCAAAAAAATGGTGATTTGCACCCCTGTATGTAGAGGATGTATCTCATACGGTCTGAACCAGTTAAAGACTGAAGTAAATATTTATTTGCCCAAAATGGCTGTATTTCAAATGGCTGTATTTCAAATCCCTGAATCAAACCCCTGTATGTAGAGGGGGTATCTCACAGGGCCTGAACCAGTGTAGGCCTAAATTAAATATTTCTTTGCACAAAATGGATGAATTCCAAATGGCTGTATTTCAAATGCCTGATTCAAATCCCAGTATGTAGAGGGGGTATCTCACAGGGCCTGAACCAGTGTAGGCCTAAATTTAATATTTCTTTGCACAAAATGGATGTATTTCAAATTGCTGTATTTCAAATCCCTGAAACAAACCCCTGTATGTAGAGGGTGTATCTCACAGTGCATGAACCAGTGTAGGCCTGAAACAAATATTTCTTTGCCCAAAATGGCTGTATTTCAAATGGCTGTATTTCAAATCCCTGAATCAAACCCCTGTATGTAGAGGGGGTATCTCACACGGTCTGAACCAGTGTAGGCCTGAAGTAAATATTTCTTTGCCCAGAAATATTTAATTCAGGCCTACACTGGTTCATGCCCTGTGAGATACACCCTCTACATACAGGGGTTTAAATCAGGGATTTGAAATACAGCCATTTGAAATACATCCATTTTGTGCAAAGAAATATTTAATTTAGGCCTACACTGGTTCAGGCCCTGTGAGATACCCCCTCTGCATACAGGGGTTTGATTCAGGCATTTGAAATACAGCCATTTGAAATACAGCCATTTTGGGCAAATAAATATTTACTTCAGGCCTACACTGGTTCAGACTGTTTGAGATACCCCATAAACATACAGGGGTTTGATTCAGGGATTTGAAATACAGCCATTTGAAATACATCCATTTTGTGCAAAGAAATATTTACTTCAGGCCTACACTGGTTCAGACCGTGGGGATACCCCCTCTACATACAGGGGTTTAATTCAGGCATTTGAAATAAGCCATTTGAAATACATCCATTTTGTGCGAAGAAATATTTAATTCATGCCTACACGGGTTCAGGCCCTGTGAGATACACCCTCTACATACAGGGGTTTGATTCAGGGATTTGAAATACAGTCATTTGAAATACATACATTTTGTGCAAAGAAATATTTAATTTAGGCCTACAGTGGCTCAGACCGTGTGAGATACCCCCTCTACATACAGGGGTTTGCTTCAGGGATTTGAAATACAGCCATTTGAAATACAGCAATTTTGGGCAAATAAATATTTACTTCAGGTCTACACTGGTTCAGGCCGTGTGAGATACACCCTCTACATACAGGGGTTTGATTCAGGGATTTGAAATACAGCCATTTGAAATACAGCCATTTTGGGCAAAGAAATATTTACTTCAGGCCTACACTGGTTCATGCCCTGTGAGATACCCCCTCTGCATACAGGGGTTTGATTCAGGTTTTTGAAATAAAGCCATTTGAAATACATCCATTTTGTGCAAATAAATATTTCATTCAGGCCTACACTGGTTCAGGCCATATGAGATATTCCCTCTACATACAGGGATTTGAATCAGGCATTTGAAATAAAGCCATTTGAAATGCATCCATTTGTGCAAAGAAATATTTAATTTAGGCATACACTGGTTCAGACCGTGTGAGATACACCCTCTACATACAGGGGTTTGATTCCGTGATTTGAAATACATACATTTGAAATACAGCCATTTTGGGCAAAGAAATATTTACTTCAGGCCTACAGTGGTTCAGACCATTTGAGATACACCCTCTACATACAGGGGATTTATAAAGGGATTTGAAATACAGCCATTTGAAATACATTCATTTTGTGCAAAGAAATATTTAATTTAGGCCTACAGTGGTTCAGGCCCTGTGAGATACCCCCTCTACATACAGGGGTTTGATTCAAGGATTTGAAATACATCCATTTGAAATACAGCCATTTTGGGCAAATAAATATTTACTTCAGGCATACACTGGTTCAGACCGTGTGAGATACACACTCTACATACAGGGGTTTGATTCAGTGATTTGAAATACATACATTTGAAATACAGCCATTTTGGGCAAAGAAATATTTACTTCAGGCCTACAGTGGTTCAGACCATTTGAGATACACCCTCTACATACAGGGGATTTATAAAGGGATTTGAAATACAGTCATTTGAAATACATTCATTTTGTGCAAAGAAATATTTAATTTAGGCCTTCACTGGTTCAGACCGTATGAGATACCACCTCTACATACAGGGGTTTGATTCAGGGATTTGAAATACAGCCATTTAAAATACAGCCATTTTGGGCAAATACATTTTTACTTTAGGCCTACACTGGTTCAGACCGTTTGAGATACCCCATCTACATACAGGGGTTTGATTCAGGGATTTGAAATACGGCCATTTTAAATATAGCCATTTTGGGCAAATAAATATTTACTTCAGGCCTACACTGGTTCATGCCCTGTGAGACACACCCTCTAGATACAGGGGTTTGATTCAGGGAATTGAAATATAGCCATTTTGGACAAATAAATATTTACTTCAGGCCTACACTGGTTCATGCCCTGTGAGACACACCCTCTAGATACAGGGGTTTAATTCAGGGATTTGAAATACAGCCATTTGAAATATAGCCATTTTGGACAAAGAAATATTTAATTTAGGCCTACACTGGTACAGGCCATGTGAGATACACCTTCTACATACAGGGGTTTGATTCAGGTTTTTGAAATAAAGCCATTTGAAATACATCCATTTTGTGCAAATAAATATTTCATTCAGGCCTACACTTGTTCAGGCCATATGAGATATTCCCTCTACATACAGGGATTTGAATCAGGCATTTGAAATAAAGCCATTTGAAATGCATCCATTTGTGCAAAGAAATATTTAATTTAGGCATACACTGGTTCAGACCGTGTGAGATACACCCTCTACATACAGGGGTTTGATTCCGTGATTTGAAATACATACATTTGAAATACAGCCATTTTGGGCAAAGAAATATTTACTTCAGGCCTACAGTGGTTCAGACCATTTGAGATACACCCTCTACATACAGGGGATTTATAAAGGGATTTGAAATACAGCCATTTGAAATACATTCATTTTGTGCAAAGAAATATTTAATTTAGGCCTACAGTGGTTCAGGCCCTGTGAGATACCCCCTCTACATACAGGGGTTTGATTCAAGGATTTGAAATACATCCATTTGAAATACAGCCATTTTGGGCAAATAAATATTTACTTCAGGCATACACTGGTTCAGACCGTGTGAGATACACACTCTACATACAGGGGTTTGATTCAGTGATTTGAAATACATACATTTGAAATACAGCCATTTTGGGCAAAGAAATATTTACTTCAGGCCTACAGTGGTTCAGACCATTTGAGATACACCCTCTACATACAGGGGATTTATAAAGGGATTTGAAATACAGTCATTTGAAATACATTCATTTTGTGCAAAGAAATATTTAATTTAGGCCTTCACTGGTTCAGACCGTATGAGATACCACCTCTACATACAGGGGTTTGATTCAGGGATTTGAAATACAGCCATTTAAAATACAGCCATTTTGGGCAAATACATTTTTACTTTAGGCCTACACTGGTTCAGACCGTTTGAGATACCCCATCTACATACAGGGGTTTGATTCAGGGATTTGAAATACGGCCATTTTAAATATAGCCATTTTGGGCAAATAAATATTTACTTCAGGCCTACACTGGTTCATGCCCTGTGAGACACACCCTCTAGATACAGGGGTTTGATTCAGGGAATTGAAATATAGCCATTTTGGACAAATAAATATTTACTTCAGGCCTACACTGGTTCATGCCCTGTGAGACACACCCTCTAGATACAGGGGTTTAATTCAGGGATTTGAAATACAGCCATTTGAAATATAGCCATTTTGGACAAAGAAATATTTAATTTAGGCCTACACTGGTACAGGCCATGTGAGATACACCTTCTACATACAGGGGTTTGATTCAGGTTTTTGAAATAAAGCCATTTGAAATACATCCATTTTGTGCAAATAAATATTTCATTCAGGCCTACACTTGTTCAGGCCATATGAGATATTCCCTCTACATACAGGGATTTGAATCAGGCATTTGAAATAAAGCCATTTGAAATGCATCCATTTGTGCAAAGAAATATTTAATTTAGGCATACACTGGTTCAGACCGTGTGAGATACACCCTCTACATACAGGGGTTTGATTCCGTGATTTGAAATACATACATTTGAAATACAGCCATTTTGGGCAAAGAAATATTTACTTCAGGCCTACAGTGGTTCAGACCATTTGAGATACACCCTCTACATACAGGGGATTTATGAAGGGATTTGAAATACAGCCATTTGAAATACATTCATTTTGTGCAAAGAAATATTTAATTTAGGCCTACAGTGGTTCAGGCCCTGTGAGATACCCCCTCTACATACAGGGGTTTGATTCAAGGATTTGAAATACATCCATTTGAAATACAGCCATTTTGGGCAAATAAATATTTACTTCAGGCATACACTGGTTCAGACCGTGTGAGATACACACTCTACATACAGGGGTTTGATTCAGTGATTTAAAATACATACATTTGAAATACAGCCATTTTGGGCAAAGAAATATTTACTTCAGGCCTACAGTGGTTCAGACCATTTGAGATACACCCTCTACATACAGGGGATTTATAAAGGGATTTGAAATACAGCCATTTGAAATACATTCATTTTGTGCAAAGAAATATTTAATTTAGGCCTTCACTGGTTCAGACCGTATGAGATACCACCTCTACATACAGGGGTTTGATTCAGGGATTTGAAATACAGCCATTTAAAATACAGCCATTTTGGGCAAATACATTTTTACTTTAGGCCTACACTGGTTCAGACCGTTTGAGATACCCCATCTACATACAGGGGTTTGATTCAGGGATTTGAAATACAGCCATTTTAAATATAGCCATTTTGGGCAAATAAATATTTACTTCAGGCCTACACTGGTTCATGCCCTGTGAGACACACCCTCTAGATACAGGGGTTTGATTCAGGGAATTGAAATATAGCCATTTTGGGCAAATAAATATTTACTTCAGGCCTACACTGGTTCATGCCCTGTGAGACACACCCCCTAGATACAGGGGTTTAATTCAGGGATTTGAAATACAGCCATTTGAAATATAGCCATTTTGGACAAAGAAATATTTAATTTAGGCCTACACTGGTACAGGCCATGTGAGATACACCTTCTACATACAGTGGTTTGATTCAGGCATTTGAAATACAGCCATTTGAAATACAGCCATTTTGTGCAAAAAAATATTTAATTTAAGCCTACACTGGTTCAGACTATGTAAGATACACCCTTTACATACTGTCGGTCTATTCTACTTTTAATTAAACACTTATTTTGGGCAAGATACAAAATTCGAAAAAATATGAGGAGAGCGTCAAATAAGGGACGTGGCCCAGGTCGTGGTGCTGCTGGTGGAGCTCTTGTTGCAGGGAGAGGACGAGGTCGATCTGTGCCAGCTACACGCACAAGTGAAACCCCTTCCTCAGGTGCGAGTAGGCAACAAAACCTGCAGCGGTATTTTGTCGGGCCAAATGCTGCTCTACGTATGGTGAGGCCTGAACAAGTACAGGCGATAATAGATTGGGTTGCTAACAGTGGATCCAGTTCCTTCACATTGTCTCCTACCCAGTCTCCTGCTGAAAGACCACAGTTGGCACCTGCAGCCGATGTCCATCAGTCTTTCACCTCACCCCCTTGCAAATCAGCCAAGCAGTCTGAGCCCCAAGTCATGCAGCAGTCTCTTCTGCTTTTTGATGACTCTGTTAGCAGGGCTTCCCAGGGCCATCCACCTAGCCCTGCTCCAGAAGTGGAAGAGATTGAGTGCACCGATGCCCAACCACTTATCTTTCAAGATGAGTACATGGGAGGATCATCGCAGCACGTCTCACAGGTGCTAACTGCTGGGGCTTTCGAAAGTGTGCAGACCGACAAGGAGGGCAGGGGTGAAGACTTGGTGGAAGATGATGTGGAGGACGATGAGGTCCTAGACCCCACATGGAATCAAGGTAATGCGAGTGACCTATGTAGTTCGGAGGAAGAGGCGGTGATCGCACAAAGCCACCAGCACAGCAGAAGAGGGAGCCTGAAGCGAGGCATAAACGTTCTCAACCTGAGCACAACCTGCATGACCAGGCATTTAAGTGCAAATCACGAGCTGCAGTGGAGTAGACACCTCAAAAACCAAGAAAGGTC